>NC_047036.1:151418593-151742413 GCF_011762595.2 Tursiops truncatus
TAAAGGGAAACTGGGAACAGAGCGAAGAAAATGCAAGGAGAGGAAAGCAGCCCTCTGACTGTGGGGACCATTTGTCATTTTCTGGCTGCTCAGAATCCACCCTCGTCATGGATATCACCCCAGATTTCCCCGCTGTATCTGGGTGACTCAGGCACCCACCTCTCAGGGCAGAAGCGAAGGTACCAGGACCCCCTCCCCCCACCCCAGATGCAGCTTTCCCATCAGATGCCTGCTCCTGGGACCCTGATTCTTGAGCAGGGGCCGCAGGGACAGCAGGAGGGCCTGTTCTGCCTCCCTGCGACTCTGACACTTTGGTGGCCAAGGTATCACCCTGACAAGACTTCAAGTTATCCGCGGGGTTTCCTGCCTCTCATCTCACTTTTTGCTCATCCCTAGGCCTGGTCCCCCAGCCTCCTGACTTGGGGAGGCCCCGACAGCCATCCAATAATTCTCTCTTACTTGCATGGGCCTCAGAACCCTCCTGATACAGTCCCAAAGTTCAAGTTTCTGTCGAGCCAAGGCTCCAGCCTGTCCACTCCAGACTGCCCCCAGCCCCAGAGGGGAGAGAATTTCACAAACCACTTGCCTGGCCACTTGCTTCCGGCTCCCAGCCAGACTCCTGTGGAGGCAGCCTTCACTGCCAAGGTCAGAAGAGCCCCTGCCAAGGGACTTCCCCTCTCTGGAACTTCCCAGTGGTCCTCAGTTCTCCTTGGAGCAGTGGACTCATCCCTGACTCACCAATGGGACCCTGGCAAGTTGCTCGGTGAATGAGCTCACACACACTGAAGTTTTGATCAGTGTGTTTATCTCCCACTCACCCACCTCTGCACTAACCAAATTTCTTCTCCTTGCCCTGAAAGTGTCTTTCCTCTCCCAGCCTCTACAGCCAAGCATGAGTCACTTGCTGCAGAACCAGACATCCAGGCTGCAAAAGCTCAAAACCCACTGGCCCAGGTACGGCGGAGGAAGACGCTGCTGGATGTAGGGTTTTGTGTTGGCAGAGGTTGGGGGAGAAGGGAGATGAGAGGGGCCGAGAGCCTGTGCCGGAGGAGCCTCATGTGCCTCTCTTTCACCCCAGCACCCCCTCCTTTTTTGTTCTTTCAGGAGGACTGCCAGGTGGCCATATGGCAGCTAAATCACCCTGAGTGGTCTCTGTAGTTGCCAGTGGTCATGCATGGTCAGTGGTCAGTTCATTTCCCCATCAGTGCTCTGGATAGGAATGATGCTTGTCTGAGCCTCAGGTATTATAACCCACTCTGTGACTGTGGCTGTCCCCCAGAGTGTGGGGCACATTGAGTGGGACCAAGGCATGCTTGAGAAAGACGTTTCTTGCCCCAGGCCATGTGGGAGCACATTTGCAATCACCCACAGAGCCAGCATGGCTGTAGGACGCAGCATCCCGTCACAGGCTAAGAGCCTGCCTTATGCATCTTGGGAAACAGGTGGGCTCCCTTTGGGGCCAACACTCAAACCTGAACTTTGGTACCAGAGTTACATACACATCCAGAAAATAAGGGATGGTGCAGTCGTGCATGGAACTCAGCTACTTCACATTCATGTGGCTCAGAAGTTCCTGCCCAGTCATGAAGAACCTAGGGGTAAGACAGGAATAAAGACACAGACCTACTAGAGAATGGACCTGAGGACATGGGGAGGGGGAAGGGTAAGCTGTGACAAAGCGAGAGAGTGGCACGGACATATATACACTACCAAATGTAAAATAGATAGCTAATGGGAAGCAGCCGCATAGCACAGGGAGATCTGCTCTGTGCTTTGTGACCACCTAGAGGGGTGGGATAGGGAGGGTGGGAGGGAGGAAGACGCAAGAGGGAAGAGATATGGGAACATATGTATATGTATAACTGATTCACTTTGTTATAAAGCAGAAACTAACACACCATTGTAAAGCAATTATACTCCAATAAAGATGTAAAAAAAAAAAAAAAAAAAGAAGTTCCTGCCCCTGCAGTGAGGCTGTGCCTGTCAATCAACTGAGGGGGCGGGAGTTCCACTCCAGGGCCTGTGTGCTTACCAGGGGAGGAAAAGGTTCTGAGAAGGACAGCACAGAGCACCGAGCCCTGTGGCCCAGCAAACCTTTCCTGGAAATGCCAGGCCAGAGGTCTTCAAATCTGCCCCTCAAGTATCTCAAAGTCTCTGCCAGAAATTCCCACTGGATGATTTCACGTTGTCCACCAGACCCTAACCTCCTTATGGAAGGTGGGGCTCACCACCAGAAGCCCAGTGCCTGGCAGAAAGCCGATACTTTGTAGGTCTTTATTAATATTTGCTGAAGAAGTGGATATCTGCTCCCAAATAGACAAGAAGTGGTCAGTTAATTACCACTGGCCCAGAGATGACACAGCTGCTCAAATGCATGAGTTGCACTGGTCATATCAAAAATCAGAATTAAATCTATTCAGATGCCACAGTTAAAAAGACCCAATGGTATATTGGTCTGGTGGTTTCTTTTATGAAAACAGCTCTAAAGCGTTATCTATTTTTCACTCGGAGCTCACTTGAAGTGCGTTCCATTTTGGACTTTATCATTTACTTTAGGGCTCCCACTGTATCTTTGCTTTCTGAGTCTTGCGATGGCTCTGGGCTAAAAGCAATAACCGACCTCAGAAGAAGAAAGAGAAAGGCTCTGCGTTGCAAGAGCATAGCCTCTGAAAGGAAAAAAATTTCTCAGACCTCAGGTGGCAGCTGTGGCAAGTTGCCTGCTGTCTAGGGGGCCGTCTTTGGCCATCTTTCATCAAAGGCTGCAAACACTTCAGCACAAAAACAACCCACGGCCACCAGGCAGGAAGGGCTCTGCTTCTGTGTGCGGGGACCAGTTAGCAATACCCTGGTAATAATGAATCACATTTGAATGATGCTCAGGAAAAGTTGCCCGGCTAGTGGGTAGAGCCTCTAGGTATTCTGGCTGCACAAGGCATGCTTGGCCACCAGACCAGAGACCCTAGCCTGCGGGCTGCTTGAGAAGGATTGAGGGGGTATGCAGAAAGCATCTAAAATTATAATTGTTATTTATTTGTGTTAATCTATATCAAGAAATTACCCTAGCACAGCACACCTGTGATTTCACACTCATTATTTTCAGGACGAGGCTAAAGGTATTTAGATTAAAAACAAGTGAGTCGATTTACTGGAAACATACATGTAAATAATAGTACATGTGGTACCTGGATATAGCAAAACTCATGAGACTGACTGAAGTTTGGAAAGTGTGGCCTTGTGCTCCGTTGCTGTGGTCTTAGGTATAAAAGCATGCAGACACTAAACTCCCTGTTTCCACCTCTTGTTACAGTGATGGATGTTTCTGAAGCCACAGAGCAGCGTACCATACATACATACAGTGGAATGTGGAAGTAGGAGGTAGGAAGGATTTTTTTTTTTGTCTCAATACCTCCCCTCACCCTTTAATTTTTGTCTCGTCTACACAGAAGGAGGTAATCAAGCCATTGGTGCCGGATCAAAAGGAAACTGAGACCATGTGGTAAAGTCCAGCCTTTTCACCCATTTCACAGGTGAAGAAACCAAGTCCCAGAGGAAAAAATGACTTGATGATAAGTTAGAACTGGCCTTAGAGAACTCTTTCTAGGTCAAAGACAAAAGCCCAAATTCTCTGAAATGTAACAAATGCCTACAAATCAATAAGAAGAAAGACTCAGTAGGAAAATGGGAAAGGATTTCAAGGAAAACACAAACAACATTTAAATATCAGAAACGATGTTCAACCTCATGCATAATAAGAGAGATGTAAGTTAAAATTATATTGACACATCTGCTTCTGGCTGTGATGGACTGGCTTGTACTGGGAATAATTAGGAAAACTGGATGGAATTTTACAAAAACCACAGTTTGAAGATATTGGAGAGCTACCAAGTTTCCAAGATCCCAGAGAGAAGGGAGGTGCATAGAGGGAAGCCTGATGTCTACCTCTGGAGGCATATTCTAGTTCTAAAGCTGTGACTGAGAGGCTGAGAAGAGCATTTGGTAATTTCATGGGGCTGGGAAGACAAAAATTGGAGCTCAGCGTCTCTTGAGAAGTAAGGACCCTATTTGCACACCCATGTTCATAGCAGCATTATTCACAATAGCCCAAAGGTGGAAGCAACCCAAGTGTCCATCAACAGATGGATGGATAAACAAAACGTGGTGTATACATACAATGGAGTATCACTCAGCCTTAAAAAGGAAGGAAATTCTGACACATGGATGAACCTTGAGGATATTATGCTAAGTGAAATAAGTCAGTCACAAGAAAATACTGTATGATTCCATTTATAAGAGTTACCTAGAATAGGCAAATTGATAGAGACAGAAAGTAGAAAGGTGGTCGCCAGAGGCTGGGAGTGGGGAAAATAGAGAATCACTGCTTAATGGGGACAGAGTTTCAGTTTTGCAAGATGGGAAGAGTTCTGGAGATGGATGGAGGATATGGTTACACAACAAAGTGAATGTACTCAATGCCAACCGTACATTTAAAAATGATTAAGATAGGGACTTCCCTGGTGGCACAGTGGTTAAGAATCCACCGGCCAGTGCAGGGAACACCGGTTCAAGCCCTGGTCTGGGAAGATCCCACATGCCGTGGAGCAACTAAGCCTGTGCACCACAACTACTGAGCCTGCACTCTAGAGCCCGCGAGCCACAGCTACTGAGCCCACGTACCACAAGGACTGAAGCCCGTGTGCACCTAGAGCCCATGCTCCACAACAAGAGAAGACACCGCAATGAGAAGCCCGCGCACCACAACGAAGAGTAATCCCCGCTCGCTGCAACTAGAGAAAAACCCCGTGCAGCAATGAAAACCCAACGCAGCCATAAATAAATAAATTTATTTTAAAAAATGATTAAGATGGTAAATTTTATATTATATGTATTTCACCACAATTTTTTAAAAAAGAAGTAAGAACCCTGATAAACAGCCTAGGCTTTCATTTGAGACCCCAGAGGGCTATACACTAGGAGTAAGTGATCCAGAACTAAACCAGCCCTTTCTTGGGGGTGGCAGGTCTGCTTCAAATCATCTTAATTCCTGACTGGATAAATGCAAACTGAGATGGCTGGTGTTCCTACCTTAGGCAGCAGTAAAAGCAAATTCTCCTTGGAGGAAGATAACACCATCCAGAGCTTCAAATTATCTTTCCCGTGTTCATCAATTATGTCTGATAGTCAATGAAAAATAGAAATGTAGAAATACAAGAATGGGACAAAAATCAAGAGAAAAATAACCCATTAGAAACATATCCACAGAGATCCAGATATTTGAGATATCAAGTTTGGGCTTTAAAATAGCTGTAATTAATATAGTCAACAAATTAGATGACAGGAAGAAAATCTTCAGTAGAGAACTGGAAACTATCAAACATGATCAAATAGAAGTTCTAAAAATGATAAAGAAGGTTGATAAATTTGACAAAAGATGTGCAAGATCAGCACATGTAAAACTCAGTGACATTGCTGAGAGAAAGTAAAGGAGATATAAATAAATAGAGAAATATACTGTGTTCATGGTCCAGAAGACACAATGTAGTTAAGATGTCAATTCTTCCCAAACTGATCTATAAATTTAATGCAAGATTTTCTTGGTAGAACTTGCAATGTTGATTCTAAAATTTATGTGGAAATACAAAGGATCTAGAACAGCCAAACATTTTGAGAAGAAAAGTAAGCTGGGGAACTTATACTTCCTTATTTTAAGACTTGTTACAAAGCCAGAATAGTTAAGACAGCATAGTATTGGTGTAAAGATAGACCAATGGAGCAAAATGTGAGTCCAGTGGTAGAACATTCCAGTCGATTTTGACAAAGATACCAAGGCAATTAATGAGAAAAGAATATTATTTTCAACAAATGGTGCTGAACACTTGGGCAACCATATGCAAAAAAAAAAAAAAAAAGAACCTTGTTCCTTACCTCATACCATGTTTAAAAATTAACTTGAAATAGATTATAGACCTAAATGTAAAATCTAAAACTATAAAGATTCTAGAAGAAAATATTAGTGATCTGGGTTTGGTGAAGATTTCTTAAATATGTCTCCAAAATCATGAACTATAAAAAAAAATCAATAAATTGGATTTAATAATATGAAATATGTTTAATCTTCAAAAAACACTATTCTTTTGGCAGTATCTTACATAGTTAAATATGCACTTGCCATACGACCCAGCAATTCTACTCCTAAAAGAACAAGTGTGTCTGCACAAAGATTTCCATTTTGAATAATCATAGCAACATTATTCATAATAGCAAAACATTGGGAATAATCCAAATGTCCATGGAAGGATGAATTCATATAATGGAATACTACTCAGCAATAAAAAGAAATGAGTTACTAGGATAACCAACAAGGACCTACCTTATAGCACAGGGAACTCTGCTCAATGTTATATGGCAGCCTGGATAGGAGGGGAGTCTGGGGGAGAATGGATACATGTATACATATGGCTGAGTCACTCTGCTGTGCCCCTGAAAGTATTGCAACATTGTTAATCAGCTATACTCCAATATAAAATTTTTTAAAAGAAGAAATGAGTTACAGATAAATGCAACAAGATAGATGAATCTCAAAAACATTTTACCAAGTAAAAAAAGCCTGACAGAAAAGAATATATATTGTGTGATTTTATTTATATGAAATTTCTAGAAAAGGCAAAACCATAGATACATAAAACAGTAAACCATTACAATCTAAACCATAGATACAATCACTGAAATAGATACAGTTTCAGTGATTGTCTGAGGCCCATGTTGGGAGTGAGTAAAGACTATAAACAGGCACAAGGGAACTTTTGTGGTGATGGAAGTGTTCTTCTAAAACTGGATTATCGTTGACCTATGCACTTACAATGGGTGAATTGTATGATATGTAAATTATATTTTAATAAAGCTGTTAAAAGTGGGAGGAAAGGACAGTGTTAAGAATATTAAAAGGCAATCCACAGACCAGGAGAAAATATTTGCAAAATACATATCTAACAAAGGATTTGTATCTAGAGTATATTAAAAACTATTACCACTCAATAATAAGAAGATACACAACCCAATTTTTTAAATGGGCAAAATATTTATTCAGACACTTCATCATAGAAGATACGTGGTTGTCAAATAAGCACATGAAAAGATGCTCAACAACATAAGTCATTAAGGAAATGCAAATTAAAACCACAATGAGATTCCACCTCATACCTACTAGAATGACTTAAATTAAAAACACTGACCAGGGCTTCCCTGGTGGCGCAGTGGTTGAGAATCTGCCTGCAAATGCAGGGGACACAGGTTCGAGCCCTGGTCTGGGAGGATCCCACATGCCACGGAGCAACTGGGCCCGTGAGCCACAACTACTGAGCCTGCACGTCTGGAGCCTGTGCTCCGCAACAAGAGAGGCCGTGATAGTGAGAGGCCCGCGCACTGCGATGAAGAGTGGCCCCCACTTGCCACAACTAGGGAAAGCCCTCGCACAGAAACGAAGACCCAACACAGCAAAAATAAATTAATTAATTAATAAACTCTTACCCCCAACATCTTAAAATAAATAAATAAATAAATAAAAACACTGACCATACCAAGCATTGGTGAGGATGTGGAGCAACTGGAACTTTGAAACACTATTGGTAGATATATATATTGTTACACTTATTTTGGATAATGATTTGTCAGTTTCTTAAAAATTTTAAACACACAACTACCATAAAATTCAGCCATTGTAGTACAAAGTATTTCTTTTTTTTAAAAAATTTATTTATTTTAGGCTGCGTTGGGTCTTTGTTGCAGTGGGCAGGCTTCTCACTGCGGTGGCTTCTCTCGTTGCACAGCATGGGCTCTAAGCGTGTGGGCTTCAGTAGTTGTGGCTCGCTGGCTCTAGAGTGCAGGCTCAGTAGTTGTGGCGCACAGTCTTAGCTGCTCTGTGGCATGTGGGATCTTCCCAGACCAGGGCTCGAACCCATGTTCCCTGCATTGGCAGGCGGATTCTTAACCACTGAGCCACCAGGGAAGCCCCTACAAGATATTTCTTGAAAGAAATGAAAGCAAGTGTCTACCCAAAGAGTTGTACATGAATGTTCATAATAAATTTATTTGTAATAGTCGACAACTGTAAAAATCAAAGCCCCATCATGAGGCAATGGATTAACACATTACAGCATATCCATACAATAGAACACTTCTCAATTTTAAAGAAGAATGAACTATTGATACAATATGGACGATGCATATTGATGCAACAACATGCATGAATCTCAAAATAATTATGCTGAGTTAAAACAAGCCATACCAAAAATAAATTCATACTGTATGATTCCACTTATATAAAATTCTAGAAAATGCAAATGAATCTATAGTGATAGAGAGCAGACCAGTTATTGCCTAGGGAAAAGGGTTAGAGAGGAACAGATTAAGGACATGAGGAAACTTTTGGGGTGATGGATATGCTCATTGTATTCATTATGGTAATGGTTTCACAGGTGTATACATATGTCAAACTTGATCCAAGTGCATACTTTAAACATGTGCAGTTCTTTAAACATCAATTTGGATACAATAAAGCTGTAAAAATGGAAAGAAATAATTTTAAAACACAATAAGTAAAAGCAAGAACTAAATAATTGGGTTTAGACACTGCTGAAGGAAGATTGTGGAACTGTAAGATAGATTAGAATGAAATATCTCAGACTGAAGAATGAAAAAAAAAGAAACCACAGAATAGAAAATACAGAAAAGAACATGAGACATATGGGTCATGGTGAAAAAGCTAATGTAATAAGTATCTGAAATCCAAGAAGTAGAGGAAAGAGAAGATAGAAAGGAAGAATAGGCAGAAGCAATATTTGAAAGATACTGGCTAGGAATTTTCAGAAAAAACATATGAAAGATAATATGTCATAGGTTCAAGCAGAGCTAGGAAAACCACACCAAGGTACATCATTGTAAAACTGAAAATCAAAGACAATGAGAAAATCTTAAAAGCAGCCAGAGATAAATGCCAATTACTTTCAAGGGACAGCAATAAGACTGACACCTGACTTCTCAACAGAAATAATGAAATCTAGAAGACACTGGTCTGATAGTTTGAAAGTGCTGGAAGAAAATAACTGCCAACATCAAACTCCACTGAAAATATTCTTCAAATAATGAAGAGACATTTTCAGCAGACAAAAACTGACAATTCATTACCAGCAGATTGTTTAGAAGGAAAATGATCACAGTTGGAAATATTGAGATGCAGTAAGAAGAGTAACAGAAAATATAAATATGAGGGCAAATTAATTTATTATTGCCAACATAAAACAATAAAAATGTCTTTTTAGGGTTTAAAATGGAAAATGACAATAGCTTAAAAGGTGAGAGCAGAGTAAATTGAATGACGTGTTCTGAGGTCCTTGTAATTCTGGGAAGTGATAAAATTATTTTAATTTACACTAGATTTTAGTAAGTCAAGGAAGGGATTTTAGGCTGATTGCTAAAACTTACAAACCAATATACTAAGGAAAGGAAAATGGAGTAAAATAAATATTTAATTAATACAAAGGAAGGAAAGGACAGATGGGGAGAGTAGAAAACAAATCATAAGATGCTAGATTTAGACCAAAATATGTAAGCAATTACATTAAAAGTAAATGAACTAAATATTCCAATTAAAACGAAATATTCCAATTAAAGTATGACAAATATTGTTGGATTTGATTTTTTTAAACTATATGTTATTTACAAGAGACAAACTTTAAATATAAAAACAAAAGGTGAAGAGAAAAGTATATACCAAGAAAATTCTGACAACAACAAAAAGTTCAGGTAGTTACATTAATGTCAGAAAAAGTAGACTTTAAAGCAGATACTTAACTAAATATAATGAGAGATATTTCTTTATGATAAAGGTTAAATCCAATAGGAAACTACAATAATTCTACATATTTTAATGCACCTTATTATATAGACTTGAAATACATAAAACAAAAATGAGTAGAACTCAATGGGGAAATAGCTGAATCCACAATCATCATTGAGGCATTTTAACATACCCCTTATTAATGTTTAAGACAAGCAGACCGGGCTTCCCTGGTGGCGCAGTGGTTGAGAGTCCCCCTGCCAATGCAGGGGACAGGGGTCCGTGCCCCGGTCCGGGAAGATCCCACATGCCACGGAGCAGCTGGGCCCGTGAGCCATGGCCGCTCAGCCTGCACATCCGGAGCCTGTGCTCCGCAATGGGAGAGGCCACAACAGTGAGAGGCCCGCGTACCGAAAACAAACAAACAAAAAACATTTAACAAATTTGACCTAACTGACATGTATAGCATACTGAACCCTACAACTTCAGGATACACATTTTTTTTTATGTGCACATGGAACATTCATCAAAATGAACCATGTGTTATGCCTTAAAGCAACTGTCAACAAATTTCATAAGATTGAAATTCCTGACCACATCGGAATTAAGCTAAAAACCAACCAAAAAACTAGAAAATTCCCAAATGTTTGGAATAAGTATTATTATATTCTTCTAAAGAGCCTCAGCTCAAAATTAAAATAATGATGAAAATTTAAAACATCTACATAGGGACTTCCCTGGGGACGCAGTGTTTAAGAATCTGCCTGCCAATGCAGGGGACACAGGCTCAAGCCCTGGTCCAGGAAGATCCCACATGCGGCAGAACAACTAAGCCCGTGTGCAACAACTACTGAGCCCGCGTGCCACAACTACTGAAGCCCACGTGCCTAGAGCCCATGCTCCGCCGCAACAAGAGAAGCCACTGCAATGAGAAGCCCGCACACCGCAATGAAGAGTAGTCCCCGCTTGCAGCAACTAGAGGAAGCCCGCACACAGCAACAAAGAGCCAACGCAGCCAAAAGTAAATAAATAAATATATCTATTTTAAAAAATATCTACATAGAATGGTAAAGGAGCCACAGTATATCAAAACCTGTGTGGGAATAGCTACAGCCATGGTTAGAGGAAATAGGTTGTCTTAAATGAGGAAAAGTTAAGAAGAAAGAAAGACAGAATATATTAATTTAATGTTAAAAAGAACAACGTATTTATTATTTAAAGAAGTTTAAAAGAAATAAGAGTAGAATTAATGAAAATGGAAAAAAACCTTAGACTAGGAACAATTAATAAAGTCAGTTTTTTAAAGGACTAATAAAAGTGATAAACCCTTAGGATTTTTAAAGGACAGCAAGATAAGGCACAAATAACTAATATCAGAAATGAAAAGGGGGACCTCATTACAGATCCTATAGATGTTAAAAGATAAGAGGATTTTATGAACAACTAAATGTGATAGATTTGAAAATTTAGATGAAATGGAAGAATTACTAGATAAAACAACTTGAATAGGTAGAAGATCTGAAACTTCCCATATCCATTAAAGAAATTCTATCCATAACTAAAACCTTTCCCATAAAGAAAACTCCTGGCCAGTATGTCTTCACTGAAAAATTCTTCCAAAAGAATTCTTACATTCTCCCACGTAAGAGAGAAGCGTAACCAATCTTATACAAAGTCTTCAAGAGAATAGAAGAAAGGGAAACTATACCCAATTCTTTTATATAAAGCCAGCATAAACTTTTATTAGGAAAGCATAAGAAAGGAAAATCTTTCTTATGAACACATGGGTCTCTTTCATGGACATATACCCCTAAGTAAATTATTAGCTAACCAAATCCAGAAATACGGAATAATATATCGCCACCAAGTTGGATTTATTCAAGGAAGGTAGAGTTGGCTTTTTTAAAAAATCAGTGTAATTTCCTCCACTAATAGAAAAGAGGACAAAAATCATATGATCACTTCAATAAATGCAGAAGAAACAACTGATGAAACAACATCCACTTACAATTTGAAAGAGCTCTTAGAAAACCAGGAATAGATGGAAACTTCCTTGATGTGATAAAAGGTATATGCAATAAGCACAGCAAACATCATACTTGATCAATATTTTTAAAGTTTTCTGCCTGAGATTATAGGTGAGACAAGGATATCCATTATCTCTACTTCTCTTCAACATTATACTGGAGGTCCTACTTAGTGCAGCAAAGCCAAGAAATGAAATAAAAAGTACAAAGATTGGTAAGGAAGAAATAAATCTGTCATTATTCATGGATAACATGATTGTGTATGTAGAAAATCCACAAGAATCTATAGATAAATCATAGAAATGAATAATTGAATTTAGCAAGGTCACTTGATGCAAGGTCAACATTTTTGTATACCAGTAAGAATTTTTAAATCAAAGTTTAAAAAGTGGTGACATTTATAGAACCATAAACATTAAATGTCTAGGAATAAATTTGACAAGAGGTGACTAAAACTTCTATGCTGAAGTCTATTAAATATTATTGAAATTAAAAACCTAAATAAATGGAGAGATACCATGCTTATAGAGTGAAAGCCTCAATATTATAAAGGTGTCAATTCCCCCAGAACTGACCTATAGATTCAATGAAATCTCAATCTAATCTCAGTAGGTTTTTTTGTGGAAATTGACAAGCTAGTTCTATATTTTACATAGGAATGCAAAGGGTGAAAAATAGCCAATACAATCTTGCAGAAGAAAAGCCAAGTGGAAAGACTTACACTATCAGATGTCAAAACTTAATATAAAGCTATAGTCATTAAGAAAGTGTAACACTGGGGCTTCCCTGGTGGCGCAGTGGTTGAGAGTCCGCCTGCCAATGCAGGGGACACAGGTTCGAGCCCTGGCCTGGGAAGAACCCACATGTCGCAGAGCAACTAGGCCCGTGAGCCACAACTACTGAGCCTGCACGTCTGGAGCCTGTGCTCCGCAACAAGAGAGGCCGTGATAGTGAGAGGCCCGTGCACCGTGATGAAGAGTGGCCCCCGCTTGCCACAACTAGAGAAAGCCCTTGCACAGAAACGAAGACCCAACACAGCCAAAAATAAATTAATTAATTAATTTAAAAAAAAAAAGAAAGTATAACACTGGCACACAGGTAGACAAATAGACCAATGGGACAGAATAAAGTCCAGAAACAGATATACACATGTATGTGTGGATTTGGTTTTTTTTTACAAGTTGACATCACAGAGCAGTGAAAAAAGGATGGTCTTTTCAACAAATGGTGCAGTGGCAATTGGATATCCATATGGAAAAAGTTAATCTTGCCTCTTACCTTACACTATATGAAAAGTAAAATAATAAAGCTTCCAAACACAGCATTGGAGAATATCTTTGTGACTTTGGGGAAGGCAAATGTTTATTGAACAGGACATAATGGCACTAACATTAAGGAAAATATTGAAAATTACACTAAAATCAAGTACTTCCGTTAATGAAAAGACGCTATTAAGACAATGGAAAGTCAAGTCACAGAAGGGAAGAAGATGTTCTCTGATGTATTAGTGGCAAAGGACTTCTATCTAGTACATAGAAAGAATTCCAACAAATCACGTAAAAGAAAGAAGACAATAGGAAAATGGGCAAAAGACTTGCACAGGCATTTCACAAAGGGAACTATCTGGTCTACAAACACATGAAAGCATGTTCACCTTCTTTAGTCATCTTGGAAATGCAAATTAAAACCACACTGAGGCAACTATTACAAGAATTTAAAAGATTGACATTACCAAGTGTTCATAAGAATAAGGGTCTACTTGGGCTTCCCTGGTGGCGCAGTGGTTCAGAGTCCGCCTGCCGATGCAGGGGACACGGGTTCGTGCCCTGGTCCGCGAAGATCCCACATGCCGCGGAGTGGCTGGGCCCGTGAGCCATGGCCGCTGAGCCTGCGCGTCCGGAGTCTGTGCTCCGCAACGGGAGAGGCCACAACAGTGAGAGGCCCGTGTACTGCAAAAAAAAAAAAAAAATATATATATATATATATATATATATATATACTTTATTTTTTAGAGCAGTTTTAGGTTCACAGCAAAATTGAGCAGAAAGAACAGAGTTCCTACATACCCCGCCCCCTACACTCCCCCACCATCAGCATTCCTCATTAGTGTGGTACATTTGTCGATGAATCAGCATTGACACATCACTACCCACCAAAGGCCATGGTTTACATGAAAGTTCACTCTTGTGTTGTTCATTCTATGGATTTTGAAAAATGTGTAATGACACATATCCACATTATAGTATCATACAGAATAGATTCCCTGCTGTAAAAACTGCTTGTGCTCCATCTATTCATCCCTCCCTCCCCTGGAAACTCTGGCAACCACTGGTCTTTTTTTCTAAGTTGCGGCAAAATACACACAACATAAAATTTACCATCTTAACCATTTGTAAATGTACAGTTCGCTGGTATTAAGTACATTCAAAATGTTGTGCAACCATCACCATCATCTATCTCCAGAACTCATTTCATCTTGCAAAACTGAAACTCTATCCATCAAACAATAACTCCCCTTCCCCCACTCTCCAGCCTCTGGCAACCACCGTTCTACTTTCTGTCTCTATGAATTCGACTATTCTAGGGACCTCATTTAAGTGGAATCATACAACATTTGTCCTTTTGTGACTGGCTTATTTCACTTAACATAATGTCCTCAAGGTTCATCCATGTTGTATCGTGTGTCAAAATTTCCTTCCTTTTTAAGACTGAATAATACCCCATTGCTTGTAACTACTACATTTTGTGTCTGTCAATGACCATTTTGGTTGCTTCTACCTTTGGGCTATTGTGAATAATGCTGCTATGAACATGTGTACAAATATCTCTTTGAGTCCCTGATTTCAATTTTATTGATCATATACCTACAAGTAGAATTGCTCTATCACATGATAATTCTATTTTTAATTGTTTGAGGAACTACCATACTGTTTTCCATAGTTGCTGCACCATTTTATGTTCCCATCAACAGTGCACGAGGATTCCAGTTTCTCCATATCCTCACCAATAATTGTTATTTTCTGTTGTTTTTTTTTAATAGTAGTCTTCTTGATAGGTATAAGGTGATATCTCATTGTGATTTTGATTTGAATTTCCCTAATGATAAATGATGTTGACCATCTTTTCATGTATTTATGGATATTTTTATATCTTCTTTGGAGAAATGTCTATTCAAGTCCAAAGGAAAACTGTTTCTCTACTCACAATATTTTTGACACCAAATGTATGGGAGTCTTTTTCCCCACACCGACCAATTTGCCAGATCTCAGGACACCGACTGGGTGTCTTATCAAAAATCATTTAACTATATATGTGATGGTTTATTTCTGGGCTCCCTATTCCATTCCATTGGTCTATATGCCTGTCTTTATTCCAAGACCACACTATTTTGATTATTGTAGCTTTGTAATAATTTTTGAAACCAGGAAGTTTGAGAGCTCCACTTTTGTTCTCTAGTCACTGGTTTTTGTTTTTGTTTTTTTTTACTGTCTCCATAGTTTTGCCTTTTCCAGAATGTCATATGGTTGGAATCATACAGTATGTAGCCTTATCAGATGGGTTTCTTTCACTTGGCAATATACATTTGCAGTTCCTTCATATTTTTTCATGGCTTGCTAGCTCATCTTTTTAGTGCTGGATAATATTCCATTGTTTGGATGTCCCACAGTTTATTTATTCAATCACCTGTTGAAGGACATCTTGGCTGCTTCCAAGTTTTGGCAACTATGAATAAAGCTGCTATACCACAGACATTTAAAGTGATTACTGATTGAGTTGGATTAATAGCTATCATATTTATTATTGTTTTCTATTCACCACCCTTGTCTTCTGTTTGTATTTTCATCTTCCACTATTTTTCTGTCTTCTATGGTTTTATTTGAGCATTTTATATGATTCTATTGTCTCTCCTCTCAGCATACCAATTATACTTCTTGGTTTTTATTTTAATTTTAATTTTTTCAGTAGTTGCCCTAGAGTTTGCAATATAAATTTACAACTAATCCAACTCCACTTTCAAATAACATTATACACTTAGGAAATACCTAATTCCTCCTTCCCATCCCTCCTCACATCTCTGTCCTTCATTTCACTTATGCATAAGCAATAATCATCAAATACATTGTCACTATTATTATTTTGAAAAAATTGTTATCTGTTAGATCAATTACAAATTTTTTAAATGTTTTTATTTTACCTTCACTTATTCCTTCTCTAACACCATTCTTTTTTTTTTTTAATGTACATCTGAGTTTCTGACCTATACCATTTTCCTTCTCTCTGAAGAACTTCTTTTAACATTTCTTACAAGGTAAGTTTAATGGTGACAAATTCCCTCAATTTTTGTTTGCCTGAGAAATCTTTACTTCTTCACTTCTGAAGGGTAATTTCACAGGGTACATAACTCTAAGTTGGTGGGGTTTTTTTTCTCTCGTCACATTAATTATTTCACTCTACTTTCTTCTTGCCTGGAAGATTTCTGAGAAGTTAGATGTAATTCTTATCTTTGCTCCTCTACAGGTAAGACACTTTCTACCACTGGCTTCTTTCAAGATTTTTCCTTTATCTTTGATTTTCTGAAGTTTGAATATAATATGCCTAAGTGTTGTTTTGGGGGGTATTTTGTTTGTTTCTTTCTTTTTGGCATTTATTCTGCATGGTGTTCTCTGAGCTTGGGCTTCTCTGGATCTGCGGCTTGGTGTCTGACATTAATTTGAGGAAATTATTGGTCATTATTGCTTCAAATATTTCTTCTGTTCCTTTCTTCTCCTTCTGGTGTTCACATTACAAGTATATTACATCACAAAATTCTTATTCTGTTCTGGGATCTTCTTTTCTGTCTTTTCTCTCTTTGCATTTCAGTTTTGGAAGTTTCTGCAGACATATATTCACTAATATGGAGTTTACTGATTCTTTCCTCAGCTGTGTCCAGTCTGCTGATGAGTCCATCATAAAAGGCATCCTTCATTTTTGCCACAAAATTTTACATTTCTAGCATTTCTTTTTGATTCTTTCTTAGAATTTCCATCTCTCTGCTTACATTACCAATTTGTTCTTGAATGTTGTCTACTTTTCCCACTAAAGCCCTTAGCATATTAATCATAGGTATTTTCTATTCCCAATGTGATAATTCCAACATCTCTGCCCTGTCTGAGCCTAGTCTGATGCTTGTTCTGTCTCTGCAGACTGTGTTCTTTGCCTTTTAGTATGCCTTACAATGTTTTTTTGAAAGACAGACATGATGTACTGGATAAAAGGAACTGTATCCCTAGGCTTTTAGTGATGTGGTGGTGAGGTGTGAGGTGAGGGGAAGCATTCTACAGTTCTATGATTAGTTCTCTCTTTTAGGAGCCTGTGCCCCTGGCCTGTGGCCTTCACGAGTTTTTCCCTGTTCTCTGCCCCCCTCCTCCCACCCTAGATGGGACAGGAAGTCTAGAAGGGCTTGCAGTTGAATATTTCCCTCCCCCAACGCTGAAAGCTAAATGCAACTGCAGTTGGATATTTCTCTTCCACCAGGTCAATCAAGCCCTGGTTAAACAGTTTCTCTTGAGGGCAGACAGACCTTGTTAGGAGGAACAGAATGCTCTGGTCTATTTCAAAACAGCTACCTCCTCACTCTTCCTGCTGGAAGCAAGAGGGGAATTTTTTCTAATGTTCACTCTGAGACCTTGGTAGAGCTTGTGGAGGTAATATAGTCATCCCTCAGTATCCCCAGGGGATTGGCTCTAGGCCCTGCTGCAGACACCAAAATTCATGGATGCTCAAGTCCCACAGTCGGTCTTCCATATCCACAGGTTCTGCATCCCTGGACTCAACCAACCTTGGATTGTAAACATAGTACCCATAGTATTGAAAAAAATCCACGTGTAAGTGGACATGCACAATTCAAACCTGTGTTGTTCAAGAGTCAACTGCACTCAATACTGTGGAGAGCTCGCTAAGACTGGGCACTCCCTGGAGTTCTTAACTCTGAAATTTGTCTGCAATGAGCAATTAATCAATTACAGTCTGGGTTTCCCCACCCCAGACTGGTTGTCCTGGAGGTTTCTGCTCCAGTAAGTTGTGATCCTCTATATCTGCCTCTCTGTCTCTCCAATTTGGGGGACAGAAATTTGTCCTGTGACCTCAGTTCTCTGCTGGGTTTAAGAAGAGTTATTGATTTTTAATTTGTTCAGCTTTTTTCTTGTGTGGATGAGAGAGATGACTTCCAAGCTCCTTACTGGAAGATATTGGACCAAAGTCCCGTATCTTTGCAATGTTTTATTATGGACATTTTCAAGCACCTGTAACAGTAGTAAAGGACCGTATGATGAACTCCCATATGTACTCATCAGCTTCAGCTTTTACATTCTGCAGCTCTTGTTTCATCCATTCTGTCTCTCATACACACATTTTTTTTTTATCTTTAACAAATGTAGTTTGTTTCCTCTGACCAGCAATATCACTTCTAGGAATTTGTTTCAGAGATATATATGCATATGACCAAGATGACTTGTCCAAAATTATTTACTACATACTTGTTTAGATAGGAAGAGGCAGAAACAATGTGAATGTACATCAACAGGGGACTGGTTAAATCCACCATGGAACATCATGCAATGGAGGACTATCCACACTTAGAAGTGGACCAAGGAACCATCAACCATCAACCACCGTATTGATTATGCATCAGTATGGAATATTCTCCAAAATATATTGCTAAGTGCGGAAAAAAATGAAACAAAACAAGGGGCCAAATGATGCATCTAGTACACTGCCACTGTGTAACAAAAAGGGGAGGGGTGATATTTTCTCATGGGTGCATAAAATATCTCTAGAAGGATAAATAAGACACAGATGACACTGGTTGCCCTTGCAGAGGGGAGGTGGTGCCCTGGGAACAGTGGTGTGAGGGAGATTCTCACTGTATACTCTTTTCTACCTTTTGATTTTCTAACCGTGGGAACGTATTACCCTAGTGAATGAATGAATGAATGAAATTTAAAAGAAAGGAAGGAAACTCTTCCTGCACTTTGGAGGATGGGGAGATGATTGATGGGGAGACCCACACATTTATTGAATACTTATGGCACTGTGCTACCCTATTTCTCATATAATGCTCCCAAGGCCCTGGGAGGTAGGTGGTTTACACCCATTTCACAGATGAGAAAACTGGGGCTCAGAGACAGAAGGAGTTTGTCCAAGGTGAACTACCATCGTTAAGTGGCAGAGCCGGCTGGGAGCCCGGGTCTGACCCTGTCTGATCCAGCTCATTCTCTGATAGGGAGTAGACAAGGGAGCTTGACTTCCTGGGCTGCAGTGACAAGAGCAGATCAGAATCCCTGGGTCTCCAATCAGACTCAAGTTTCTCCCCAGGGAGCCAAATTCACTGTACAGCCCAGAGCAGCTGCACCTTCAAGTTCATCCACTCCCAAGGCAGAATTACCTGGTTCCTTCCCCAAGGATTTTTTAGCTGCTGGATTAATCACAGCATCTCACTTCCCCCACCTCTGAAAACAAGATCCAATTTAATTTAGGGAGAACAAGCACAAAAGCCATAACACTCAGTTTATCCCTTGAAATACAATCAAGTTGAAGGAACGAATTAATTTTTAATTCCATCTTAATTACTCGGAGAAATAATCTATTGGCACAGCCTGGCCCTAGGCTGCCCCTGCCTGATCTTAGCCTGCTGCCGCCAGCACCTGAGGCTCACTCCAGGCACTGACCAGAATGGGGAGAGGAGGGGCCGGGCTGGTGCTCCTGCACAGGTACCCTTGCTGAAGAGAATTAGGAACCGTAGAAAATAATGCCTTATCTTTCCTTCAGCCCGATCTCAGATTTCTTTAATAAAGAGAGATTTATTCCCCAGTGATGTGCCGTGTGTGTGTGTGTGTGGAGTTGGGGGTGTCCACAGGACATGCCAGATCATTTGTGACCCTGGGCTGAGGGGATAGGGGCTGTGTCTTCCTCGTCATTTCCCATTTGTTAAGCAAATCCTAATTGAACACCTACTGTGTGCCAGGCAACTTGTGGGAGCCAGGGACACAGCAGAGCCAGTCCCTGCCCTCACAGAGCTGACATTCTAGTAGGGAGGTAAGGGACACAGACAATAAAACAGTAAGCAAATAATTATAAGTTCAAGTGGTGATAAGTGCTATGTGGTATGTAAAATAGGGCAATGGCTTGGAGAGTGATGGGTGAGGGTTTGCAAGACTAGACAGGGAGTCAGGGAGGATCTCTCCAGAAAGGGGTTATTTGGGGCTGAGATTTGGGAAGAGAACACCAAGCAGGGGGCAAGAAAGGTGAAAAGGCCCTGAGGCAGGGACCGGACAACTTGTCTGCGGAGGAGAAAGGTGGGGGTAGCTCGAGTGGCTGGGCCAGAGAGAGGGTGGGAGTTGATGACTTTGCATTTCATTCTGGTGCCAGGGAAAGCACTGTGCTCATGCATACACACAGTAGGTGCTCAATAAGGGCTGGCTGCAGAAACAGCACCCTCTAAACCGGTAGCATCTGGGAATCCGTTTGCTGCCATTTTGTCCCTTCCCTGCTGCCAGGGAAATTCAGACAACTGCTAATGTCCAGGAAGCCGCCCTCTGCCAGCCCTCACCAACACTGTTTTGATGTGCTAACAACTCTTAATGAGGATCCTAATGAGTCACTAAAAATGGCATCATTAGGTTGAGAACAGAACAATCTACACAAGCTAATGTCCAAAACAACCAGGCGATTAGCCAGGGAGCAGACACTGCCCCCTTCCAGCCTGTGCCGGACAGACTGCCCCCTTCCCCAAAAAGCAGGGGCCCATTTGTCTGCCTGTGTCTCCTTGGGCTGTGATTCCCCATCCCAGCACACTATCACAGACTGGTTTTTTTACTACCACATGAAGCTATTAGTCTAAGAACTGAGAAAAATGAAAAAAAATATATATATATAAGGATTTGCTTGAATATAAAAGTGGAAATGAAGACATAGCTTGAGGCCGGTCAGAAATTGAAGTGCTAATACATTAGGGCAGAGGTTCTAAAAGGAGGGCTGCAGGCTAAATCTGACACGAGTATGTTTTCTTTGGCCTACAAAGTGGTTACAAAAAAATGTAAATGTTTCCTACATTAAATTATGGGGAGAATTTATGAAAAATTTGGATGTTCAGCTTCTCCTGAAAAGCCAGAAACTCTGGTATCCCTGGGCCCTGCATTCCAGTGTGGCAGCACTGGGCTGGGGCTGAGTAATTGCTGTCCCTTAGAGAGGGGACAGGCTCTGTCCTCTTTGTCACAGCCCTCACCAGGCCCCAAGATCTCCCCACCCTGAGACCAAGTGTCAGTTGCCATTTGTCATCAGGTTTGCCCAGTTGATTTTCTCTTTGGGGATTTAAGAAAGAAGGAATATATTTCTCAAAATTCCTCCATCAAAAGTAGGCAAACAAAACACAGAGAAAATGTAGGGGAGAGACTATTTCTTGAGGACATGGAGACAATTCCTACATGTTTAATGTGCAAGTAAAGTGTGTCTGCTTCCAAAGAATCCAATAAAATGCCTTGGGAAACAATCCCCACCTCATCCCACTGCATGTCGGCCTGGCCCCCACAGCATTGAAGTAGCCTTTGACCCTGCTTGGTGGATTGTCATTTCTACACCGGGGGCTATTGCTACTGCCCGGGCAACACCGGAAGTGAAGTTTTCACTATTGGGAATTTGAGCGTGCTGCAATATTATGAATATCTTGAGTTATATTCTTGGTGAAACTGAAAGTTACCATTTTTCATTTAAATACCGATTTCAAAACCCATAAGCCAATCCTTCCTGACCGGCTTCTGTGGGTCCAGCTGTGGAACCCACCAAAGACATTTTAGGGGCAACCCCTGCCTTGAGGAGCTGGTCACTCTGGTCAGGGAGATGCATAAAGGCAGTCAGGATTCTAGTGAGCTGATGTGTGAAAAAGACCTTTTTAAAGTGCTCAAAATGTTGACTAGCTGGATTACTTCTTACTATTTGAAGTTTGCAAAAATAGGTAGCATTTGCTCATGGGAAAGAAGTCAAACCCTCCAAAAAAGTTATCATGAAAAGCAAGTCTCTGCTCACCCAGACCCCCCAGTCTATGGGTTTCCATTCCCAGAGGCCTCCGCTTTCCCATGGAGCTGGAATCTGAAGTGGGTTGAATGATGGTCCCCAAAAAGATATGCCCATGCCTTAATCCCTGGTACCTGTGAATGTGACCTTATTTGGAAAACAGGTCTTTGCAGATGTAATTAAATAAGGATCTGGAGATAAGGAAATTATCCTGGATTATCCAGGTGGGCCCTAAATCCAATGAAAGTATCCTTAAAAATAGACACAGTGCAGAGGAGGAGCCAATGTGGCCTCAGAGGCAGAAACTGGAGTGATGTGGCCACGAGCCAAGGGACGCAGGCAGTCACCAGAAGCTGCAAGGGGCATGGAATGGATTCTCCCCCAAAGCCTTAAGGAGGGAGCATTGCCCTGCTGACACATGGATTTCAGACATGGTAAATGGTGATGGAATTAATCCTTGTTGTTTTAAGCCACTGTGTTTGTGGTAATTTGTTATAGCAGCCACAGGAAACTAATATAGAGTTTCTGCCTCTCTCCACCTCCTCCTCCCCCACCCCCCGTCCTCCCCCCCACCCCCGTCCTCCCTGCCCACCCCCATCCTCCTCCCCCAACCCCCGTCCTCCCTCCCCCACGCCCCGTCCTCCCTCCCCCACGCCCCGTCCTCCCTCCCCACCCCCCGTCCTCCTCCTCCTCATTTTCCAAATGAGAGGAGAATATTATGCTCAGTGTACTTCCTTCTGCCTTTTTCATTTAAGTGTTGCTTGAAAATCTCTCTCACAGACAGCTGCCATGGTCTTATTTATGCTTGCATGGTATTCCATTGTATGGATGGATGTACTGTTGATTGATCCCATCCCTTACTGATAAACTGAGGTTGTTTCCAATCTTTTATTCCCATAAACAACACTGCAAAGGCATCTTTTCCCACACAGGTGGGTATGTGAGTGAAACACCTGGAAGACCAATTCCCACAAGTAGAACTGCTGTATCCAAGAGTGTGTGCATTTCCCATTTTCATCGGTATTGCCAAATTGCCCTCCAAGGAGGTTATACCACAGATTCCTTTTCAAAAGTACATTTTTTTCTGATTACAAAAGTAATCTTTTAGTAGAATTCTTAAGTGTGATTTGATTACACCCTGTAACCAAAATCTTTTCTAGCAGAACATAGTCAAAGGGAAAAATAACATCAATTACCTGAAATTTTCTTACCAGCCTGGCTGAATTGGCCCTTTTCTGCTAAATAGGGCTTCTTGTGTTAGGTGTCCATTTTTCCTCCAGGTAGCCTCTGTCGGGGGCTCTGAGGCAGAGGACATGGCTCTTCGAGCCTGGACGACTGTCAAAAAGGCCCGCTCCCCTGCCATCAGTGACTAATCCCAACCTCCCCTATTTCCCAACCCCATGTTCCCTTTATGAGAGGAGGAGGAAGGGAAACAAGACAGTCACTCTCCCCATCTGGATAGTCCTGTATGTAATTTTGAACGTCCAATTTGTCCTTGTGTTCCTGGACCAGCCTTTGGCTCAGAGGAAAGTTCCCTGCTCCTCACCAATGAGGAGAGAAGGAGGGCCTGATTCCCTGAGGTGCCACTCAAACCCCATTCTGCAAGCAGAGGGGGTCCTCTCTCCTCCGCTCTTGGCCTGTTGGCTGCCAGGACAAATGGTCTCCTCTGTGGTGTGCCCACCCCGCCGTCAGTTCTCCACAATGGTTTTGGATTTAAAGAGACCCCCAAGACCATCTTGTCCAGTCCCTCATTTTAGGAATGGACAAACCAAGGCCCAGGGTATGAGTTGATTGGTCCAAGGCCACACCGGCAGAGGCCCCCAATCACTTGCTCGTGAAAGGTTTGAGAGCCATCCACGGGATTAAGGGCCTGGATGTGGGTCCTACCTTCATTTCCAACCCCATCTCCTGCCACTCCCTTCCTCACCTGAAATGGCTTGAATAGCTCAAAGGAATTTGAAGTTCATCTGCTGCAGCCCTCCCTGGCCCACCTCGCATCCGCCAGCTCCAGACTATGTCTCGCCTCCAACCCATGTTCATTCCAACCCCTTCCCTCCTCGGCTTTGCCTGGTCAATTCCATCTCACTATTTTACGACTCAGCTCAGACATCCCCATCTCCAGTAAGCCCGCCCTGATTTTTCCCTAGCTGTGTTGGGTACCCCTTCCTGGTTCCTGAGCACATTACTATGGCCTCACTCACCACAGTTATCATGATCTTTCTGGAGTCTGTCTCCCCACCACCACCACACAGAGCTCTTGGAGAGCTAAGAAAAAAAACCAAGTCAATGTATCTCCAGCACATAGAGCAAATGAGCTCTATGTTTGTTGAATGAGCGAATGAACAAACCAGAAGCAAGGTGGCAGTCACTGCAATGGAATAGAAAGAATCTTGAGCTAGGTATCAGGAGATCTTTGCTATTTATTATTTACATACCATGGGGCAAGTCTCTTACCTTCTTTAGACCTCAGTTTCTTCCTCTGTAGAAGGGTGTGATTTGACTGTACGTCAGTCAGCTGTTGCTACATAACAAACAACCATAGTCTCTGAGTGACTTACGGCAATAAGCACTATGTGGCTCATGCATTCGCAGTTATGTTAGCCTGGGCTCCACGAGGTGGCTGGCTGGGTCTGGCTCTGCTCGATAAATTTCTCATCTTCCTTGGGACTGTGGGGTAGCTGGGGCATATCCTCCAATGGTGGTGGCAGAGGCACAAGAGGACTCGTGCAAGCATGAAGAGAACCGGCACGGCTGCCCACTTCCCATTGGCCAAAGCTTGTCATATGACTGAACCCAAAGTTAGAGAGCAGAAGGACACACTCAACTCCAAAGGTGGAGTGGGGGAGAAACTTCAAAATCACATGAGAAAGGGATACACAGAGGGTAAAAAAATCAGGACCCACAAACCTTGATTTTAGCCAGTGAGACTCATCTTGGACCTCTGACCTTCAGAACTGTAAGAGGAGAAAGATGTGTTGTTCTAAGACACAAACACTGGGGCTATGTGGTCTGTGAAGACCCTGTGGGGTTGGCAGGCTGCAATCCTCCGAGATGACCCACTCTGTTCTTCCTCTGCTCTGTGAGAAATTTGGACACAGACATACACATGCAGGGAGCAGACAATGTGAAGACACAGATAGAACACCATCTGCAAGAATGCCTGAGGCCCCGAGAAGTAAGGAGAGAGGCATGGAACAGACTGTCTTTCATAGCCCTCAGAAGGAACCTACCCTGCTGACACCTTGATTTTGGACATGAGGCCTCTGGACTGTGAGACAATAAATTCCTGTTGTTTAAGCCACCCAGTTTGGAATACTTTGCTACTGAGCAGCCCTAGGAAACTAATACAGTGGTGGGGCCCGGGGGGCGGGGGGGACTAAAATATTAGCACAGTTGGAGAGAAATGGTAACTGAGAGGCACACAGGGTTCCTGTAGGGCAGAGAGAGTCAGAAGGGTCAGAACCAGAGAGACGGCCACGTGAGGCTGGACTGGCTGTTTCTGGCTTTGAAGGTGGAGGAAGGGACCACAAGCTAAGGAGTGCAGGCAGCCTCTTGAAGCTGGAAAAGACAGGGAAAGAGATTCTCCCTTATAGCCTCCAGAAGGGGATGCAGCCCTGCTGACACCTTGATTTTAGCCAGTGAGACTCATCTTGGACCTCTGACCTTCAGAACTGTAAGAGGAGAAAGATGTGTTGTTCTAAGACACGAAGTTCGTGGTGACTTTTTACAGTAGAAATCAGAAACCAATAGGCCACCCTCCCCACACCCAGCTCTCTCAGCTTTGAGCCTGGGAGGCTGACCAGCTAATGACCACACACCCATGCTCCCTGGCCCTCCAGCTAACAGTTGGGTACAGCCAATGAGCGGTCCCTGTGGGAAACTGGAGGGTGGGCAGAGAGAGAGGCCAGGGTATTTCTTCCCTCCTCCCCATTTGCCTGGGTGGTGGTCCTGTCGGTGGCTGTGTCCTGGGTTCCTATGGACAGCCCTCCCAACTCTGGTCACATTGCTCCCTCCTGTGGGGCTTGTGCCTGATGCTTCCACTCCCACTGCAGCTTCCCTTATCACCCTGTCTGCACGAACCCTCATTAAATTCTCCTCAGAGTCCCAGCCGAATGGCCTTCTGTCTCCTGCCGGAAACCTGCCTGATGTCATGGGGTGTGACCATCTAGAAGATCCAACCAATTTCTTCAGGGCGCTTGGGGGAGCACAGAAAGGAGGGCATTTGGTGTGCCCTTTACCGTGTCTCCGAAGGTAGGAATGGGAACGGGGATCCTGGAACCGGGAAAGGGGTCTGGGCTTGGAGCCAGACACAGGAGGTCTGGATTCTCGACCCTCTTCCCATAAATATCTGGGCTTAGGTGGCTCTTCCGACCTCTCAGAGAGCTTGTTTGCCTGCTTGTTTGCCTCTTAGAATGGGTGGCAATGTGTACGCCTCTCAGGCTGACTAGGGAGTGAAGGGGCTGCACGTGTAGGAGTGTGATCAAGCCCACGGGGGGCATTCCAGGGGCAGAGCAGCAGGAGCCCAACGGGCAATCACGGCTGTGGTCAGGGAAGGGGGGCGCAGCAAGCAGCCAGAGTGCCTGCAATAGTAAGAGCTGTTTCTGGAAAGGTATGTGGGGAGCAGGGCCCAGGGGCATTTAGAATCAGTGCAAAAATCTGGATTCAATTCAGCTGGCAGTGGGCTGCCAGGAGGGTTTTTGAGTAGGGGAGTAACATGTGGTCTGAGTGATTCAGGATCGAGAGAGAGAGAGACAGAGAGAGAGAGAGACAGAGAGAGAGAGAGACAGAGAGAGAGAGAAAGAAAGAGAGAAAGAGAGAAAGAGAGAAATAGAGAACTTAGGAGGTTAAAGGTCTTTGGCAACTTCCTTTGGAGAATTTTGCAAAGACATCTGTGTCTTGGTTCCTTTGTGCAAAAAGGGGAAATAGAGATAAAAAGAACTCCAGAAGCAAATTATTGACAACAGGGCCCTGAGAGCAATTTTTTTTCCTGGGTGATACGTCTTCCAGCTAGAAGTCTTTGCCAAGCTAGCGTTCAGGAGCCGGCGGGGAACAGGCAGGACCATGTGGAGTGCTCTTGTGGGGTGGAGGGTGGGGAGACTCGCCCATCATGGTCTGCGGGCTGGTACCCCCCGCATTGTGCAGGCCACACCTTGTACCAGGAGCAGGACTCGTGGGGGGGATTGACTCACAGACCCTGCTCTGCCTGGAGCCACCACTCTCTTCCCCTCTGGGCCAGAAGTGGGGTGGGAGGCCAGCCTTCAGACTCCTGCTATTTAATGGGGCCTCCTGTGTTTCCCTCTGACAGGAAAGGGAGGAAAAACTGAGTCAGTCAACAAAGTTATACAAGAGCCATCTGGTAAATGAGGCTGGTGGAAGCCATCCCGTCCCTCAAGAGTCACGACATACACCAAAGGGGCAAGATAAAAAGCACCATTCTAGGGCTTCCCTGGGTGCAGTGGTTAAGAATCCACCTGCCAATGCAGGGGACACGGGTTCGAGCCCTGGTCCGGGAAGATCCCACGTGCTGCGGAGCAACTAAGCCTTTGCGCCACAACTACTGAGCCTGCTCTCTACAGCCCGCGAGCCACAACTGCTGAAGCCCACATGCCTAGAGCCCGTGCTCCGCAACAAGAAAAGCCACCGCAACGAGAAGCCCGGACACCGCAACGAAGAGTAGCCCCTGCTCGCCACAACTAGAGAAAAGCCTGCACGCAGCGACGAAGACCCAGTGCAGCCAAAAATAAAATAAACAAAATAAATAAACTTATTTAAAAAAATGCACCATTCTATTCATCTGGCTACTCAGAGCCTGGCCCACACAGAGGAGCCAGTCTGCTCTCATAGTGCATTATTCCTGTTATTTATCATCTCTGCCAGAACAGTCATTTATGACTTTGGCATCTTGCAAAATGTCATTGTTATTTCCTTAAAATGACTTATTTGGAATACTTTTCTATATTAGTCAGTACTTTTTTGCTTTCAAGAGTCAGAAACCCAACTGAAATTGGCTCAAGAAAATAAGAGAACTGAGAAGTTCAAGGGTATGAGCTGCGGCATCAGGCATGGCTGGATCCAGGTGTAAAAACACTGTCATCAGGACTCTGCTCCCTCTCCCCCATCCAGGTCTGTTTCCTCTGCATTGGCTTCATTCTTTGGCAGCTTCTTTCTCCACGGTGCTCCCCAGCAGCTTCAGATTTGTATTCTATAGGCCAAGTACCCCAGAGGAAAGAGAGGACTTTATTCTTCATGGAATGGAAACTTCTTGACTTGTCCAGGGTCATGTTTTCACCCTGACATCATGTCAGGGATGGTAGGCTCTGGGCGCCTGTCCTAAGTGCCCACTCCCTGAGAGGGGTGGTTCCAGAGGGAAAGTATCTGGGCACAAAGAGTGAGGTGGAGGGCAGATGCTGGGCTGGCCAGTAGAGCAGGGGCCACCAAATGTTCATTCCTCATTTTCTCCTTCATTTTCAATAACCCAGGGTACATTCTAATACAAAAATGCATATGCTAACAAATCTGCATGTATGATGATGCATCACAGAAGATATAAAACTCTAGATCTGGCTATATTGGCTGGATTCTTGCTCACCTCCTTGGGAGCCAGGTTCTGGGAAGAAGTCATGATATGGACCTTCAGAGGCCTGGGTGGGAACAGCTGGATGCTTCTGCTTAATGCGGATGTCCCCAGAGTGATAGACAGCAGAGTCTTTCCTTGTAGAGGTAGTAAAATAACGGAGCCAAGACCTCGGGCTTAGGCAGGTCCTGAGGCTGCTCCATGGGAAGGAACAGGGGAGGGGCCATTACACTGTTAACTGGGTCCTTAAACAGGGGTCTTGCCACATTACTTAGAATTTTTTGGTTGCAAGTGACAGAAACTAAATTCAGCCTGGCTAAAGAAAATAGTAATAATAAAATTATTATTCACAATATGAAAATCACAGTAATAAGTATTATTAATTAATATATAATTAATCACATAAATATATAATTGTATACAATAGAATAATTATTAATATTATTATAAATAATATTATTTCCTGGCTCACATAACTTCAGGCATGGCTGGATCCAGGTGCTCAACAAGTCATCAAGAAGCTGTAAGTCCCCATCTCAGGTTGCTCTCCTCTGCATTGGCTTTATTCTCAAGTCCTCTACAGCAACAGGCTTACACTTTCAGCTCAGCAGTCCCAGCAGAAAGAGATAACCCCTTCCCCCCATCACAGGATTCACCTGGATTAGATTTCAGGTTCTCTGTCCATCTCCAGACTGCCCTCTGTTACCAGGGTGATGAGATACACTGATTGCCCAGGCCAGGGGCATGTACCACACCCACTCCCACCCCTCCGGAGTGATCATATTCTTCCAAACCTCCAGGACTGAAGGAGAGGGAAGGGTGGTCCCACAGAGGGGAAGGATGCCTGCAGGAAAAAACAACAGCTGCCCCTCACTCAGGGAGGGGGCTGGTGAGGGAGTGTTTGAAGTACAGAAGGCAGCCATGTGCCAGGCAGGAGAGAAAGGCTGCTCCCGGGGGGAGGAGTCTGAGTGAGGAGCGAGGTGGAGGAGGCTGAGGAGCAGGTGTAGGGTCACAGGTGGCAGGAGTCCTCTGCAGCCCAGCCGATGGGCAGCCCTGAAGGCAGAGAAGAGGAGACAGAAGCTGGGGTCAAAGGCCCAGAAAGCAGTTTGGTGCAGCTGGGAAGGGGAAGCCTTGTCGTCTTGGCTTGCAGTCTGGCACCTGGTCCTGTTGGCAGGCACACCCTGGCTCCTGGGGCTCTTTGTTGCTGAGAAGCTTCTAGTTGGCTACCTTGTCTTCCTGGAGTTGCCTCAGATGTCCAGGGAATGAGACGGACACTTGTGTTCCTGTAGGGGGTTCAGGGCTGCTGATCTGAAAGTCCCCCCAGATGGATTCCTGTGTCTTGCCTTGCTCTGGGGGCTGGGATGCATGTGGCCCTGGTGCTCAGGAGCTGACATTCTAATTGGAGCCAAGACAGCCCCTTTGTCTTTTCCCTGGGCTCCGGCACAGAGTCTGGCTTATGGATGGGCTTCAGAAATGTCTGTGGAATTAGGGCAGTGATTCGGTGGAAATGGCTCTAACTGCCCATCGGGGAGAGGAGCTGTTTTTAGTCCGTTCTACCTATAACTGGCTGGGTGACCTTCGCTTAGTCACAAACCCTCTCTGGGCTTCCAGGTTCCTCATCTGTCAAATGAGGGGGTTGAAATAGTCAGTCCCCAAGTCCCCGGTCAGCTCTAACCTCTTCTGGCCGGTCCTCCTGCTGCAGGGACCCTTACCCTGGCAGTCACACTCACTTCAACCTTTCTCCCCTTGGTACCCTGCGCAGAGCCGGCCTGGGCCAACCAGGGCAGGGGAAAGAGGCACTCAAGGCGCTGTAATTATTGTAAAGAGGAGAGTTTAAGTGTTTAGTTTTATGAGGTAGCCGGCCCTCTCTGTCAGCAGAAAGCCGCGCGGTTCCCTGGGTGCGAGTTAATTTCCTCCGTGGCCCATTTTCTCACCCGCCGTCATTTTTTCTCGGCTGCTTTATAGCTTTCGGAGCCGTTCAGAGCACTGTGTGGTGGCGGTGGCTTTGCACACTGGAGCAGAAAGTGCCCACGCACCCCAGCCCTGTGCCGGAGCCCACGGGTGGCCGGGCCCTGTGGCGGGCAGTGCGGCCGGTGACCTCTGTGCTGGATGAGACTGGCAGGCTGGGAGGGTGGGAGGAGCAATGAGGCTGGGCCAGGCTGTCCCCAACCAGGCCGTGGTCCCTGGCACCTCCCTGACAATTTGCAGGGAACGAATGACACTCAGGCCAGCCTTGCAGCTATCCCGGGTGCCTCAAATAAACAGTGGAAGACTTTGCCCACTTGCTCACAGCGAGCAAGGTGGGGGAAAATGCACCAGCTCTAGCCTCAGACAGACCTGGGTTCAAATCCCAGCCATATCACTGCTGTGTCACCTAGGCCAAGTGACTTCACCCCCTGGGCTACCATTTCCTTGCCTGCAGAATGGGGATGTCGATGGCATATGCCAAGTGGCGCTGAGGGGACAGAGAGTGATCATATATGAAAAGCACCTGGAACGGAGACTCTGGTCTCCAAATGTTACCTTGCTGTCCTGAGCTGAGTTGTTGCTCTGAATGGTTCTCCAGCCTCCTCTGTGGGCTGTGGGGAAATCATCCCCACCCAGGGAGAAGCAGGGGTCCTGGGAGCAACCAGACAACCTCTAAAAGACATTGTGGGGGACTTCCCTGGTGGCGCAGTGGTTAAGAATCCGCCTGTCAATGCAGGGGACACGGGTTCGGGCCCCGGTCCAGGAGGATCCCACATGCCGCGGAGTAACTAAGCCCGTGTGCCACAACTACTGAGCCTGCGTGCCACAACTACTGAAGCCCACACGCCTAGACCCTGCGCTCCACAAGAGAAACCACTGCAATGAGAGGCCCGCGCACTGCAATGAAGAGTAGCCCCTGCTCACCGCAACTAGAGAAAGACCGCACCCAGCAACGAAGACCCAAAGCGGCCATAAATAAATAAATGAATAAATTTATATATATATAAAAAAGAGACACTGTGGGCCCGCCAAGACCAAGAGCAGCCTCTTGCCTACCTCAGGCCTGGCCACACACATGGCATTGTCACAAGGAGGACCCATGGGGACTTGGTGTGCTGTGAAGAAGGGCTCTGTAGAGTCAGACCTGGGCTTGAACCCACTATGCCACTTGTAACCTCGAGCACATCACGGGTTCTCTCAACCACAAAATGGGGTCAGCAGCTACTTCTGAGGGCACATGCAGAGGATTAAATTAAGTGAGGAGAGGCGTGTGGAATGCCACGCACACAATGAGAACATCGCGGTGATATCCCACCCAGATGCACGGGGGCAGGGAAATGGGAGACCCAACCTCTCTTCTGGATTCTGCTTCCAGCTCTTGTTCAACCTTGGATGTAGCTGCCCCTCTCAGTGAACCTCTTTTAGGCTGCGGACCCCTGTGAGACTTCATTAAGTTGTGGATCCTCTGCCCAGAAATGTGCACACACAAAGGACCCCACCGATTTGCCAAGTGACTTCAGAGGTTTCTGTACCTCCTGAAATCTGTCTGCGGATCCTAGGTTAAGACTTCTGAGCTGATGGTTGCTCCAGTCCTAACCATCTATGTGTTTGTGGGGGGACTGGAGACAGGTTCCACATGGTTTACTTGTGTCCTTTTCAGACCCAGCAGCACCTCGATTCAGGGGTTGGTCTCAGCCAATAGTCCCACATCCCGGGGAGGAAGAGAAGCTGTTTATTAAAAAGTCCAACAAACCCCACAGTAGCTGGCTCGCTTGGCTTACCTCCCCCACAGTTCAGGACATCTGTGCTTTGCCAAGTAACCATCCCTTCTTCCTTTAGGAAACAGTCCTCCGAACTCCCCTTGAGAATACCCCTGTCATATCTCAGCCTATGATTGGTGGACTGATTCCATGCCCACCTTCAGGAGCAGACCCTGATTGGCCACTCAGCATATTCCCTCCTCCTGGCTGTGTCTGTTGGTTCAGAGATGGTCAGGTCACCAAGTCAGAGTCAATGAGACATGAGAATATTCCTAGAGCTTCTGGGAAAGCAAGGTCTTCTTTGTCTTACAAGGAAGACTGGGAGAGGTCTTCATTGTTCCCCTGAAGAATGTGGTGTAAGATTAGGATGGCTGCAGCTATTTTGCTACCAGGAGGGGATAGCCAGGAGTTGCCCAAGGTGGGGTGTAGGGAGAAGCTCCATGCAGAGCCTGAGAGTGAAACAGGGGAGTTAGACAAGTGAGAAGGAGAGAAGCAAGGTCTATGGTGACATCATTGGAGCTGCTGGACCAAGCCTCACCTGATGCTAACACTACCTCCAGACTTTAAAACTCTATAGCTCAATAAACTCCTCCGTGATGTAACCATTAGACCTGAGTTTTCCTGTCACTTGCAACACAAAGCATCCTAATTGAAACTCCCTGCCAGCTGGGCCAGACAGAGAAAAGATCAGGAAGGAGAGCTCAGCAATCAGGAAAATGAAATTCTTCCCAAGGATATGGGAGATCAGAGTCTTCATCTACCCACCTCGTCCTGGGAAAACTTCAGAAAAAAAGCCAGAGCTGAGAGAGTAGATGAATTTTTGATATTATCTGACTGGACAGGAGGAAATATTGCCTACTGGGAGTTTGATTAATCACCAATTCCGTTCAAGTCCACAAATATTTCCTGAAAGCCGGTCATGTGCGGGACACTCTGCCAAGTGATGAAAGATGCCCATGCGAACGGGACAGTCCCCCCAGCGGGGAGCTCCCAGTCAGGTGAGGAAGACAGGCTCAGCCCAAGCTCGCCTGATAGCAAGCAGGACTGGGATAAGTGCTCAGATAGAGATACAGACTGATTGGCCCCGGGAGCCCAGCAGGAGGAGGCTGCAGGAAGGCAGAAGCCAGGCTATATGGTGACTTTTTCTGCCCACAAAGGCATGGTACCACCTCTGTCCTGAGGGAACACCTTTTCCCAATCCCCGCAAAGACACGTCAGGGGCTAGCACGGTCCCAAATGCCAGGTGCGTTTGAGAAGCAGTCCCTCCACACCTAGCCTTACGGAGTTGTCCAGATTCTGTGCTCCCCAAAGTGTGCCATGAGGACCATGACAGGGGTTGGATTTTAGGAGGTGCCGAGAGTGGAGTCAAGTCACACTGTCTCGCCCAGATGGTGAGAAAGCTGCTCCCTATGCGGTTCTCTCTAAAACCTCCCATCGAGGACAAAGTCTCATTTTGCTGCTAGCTCATCTCTCACACCTCTCCAGCACTCCCTGACCCCTCCTTCTAGCAGAGAGAAAGAGAGAGCAGGCCTCCGCCTATTGCCTTCTGCAGGCAACAGGCTCTTGCTCAAATTTCCTCACGCTATTTTGTTTTTGTGGCATTTATTTTAACAGTTGTCTTCTATTTATGGCAAGTGATATTGGCTTTCCATTTATGGCAGTGATAAAAACAAGTTTCCTTACATTTCATTTCTGTAAGTGTTTTACAGGGGGCTGTTGGAAAGAAAAACATGAGCTAGGACAAGGGGGACACAGGTGTGACCAAAGTGTGTAAGTGGGATGTGAATGAACAAAGTTGGGGAAATATTCATTGCACAAACACAGACTACCTACCTACTGTGTGCCAGGTGCTGGGACCACAACAGGGAACACAGCTGGCAAAAACCCTGCCCTCATGGAGCTTACAGTCTAACGGGTGAAGTAATTACAATGCCGGTGTGTTAGATGGTGGTGGGTGATCTGCATGAATTCAAAGCAGGGAACGGGGTGGCAGTGCCTGCAAACCCGCCAGGTCAAGCTTCACTAAAAACCTGGCAGTGAGTGCAGTCTTGGAGGAGGTGAGCCAAGGCTTCACAGATGCCCTGGGAAGGGTCACAGCAGGTAGGAGAAACAGAAGGACCCATCGTGTTGCCGTCCCCTCCTTGTCGAGGCTGGATTTGGAGACTCCCACTGGTCGCTGGTCAAGAGGACACGCCACAGGAAAGCCCACATCAAGGCACTGTTCTTCTTTCTTTGGTATAAAAAAGCAAAGGATGATCTGCAGAGATAAGAGGTGTAGCCTGGAAAGCAGCCCCCAGGGTCCCTGCAGGGCTCCTCACCGCCTGCTGTGCATAGGTGCGGCGCCACGTGTGAGATCAAGACCCAGCAGGACAGGGGCCTGCAGGGCTCCGAAATCACCCCTTTCTGAGTCATCAAAGTGCCATTGACTTATGATCCATAATTGTAGGGACGTAAGTGCACTTTATTACTCCACTTCGTTGAAAATTGGTCATCTATCTGTGGTCCATCTGCAGCGTGTTGAGTAGGAAAGCTGAGAATCCCAGCCGTGGCTCCTCTACTTATGATCTGTCTGCTTCTGGGCAGGTTCTTTTATTCTTTTGAGCTTTCATTTTCTTGCATATAGAATGAGGGTGACACATTGAATGAGGTCACTTGTACTGCTCTTGGCACCTGTGGTCCGTCAATAAACGTTGTCCTGGTCCTCCATATACCTAAGTCTGAGTTGCCCAGAACGCTCCGTCTCCCTTCCACAAATGGGAACTGGCAGGACGAGGAGATGGCAGAAAACCCATTCATTCATTCATTCAACATGTATTTATTGCTCCACTCCGGGCACTGTTCCAGTCACTGGAGGTACAGCAGCAAACCAAACAAAGATGGATAAGGTCTTGCTTCCATGGGAACATGTCATCAAAGAAATACATGAGATTTCAGCACAAGTCACAAGGACTATTCAGGGGAGCCAGCTCAGATTGGGTGTCCAGGGAAGGCTTTGTGGAAGACGTGACACCGGGGTGAGAGGGGGTGAGCTCTGTAAAGGTTTGGGGGGAAAGCACTCCAGGGAAGAGCAAAGACCCTGGGAGTAGAGTCTGAGCCATAGAAAAGCCCAGTTGCTGGAGGAAGTGGGTGTTGGGGAATGTAGTACGAGAGGAGGGGGGATGTCAGCCCCTGGGGACTCAGGAAGGAGAGAAGGCTGGGAGGATGCCTGGGTGGACTGGGTGGTGAAAGGAAGCCTGCAGTTCTCATCCCATGCCATGGTCCCTTTGACAGCATCTCTAGAAACCCCCAACTTGATCGAGACCCTGGACTCCCTCCCACTAGGCCAGGCCCTGTCTGCTGTCCCCCACAGCCTCTGGAGTCAGTTTCATCTTTGACCAGACCCACGGGGCACCCACGTGCTGGCTGAATTTCCCTTCCTGAATCCCCTCCAGGTTGGAAGAAATCTGTGTGGTTTGGATGAAGGAAGGGGTGAGGTGGAGGGGGAGAGAGCAAAGTGTGTTTGTTGGCACCAGAATCATAGCAGAAGCCAATGCTGGAAACGTTCCCAAGTATTTAGAAATTAAAATAATAAAAGAAAACTGAGCATATGGAGTTTGTAAAGTGTCGTCCATCTTCAAGAAGGGACATAACTTGCTCAGAATGTACAGGAGAGCTGGGGTCTTGAAGGATGTGTCCGTGGGGTAATGATGGAAACTCGCCTCTCAGGTGGGGACCAGGGGCAGGAGCACGTACTGCTCTGGGCCTTGCAGGGTGTGGGAATCCCCACTGGGTTCTACTTCTAGAAGAGGAGAAAGAATTCCTCTCTGTCCCCTCCCTAATCATGTGGGAGTCCCCAGTCCTCTCCAACCCAGGGAATGCTCCCTCCCCCCAGCTCAACTCCAAACCTATTTTAATTCTTCTGTATCCAACTCTAGAGCACACCTGCAGTGTCAGCCTCAAAAACACACCCCAATCCAGCTGCTTCTCTCCTCTTCCCCACTTCCACTCCAGTCCAGCTCCCCCCCTCACCTGACCAGCCGCTGCCTCTGCCTTGTCTCCAGATGCCTTTCTCCTCACCTCAACCTGGTCCAGTCTGATCTCCCCACAACCGTCAGATGGATCTCTCCCCCAAGGCTTTTCATCTCAGGATAAAAGCTGAGCTCCTCCCTATGGCCTTCAGGACCTGCACGATCCAGGTCCCAACTGTTCCCAAAATCACTGGTCTTTCTTCTGTTCGTCAACTGGTCATGGTCATTCTGCCTCAGGGCCTTTGCACACACAGTTCCCTCTGCCAGGAACACTTCCTCAGTGCTTTCTATGATCGGCTCCTCAACCGGGTCTCAGCTCAAGCGCCATCCTCAGAGAAGCCCTCCCTGGCCACCCCATCTGGAAGGCCACCTCTCCATTTCCTTTTGACACCGCTCTATTTCGACATACACCTGTCACTATCTAAAATTACCTCGTTTGTTGGTTTGCCTCGTCCCTCTATCATGTAAGCACCATGAGCCCTGGACCTTGTCTGCCCTCTTTCCTGCTGTGTCCTCCACACCTGGAACAGTAGTCGGCCCAGAGGAGACCCTTCACAGCCATCTCCTGAATGAGGACTGACTGAAAGCAGGGCCACCTGGTTTATTTGGTCATCAACTAAGTATATAGGTAGCACCATGCACAGCCTTGCAACTGCTGAGAGGCAAACATCACCTCACTAAGGCAGAATTCACGAGGTGCTGGTAGAGCCCTGCAGTCAGGAGTTAGGACACTGCGAGGTGGGCCCGTTCCCAGGGAAATCACCAGATACCTCTGCATGTGCTGAGGGCTCCCCATCCTGACAGAGCAGAAACCAGGCAAGAAACCTTAACTTGCCACTCCTGGAGTTGGGAGCCCATCTGGAAGGCCCAGGTGCCTCTGTCCCCACCAGGTGCTCAGGTGTCCCCAGTGCCAGACAGCCCAGCTGGCAGAAGCCAGAGAGGTGAGCTGGCTGGGAGCTGTGGGCAGCGGGGCGAAAGGAGAAGGTAGGTGTCCTACGAGAGCCTTTGGGGAGGAGACCTGGTCAGCCCATGAGCCCTGAGTGTCCTTGAGGGCTCTTGAGTGCCTTGGCCTGGGTGTGTAGAGGTGGCTGCGTGGGCGTTATGTAGACACCTGGGGGAGGGGTGGAGAGAATCTGTCCCCAGGGGTGGCTGGGCCTGAGGAGGGAGTGGAGGGTCTCCTCCCCGCAGCCCCTCCCCCTCTCCATCCTCCCCCTCCGTCTGGCTGCTCCTCTCCCGCTCTGCTGCACGCTGGCCTCTGCAAGATGGATTTTCCTGGCTGTGCCAATCTTGCTGCCACCTGTTCGCGCTGTGCTGGAGCCAGCAAAGTGGCTCAGCTTCAAACCCAGAGCAGCTGGGAGAGCCGTTGCCAAGCCCCGTCGTCCCCCTCGCTCCCCTCCTTTGTTGCAGCGGCAGCAGCTTGGGCTCCAAGTCATCCTGTCACCGGCTGTCATCTGGGCAGGCCCTTCTTTCCCCCACCATGACCCCGCCAGACCCCTCCAGCCCTCCCCAGGCCTCAGCCCCTCATGACCAGGCTGCCGAGTGGGGCACAGGCAGGGGCGTTTACAGCTGCCCTCACCACCATGCTGCCTCTAGCCCCCAGCCCAGAGTCTCAATCCCCTTTCCCTCCCCCACTTCCTGTGGGATTCCCCGATTTACTGCTCCCCAGAGCCTTCCCCAGAGCTCCACCCAGAAGGGCTGAGGCTGATACCGGGGGCCTGAACAAGCCAGGAGGCATCCAGCTTTACCCACCTAACCTGTGACAGAGCAGGTGGCCAGGGACACCCCCAGGCAGAGCAAGCTCCAAACCTCCAGGAGAAGGAGGGCTCTGGAAACTTCCTGCAAGAGCAATCCAACCCACGCCGGAGGCTCAAGTCCCAGTCCATGACCTTGACCTTGCTCCATGATCTTCAAAGCCCCTCTGAACCTCGGTTTCCTTGCCTACCGAGGGGCTAGGTTGGTGCCTGCCCACCCTGTAGTGCCACTGGGAAGAACAGAGGACTAGTGCCTTGAACTCCTTTGGGAACAAGGCAAGGATATAATTAAACACACGCGTGGGACAGAGAAATGCAAACTGTAAAGTACTGTGCAGCCCGGGGAGCTGTTTTTGCTCTTTCTCACAGGGCGTGGACCAGCTCCCAGAGAGACGGCCAGACCCCGTGGCCAGAACGCGTGCACGCCCGGCCCCCGGGAGAAAGATGCAGGCTGTGTCTGTCTTCAGAAATACTGGCTCCAGCTGAGGGGGCATCTGAAGACTGAGAGACAGCCACATCAGAAGATAGAGCAAGACACAGGCAGACAGATAAATAAACACAGATGAAATAGCCGGCAAGGCCGATGGCTCTGCTGATGGGAACAGACAAGCAGTGGTGGCTGGGTTACCATAGGCCGGGGCCTCTCTCCGCTCCAGCAGGATCCTTGCCTGCCTCCGGCCCTCGGTCATCAGCTCTCACACACTTGGCCTTGAGGGCACCCGGGTACAGCGTCCACACAGGCACACGCTGCTGCTCAAATGGCTGCCCCCTGCAGCCAGAGCTGGAGGGGGACCATGGACCCTCCAAATCCTGAGATGCTACTGAGAAGGGAAGTAGTCTCTGCCTTTAGGGGGAAGCGATCTTCCTTTGGTGCAAATTACCTGGGAGGAGCCGTGCCTTTGTCAGTGACAGTAATAGGAAACCTCAGACCATTTCCAATGAGAAGGTGGGAGGGGGGGCGGGGGGGGGGGCGAGGGGCGGTGCTAATCCCTGGGGATGAGTCATCAAAAAGAAGCTGAGGTTGGTGGAGAAACCATAATGCCTGCTCAAGTTTATCAACATGCATCTTTTTCTGGGTGCACAGAGCTGCTCACAGGGACCTGCAGATAAACAGAAAACTCTAGGGGCACCCGACACCATCTGCTTGGCGGGGGTGGGCTGGGCTGGGGGCACTAGCTCCGGAAGGGCATGAACGAGGCAGGGGTTCAGGCTAGCAGCGCTGCTTGCTCTTTGTCCCTGCCATGCCTCCTCCCACAGCTGCCAGACTGCTCTTTCTAGAATGAGTAGGATCCGTCCCTCCCCTGCCTACCTCCCCTTCCCATGGCTTCCCATTGCACATGTAATAAAGCTCAGATCCTACCCATGGCTTACAAGGGCCCCAGGGTCTGCCCTGCCTTCCCCTCCAACCTCATATCCTACCTCTTCCACCTTCAGCTCTCTATCCACACCAGCCTATTGTTCCTCCAACCTAGTGCCACCTCAGGGCCTTTGTACTTGCTGTGCTCTCTGCCTGGGACGCTCAAACCATCAGTTCTTTCCTTGGTTGCCTTCTTCTCATCATTTAGGTCTCAATGGCTAAGCCTCCCCCACCAGTTAGCGCCCCCCTCCTTCCTCTGAACACTGTCACGTCTCCCTGGGTTTTGCTCATTTGTTTTCTGCGTGGCACGTATGTGAAACGTGCGTGGTTGTAGTCTGTCCCTGCTCTGTAGAATGCAAGCTCTTGTCTTGTTCACTGCTGTTTCCCACTGTCTGGAGCAGAGCCTGGAACACAATAGGCATTTAATAAATATTCCCTCAGTGAAGGAGTGAATTCCAGAAGAGGCCAAGTGTCCCCAGAGTGGGGAGCACACGTCCAAGAAACTGCACAGGACAGAGGGGAATGCAGCTGGAGGAGCACGTGACTTTGAGGGGCCAGGACCAGAGAGACCCCATGAAGCTAATGGAGCTTATGATGCCAGTGCGTATTTTACCATGGGTTTTACTCAGTTTGCCTCATTTAATGTTTATCACCTGAAGCTGGTGTGCTACTAGTTCCACTTTCAGATGAGGCAGTTGAGAGTTTAAATCACATGTCCAAAGTCATACTGCTTATAAAAAAGAGTAGGGCTGGGACTCTACATTCCACTTCTCCTCTGTGGCTTGTGGCTTCCCAGCAGGTTGGAGAAAGGCCTTAGGGGCCTTGTCTGTCTCCCTAGAGTCACTCCCAGTCACATTCCTAAAACGCCTGCTTGAAATATCAGTGGAAGGGAACCACGGGCAGCAGGCTTACAAGGACCCCACGCTGGCTGGAGCAGTGGCTAGGAACGAGAAGTCAGGAAAGTGGGGCCTGCTCCTTGGGGGGCAAAGGAAGGGTGAACAGAAGTCTGGCTCATGACTGAAAAGAGGTTCCTGGAGGAGAGCTGTTCAAGGAGGATGCACTCATCCTCCAGGATGAGAATGACTAAAGGCTTGGATCCAAGTTCCAGCCCTGTACCTGGCAACACACCTTGACTTTTGGCCTAGCTGTCCCCCTCTGTGGAACAGAGATAATAATGCCTAACTCCCAGAATTGCTCTAAGAATGAACCCAGCCTTGTGTGTAAGAGTGGTTTTATAAACCTTCAAGGGTTGTACAAGTGCACACTGGTGAGGACCCATTTGGCTTCAAGGGTCAGAAACCCATCTCAAATTGGCTCAAGCTCAAAAAGGAATTCATGGATTCTTGTAATTGAAAAGTTAGAAAGGTGGGAGAGGTTGGGCTTCAGGCATGGCTGGGTCAGGGTGCTCTAACAAAACAAGCCTCTCTCCTTGTTTCTTTGTTAGCTCTCCTCTGTGGTGGTTCCCTCCTTAGGCAGGATCTTGCCAATGGATGGTCATCAGCCATTCATATCAGGCTACCATGCTGACAGATGACCAACCCCACCTGAAAGGGAGCATCTCCTGTATCAGCTCAAGTCCCAGTTTAAGTCCCAGGATTGATTCTCACTGGCAGAAACTGGGGGCCTAACCTGAACCAACCACCAGGATAGCGGGAAGCCAGTATACTGGGAATTCTGATTGGCCACCCCTGGAGCCAGGAAGTGGGACTGGTTCCATCTGAACCACAAAGACTGTGAGTGGTGGTGGAGGAGGTTCTCCAAAGGAACAAGGGAGTGCTGTAAGGGTCTGGGGGCCCAGCTGCAAATAACAGACGTTCACAGCAAGACCAACAGCGGCATTCTCACCCTTCCAGCTGGCACTGTAGAGCAGCACTCTTTAGGGCTTCAGGCTGGGAGGCTCCACTCTGGGGCTGCCCTGCAGGGGCTCAGAGGAGGCCACTTCCTTGATATTGAACGGAGCTACTGTGAGCATTAAACAGAATCATTCCGTGAATGTGAATTGTAAACGGTGAAAACACCCTTCAAATGTTAGAGATTATCCTTCATGTTGTTTTAGAATTGGAGAGGGGTGAGGAACTGCAGGATTTGGGAACCAAAAGGGACTTAGAAATCACTGGCCACCACCCTCCTCCCCCCCTTTTTTATGGTCATCCCTTTAAGACATCAAGAAGAATGAGTTTCAGAGGCAGATCACATCATATTACTCCCCTGTCTAAACTCTCCACTGGCTTCCCTTTGCTCTTGGAATAGTCTGGTTTCCCCTCCTTCCACCTCAAGGGTCCTTGGGATCTAGTCCCGCCCACCTCTCAGACACCATCCCCCATATCCTCTCCTGCCATCCCCTTATGCCTCAGCCACACTACCTTTCCTGTGGTAGCACAAACACACCAAGCTCATTTCGTTCTCAGATGCTTCACACTTGCTGTTCCCTCTGCTGGAAACACTTTTCCCCCAGATCTTCAAGCAGCTGCCACATTCTCCTCATTCGGGTCTCAGCTGAAACACCACTTTCTCAGAGAGTTTCCCTGCCCTCCATGCCTTCTATCCTCCACTCTCTCACTTTACCATTTTATATTTTTCACCATCTGGAATTATCTTGTTGGTTTATTTATTGCCAGTCTCTCTCCTGCCTGACACTCCTGCTGGAATAATCAGATCCAAGAAAACAGGATCTCACATAGCACAGGGCCTGGCATAAAGCATGGGGGTCAATAAATACTTGTTAAATGAATGAGTATATGGCTGGAGAGATGGTTGGTGGATGGTGGATGGGTGGGTGGGAGGATAGGTGAGTGGGGGAGTAGATAGATGGGTGGGTTGGTGGATGGGTGGATGAGTGAGTGGATGGGATGGTGGGTAGATGGGTGGATGGGTCAGTGAGGAAATGGATAAGTAGGTGGCTGGATAGATGGGTGGATGGGTGAATAGATGAGTGAGTGGATAGGTAGATGAATGGGTACATGGGTAGATGGGTGGATGGCTAGATGGGTGAGTGGATGGGTGGATGGATGGGTAGGCTGAGCCCATGCCCTGTCTAGCTCTGCCTTCACTCTCTAACCTGCTTCTTGCCCTTTAAAAAAGTGTGTCCTGTTACCCCCTTTAGATTAGGAGCTAACTTGGGGCTCTGGTAGCTGAAGCCCCTCCAGGCTCCCCACTTCACATCAGCTCAGGTACTGCAGCCTCAGTGCCACCTGCTCCAGTTGCTGAATTCACCTGACTTCAAAGCCCATTAAACCAATCATTAGGAGGTTAATAAAACCTTTCCCCTGCCTGGGCACACTTCCTCCCTTGCCTGCTGCCTGCTGCCTTCTGCCCATCAGCTGGGCCTGCCTGTCACTGTTGCCAGGAGCTGGGAGAGAGCTCCGCTGCCCCTCTTGCCTGGCAAGCCACACAGGTGAGCTGAGCGCCTTTGTCCTCACAGCAGCTCCCAGGGAGGGTGTCACTCAGTCCCTGCCCCTCCATGTATGTTCTTGGAGGTGGGAAGTAGGAGGCAGCTGGTCTCTTTGAGGACCTCCCCCCACCTGAGCTAGGGGGCCTGTGAGGTTGACAGGGGGTGGCTGCTGCAGTGGGGCTGTGGCAGCCTCACACACAGATAGCCTTCCGTGAGCAGTCCCAGTGTCTCTGCGACAGAGGCTGGAGGAGGGAAGGGGCACTGTTGCGACCCTGGCTCGCTCCAATTGCTGAGGAGTAGCAGGGTCCAGGGGAGCATTCAGGCAGATGGGTCAGCGGGCAGTGAGCCTGGGGAGTGCAGGGTGGACCCACAGGGCTGTGAGTCCACGTCCAGGGGATGCCTTGATACAAGTCCCAGGCCATTCTTAGCTTGAGGTTCTGAGGGCGAGGAAGACTCCTCTCCCTATCTGGAAAATTCCATCTCAGTGAAATCTGATTGAAGAAAACATCAATTCTCCACATCATTGTTGAGTGGGGGAAACACACACACACACACACACACACACACACACACACACACAGCAGAATGAAGCATACAGCAAGATACCATATTATAAAAATCTAACATCAAGCAAAACTACATCTAGTTATCTCAACATATTTTACCTGTATATAAGCAGAGAAAGGCCCCGAAGGTGACACACCAGACTTTCACCAGTGGTCTCTTCCCTGAAAAAACCTGAGATTGGGGGTGGTGGAGAGGTGGTATTTGTAGTCTTTATATTTTTTAGAAAAATAAGGTATTCATGTTTTATATGGGAAATTAAAAATTAATTTGTAAAGATATTCACCAAGGATGTTATTTAGAGTGTGATGGTCAGACTTAGCCCTTGAAGGAAGTGGCATGAAGAGCCACGGAAGGGCACGAGAGGGTCCCAGCAGGCATAGGAGCCCCACAGCCCATGGCAAGCTGGGCCAACGGCTGGCAAGCCCTGCGAGTGCTTCCTTTCACTTAGGAGCAACCCCGGGACAGGGCACCCCTGGCTACCTTCCCGCACCTGACCCTCCTCACAGCTCCCTCCAAGATCCCACCCTAAGGTGACAGAGGCAGATCCAGGAATTGGTTCCAGGACCTGGGGAGCAGAGAGGGCAGGAAGCCAATGCCCAAGGGAGCGGGGAGTGTTCTGCTCTACTGATCCCATAATGCCAGGGCTGCAGCCTCTCGGCTTCCACCCGGCCGAGTGACAGTGACTGCGTGCTCATGCAAGGGGGTTATTTTATTAACCAGATAGATTAAGCATCTCTCCTTCTAATTACCAGTTTAATTAACCTTGGCACACAGTATGTACCACCCCCCCAAGGGACTGAGTCAAAATTGCCTCGCTGGGTGAACATCGCCTATCTGCTCTGCCTAGCTTCAGATGGCCCTCCAGGAACCAGGACAGCAGGCTCTGAGGACCAGGGTTCTGGTGGTACCAGGGAGGAGCAGAGGAAAAAGGTGGATGGGGGTTGTCCTGAACCTCTCAGGAGGATCTTGCTGTGGGTGCTGGATTCCAACATGACCACCTCTTCAGCAGCCCTCCTGGAAGCGATCCTGGACCACCCTATTTGGGTCTCCCCAGTGCCTGCAGGGTAGCAATGGGCCCTGAGTAAAGTCTGAGAACCAGAAGATTTGTTTTCAACTACCACTTACTGAATGGTGATGGTGTGAGTGCTGCCTTCAATTCCCCGAGCCTCAGTTTTCTCACCTGCAAAATGAGCACAGTGAGACCTAGGACATGGGGCAACTTATGAAGTTTAATTCAGAGAACAGAGGCCAAGATGCCTTGTAAATTACATTCATTTATTCACTCACTCATTCAGCACATATTTATGGAGCATGCACTGTAAGTTGACAAAAGTAAGCAAAACAATGATGAACAGGGAGAATTTGGAGACCAAGTTCCCTGGAAATAGGCCAGTGTCTGGCTAAGAATCCCAGAGTCACCACCAAGTGTATATGCATGGGAACGCGCACACACACACACACACACACACACACACACACACACTCCTTCCAGACCTGTTGCCCACAACACCCTGCCCCGGCACACACCTCACAGACACATGTACATGACACATGGGCACACACATGCTCCTTCACAGCCATGCACAAAACACTCACAATCTCAGAAACATGCCTGCATGCATGGAGACAACTCTGCTCTCAAGAAGCGTGAGGCCAGGGATGTCATGTTAATAAGAAGCCGAGAGGCCCTGGTAAAGGGGGGTTTATAATATGTATTTATTTACAGGCTTATTAAAATCCTAACCTAGCCTTCTCTTCACTAATGCAGTGTTATTGGAGCCTCCTGGTGTCTGTGTGGGAGGGTGAAGATGGGAGCTTGCATACGTGTGAGGAGAAGCCTCTCAATGTGTCGTGTGTAGAGTGCGCTGAGGTGTGTGAGTGTGAGTGTGTGTGTGCACCCGGGTGTGTGTGTGCATGTGTCCCAGTGTGGAGTGTTTGTGTTATGCTCTCATGCTTCTTAGGACCTTTCAGTAGTGAGCAGTGTTTTTCAACCTATTTTTCACTATCGCCCCCATAAGGATCCTAGTAGACATTTTTTTCCCTAATGGCCCCTCTCTGAAATTTTAATACCGCAGATACACTATCTGTTTAGGTACCGTATATAGATCTGTTCTTCATATAGAGAAAGAGTCAGATTTTTTTCACTCATCTCCACCTGCAAAGAATCAAATCCCGCCCCCTCAGGGGCGATACTGCCCCTGTTAAGAATTCATGCTGTAGAGCCAGAGTTTCTGTCTCCAGCGGCCTATGACCCATGACATCGTGTGCCGTGGTTCCCAGTCTAGAGGGCTCAGATGGAAACCTCTTAAAATGCAGATCCCTGGGTGCCACCTGGAGAACACGTATAAGCCTGGGAAGGAGTCCAGAAATCTGGGTTTTAGCAAGCTCCCAGGTATTCTGATGCGCTGACTGAGGGAGGCCTCTGAGGTGGAAGGGAGCTTAGAACCATCGGGGATCATCTGATCTGAAAGGAGAGGGTCTGCCTGGAGCCGAGAACAGGGAATCTCAACCCACAAAGACTGGGCCCTGGCCAGCAGGGCCTCCCTATATCAGAGCTGCCCCAGGGCACTCCAAAGAGGCTGGGAAGAGTCTGGTTGCTGGACCAGAACCCCTCCAACTGACTGGGACTTAAAGAAGACACAATGAGTAGTGTGACCCTAACACAAGAACCGTGCAGCTGGAGACTGAAACAAACACTGACCCAAGTGTCTGGAGCCCCCTTTTCCATCTGTTCAGTAGAGCCACACTGACCTGGGCCTCCCTTCAGGGAGCTCTAACCTCCTCCCAGTCCCAGGGAGGAGGGAGAAGGTTACCTCAGCCCTGCCCACCAGACCTGCCCTGGGATTGCAATGGGAGCCCCAAGTTGTCAGGGACTGTAACCCTCTCTGGGAGTTGCCAAGGACCTAGTGGCAATATCAATAAAAAACAGAGACTCCCTACCTGGCCTTGCCCTTTGTGAGTGCCAAAGGAAAGCTGTGCCTCTTTGCAGGACTGGGCCAGTGCCAAGCCCCAGCCCTGTGTGTCTGAGTGATCAGAACATGGGGGACCAACTGATGCTCTGTGGGCCGTGGTCCAACATGGGGCTGCCAAGGGGCAGATGGGAGCCTGGAAGAGGGAGGGAGGGGCCATCGTGGTGGCCGAGGAGCAGGGTGAGGTGGGGTAGGGCGGGGGGTATAAGTGACTCTGTGAGGGCATGATGGCAGGGGAGGGGAAGATGGAATGAGAATGGATGGGAGATGAAGATGGAGATGGAGGAAGCACAGAGAAAGAACGGGGAGGGGGGGGGAACACTGCGGTCGGGTGGGGAAGCCATAAAGGCATCCTTCTCACTCTCTTAATCTTTTAAAGGCATCAGAGCATCTTGCTAATTGTTCATCTCCCAGAGACGCTAATGAAATTAACTCTGCAAAATGCTCATCAGGTCATCTGCAGAGGGCATGGTGCCAGGCTTCCACTTGGTCCAATCCCGTCCTCCTCAGCTCATACTGCCTCTTCGTGATGATTCCCCACCCCCTCCTTTTCACACAGTCCCCTCATCAGGGAACACCTCACCTTCAAACCTGCCTGAGAGTGCCCAGTGGGGACACTAGAAATGGGGGCCATGTAGCCAGGGAAACCTCCAAGTCTGAGATACCATGGAGCTCGTGGAGCTGGAAAGGTTATCTCTGGATGTGTGTATCTGATTGTGTGTGTGTGTGTGTGTGTGTGTGTGATAGCACATATATCATAGGAGCATGTGTCTCTAATAAAACCATTTGTTAGACTGAAGGTTCTTTCAATCACTCAGCAAACATTTTTGGAGCAGCATCTGAGTTTAACTCCTTGTCCCCTCCCTTACAAGCTGAGTGGCTTTAGGCAAGTTATGTCCTCTCTCTGTGCCTCAGTTTTTGTATCTACACAGTGGGGGTGATAATAGCATCTACTTCCTAAGGGGTTGTGAGATTGATAGAGATAAACCAGGTAAGGAGCTTAGTCCTGTGCTGGGCACGTGGTGAGTCTCAAGAAATGCCAGGCGCTGTCCTTGGTCCTGAAGGCCCCACGGTGAAAAGATCTCACTTCATGCGCTGAGGCACAGGAGAGTCCCAGGCACAAAGTTCTCAGTAGCATGGGGCTGCATGGAGAATGGACACGAAAATAGTCTGTGCAGGAAAGAATTGGGGATGTCTGGAAGTGTTTTTATATGTATGTAAATATATACAGAGAAAGTATGTGTTTTTATTGACTGTGCCCAATATTGATTCAGTATTGATTGATGGTATTATTGATTGTGTGCCTCTGTGTGATTTGAGTTGGGTGTGGGAAGTGTATTTGTGTTAGGAGCAGAGAGTGAGTGGATGTTTGCATGCTGTGTGTGTGTGTCTGTGTGTGTGTGTGTGTGTCTGTGTTGGATTCAAGGCATGGGTGGATGTTGGTATTCTGTGTGTGGAAGGGACTGGTCCAGATATTGCTGGGGGTCCTGTGAAGGGGTGTGTTTCTAGCTCTCTTTCCCCTCTCAATCTCTACACATTCTTCACTTGTCTTATAACCGGGCTCTCATTACACTCTAATGTACAACTAGAAGGACATTTATGTCTTCTCCCATAGGCCGCAGTTTCCCCCAATGGGCAACACTGAGACTTGCAAGCACTAGGCACTAATAAGTGCTTGCTCTATCCTATGCAAGGCTCTAGAACAGATTTTTATAAAAGATGATTCCGTACCATTCTTTCAAATGAAAATGACAGAAACCCAAATGGGCTTAAACAGCACAACAAAAAAGGGCTCATGCAACTGAAAAACCAGGGGTGTATCTGGTAGCTTCAGGAGCAGCTGGATCCAGGGGGGTTGAACAAAGAACCAGGATTCAGCCCTTCTCCCTTCTCCAGGCTCTGCTCTTCTCTGCCCAAGATTTAGTCTCAGGCATGTGCTCCTCACATGATGGCAGTCCCAGGATCACCTCTTTCCTTCTTCAAGTCCAGTAAGGAAGAAATTCTTTCTCACCTTAGTTCCAACAAAGGTCCTAGAACTGAGCCTCAGTGGCTTGGCTTGGGTCATATGTGCATCCTCTCATGAATTGCATTGTTCAGGGAATAGTGGATGCTTTGGGTCCTGAAGCATTGTGCCATCCTCTGGAACTGGGGTGGGGTAGCCCCACATGAATCTCATGCACTGATGGTGGGGAGGGGTGATCCCTCAAAGGAAAGATGGGAAGATGCTGCTTTCAGAAGACAGAAACTAGATGCTAAGCAGTGGGCAGATATGAATGCTGGAATCGTGGCAGAGATCATCAAGTGCCAATCTGGGATCACCAAGAACAAGTCGTTCCTGCCAAACTGATTTCCTTTGATTGGGTTATTGGCCTGGTAGATCAAAGCAAAGCAGGAGGCTCATGAGTCTGGGATTCTGCAGGGTATTTCCATTTATCTTTGTGGATGCGGCAGTTATATGTGAGCTGAAGGATGGTGTGATCAGAGGTTTCCCAAGTGGATGAAAGAGAAGCTGACTTATTGTCCCAGTGCAACTTGCAGGTAGTGTAGATTGGGGAGCCACGATATCTGTCCTTGGTTCTGCCCTGAGCCACCTGTTTCGTAAGGACTTGATTGAAAGTATATATGACTTCCCGCTCTCTTCTGGGAATGACAGGAAGCTGAAGAAAATATCAAGTCCCCTGCCTGACAGCCTCCACATCCTGAGATGGCTCCATATGGGAAAGAGAGATTAGATGTAATACAATGGAATGGAACTGGGATGAATTGAAGTCTCTGAATTTAAATTCAGAAAGCCAGTGACCCAGGGTAAATGGGTAACACCCTGTTGTTTGCAGCACCCATGGCAAAGACCTAAGGCAGTGTTCCTCAAAGCGAGGTTTTCAGACCACTGGCACCAGTAAAAATAGCTAGTAGGGGATGGTATAGGTTTGGTAAAAGCACAGATTCCTAGACACCTCCCCAGACACACTGAATCAGAACCAGGATAGGGCAGGGCCTGGAGATATGCATTTTAATCATCATCATAGGAGCTTCTGGCACATCTCCAAGTCAACAAAGGCCTCACCACGAGCTCTGAGGTCCCTCAGTCTGGTGGGCATTAACAGTACGATGTCACTGATCAACAGCTGACTGGGACTCTGCTCATGCGGTGCACAAGGCCATGTGGGCAAGAAATGTACCAACTTCCTTCAGGAGGTGCCTTCAGAGGAGTGGTCCCGTTGGAGAGATCCCACAGTGGGGGCCAATGTGTCAAGGGTGCCAGCAACAGTAGCACTGGAGGGAGAAAATCCAGGGTAGACCCAGACTTTGTGTTCTGAAGTAAAAGAAATGAAAGTTTTCTAAAATAACAGAAGAAAAGAGGGGGCAGACATGCTTGATGTGGCCCCAGAAGATGAACTCAATGAGGGGCAGATTCCTGCTCCCTTGAGAGGAGACATTTCCAGCCAGCAGAGCAGTTGGTGGTGAAACCTGTGCTCTGTCACGGGGATATTGCAAGGGGGCTACAGACACTTGCAGGAGGGTCCCCCCTAGGCAGGATCTGGCTCCTCCTTTCCCTTGAGTCTGGGGCTCAAGAGCAAAGGAGGTTGGAGATGTCAGGAGCCCTCCTATCTGGCCATCAACCTTTGGGTCTGAGACAAGGCCTTCCTGGCAGCCCTCCAACCTGGATTCTTAAGCAGAATTCAGGTGAGACGTCTACTCCCCTGTCTCCACAGGGTATCCCTGCTCTTTTTCCTGACATGGCCCTGAGTACCACCACTTGGAAGGGGACAGCTGACCTGAGACCTGAGTGACTAAAAGGAATCATCTATGTGAAGATCTGGGGACAGGAAAGCAAACAGGAAGGCCTGGAGGTGAGGATGAATCTGGATGCTGAAGAAACAGAAGGGAAACCACTATGGCTAGGGCACAAGCAGAGTTGCAGAGTAGGTAGGGGGCAGGTCATGCTGGGCCTAGAGGCTGTGGTCATCGCTGCTGCTTTCCACATATTTCAGTGGCTGACTTCCAGGCATGTGGTAGGAATACACTCTCTTGTCCTTTTGGGTGGGCCCGCAGGGCCAGTTGTGGCCATTGAATTGGGAGTGGAAGTGTCATTTCTGGGACGAGCCACTGATCGCTGGTGGGTGTACTTCCAGAGCTCCCGTTTCCTCTCCCTCACCTAAGAGTGGCTGCTTTGTACTTGAGTGATGAAGATCTGCAGCAGTAGACCCATATGATGGATAAGTGAGAAATAAATTTTTGTTTATTTAAGCCACAGAGACTTGGGGACTGTTACCACAACATAATCTAGTCTATCTTGACTGCTACACAAACCATCTTATTTTGGCTGAAGAGAAAGGGCCAGAGAAAGGACCAGAGCAACCAAACTGAACAGAGGAGAACCTTTTCTTTCCTGTACCCCAAACCTCATTCCCAAATTCTAATCCCAGAGCAAAAACTGCAGGGGAAAATGTACGGAGCGTGGACATTGAAATCAAACCTTGCACAGAGTCATCTCAACTAACCTTGCAATCATTGAATAAGGTTCTCCCTGGGCATAAGGTACTTTCCTTCCCCAAGCCTCAGTTACCTCATTGATAAAATGGAGATAATAATGTTCATTTAACAGGACTTCCTGTGAGTATCAAACCAAATTATAAATGTAGGCAGACAGCAGAGTCCAGGACACACCATTATGATATCATCTTATACCCCAGCCCCATTCCCAGTCTTTCATCCTCAACTACTTCCCTCCAGTGCCCAAATCCCAGTTCCTAATCATCTCCCCCATATTGGAGGCCCCAAATGCAGGTCCTGCTATTGTTTCACCTCTCTCACCCACCTCTTTCCTGGGAGTGGGGTGGGGCATAATGCCAGAGGGAGCAGCCTAGGTAACTGCTCCCCCCAACACACACATATGCGCCCGCGTGCACACACACACACAAAACACACACACACTCTCTTGTTGGGTAGATCAGGGCCCCTTGACACTGACTATGCACAAGCAATCCCCAAAACAGAGTTCAAACCCCAGAGCTGGTGGATATTTGTGGACATCTTCATCTGGGCTCACATGAAGTTAATTTAAAACAAAATTGTTTTAGTTAAAAATTTGAAATCAGAAAATCTCATATACTGATACAATGGCTTTTATTGAAAATTTGGAAGATGTGGCCCTACTGGGCCCCACCCCACCCCCACCCCCAAACTGGCACCTGGAGAAGAGCCAGCTGTGCTGGAGATGGGACCCTGTGCCCAGTCCCCAGCGCTGCCATTGCCTCCTTGGCACTGAAGCCCAGCATCTATAGATATGTATCTGGACATTGGCTGGTGTTTTTCACAGTAGAGTTAAGAGGAAAGCAAAACATTTCTCACAACCCTTCTCTATCAAAAGTGGGAAACAAAAGACAGACCGAGAGAGGGCCTCGTGTTTCAAGAAATACAGGAGAGCTCATATCTCTTTGTGGAAGCGAAGACCCTTCTTATATCGCCCAGCATGCAGCATCAATTTATATTATCGACTGGCCCCTGTAGACATTTTAGTTTGCGACCGTGCCCTCACCCTTCCCATTCTCCTCCCGAGCCAGAGTAGGAACCTCTCTTTTTCTAACCACTCTCCCCGTGCACATGGTGCGTGTTTGTCATTTCTTTTCTCCTTCAAGGCAACCCTCTGTTTATTTTAACCAGATTAGGGAATGGGGGATGGGGAACAGGAGGCTCCTGCAGCGGTCGTTGCTGGAGGCTCCGGGAGACAACATGACTTGCCCAAGGTCACAGAGCTAGAAGGCGGAGGCTCCTAGACCCTACCCTAGATCTCTCTAGCTCCCAAAGCCCGGTTGGTTCCTTCACGCCCACGTCTCCGGCGCGGTGCGCACTCGGGGCGCAAACACCGCGCGCCCTGTCGGTTGCGCTGCGTCCTAGGATTGTTTTCCTTAGGTGAACGGTGCCGTGGGGTTAGAGAAACCTGGGGTCACTCTGAGGTCCACCAGGCTACGTGGCTGGGACTGCGGGTGGCGCCTAGTCTCGCCTACCCGCGTACCTCTGCTAGCGGGCCAGAGCCCGGGAGCTCTCCCGCAGTCCCCTATCCAAGCTACGGGCTGGGTGGCGTACCGCGGCACGCTGCCTGCCTCGGAGCGCGGCCGGGAGGCGGGGACTGGGGTGGGCTGGGGGTAGAGAACTGCAGCGGAACCTACCCCGGGCACCCCTGCCCCGGGCCTCTGTCTGCAGCCTGGCGCCGGGCCGGGGTCGCCGCAGCCCTGGGCCCCTCCCGGGCCACCTGTGCGCCGGCTGGCGGGCCCGGGAGAGCCCGGATCCGGAGAACCGATCCGCTCCGGGTTTCAGACTCCTGGCTGGTCCCTGGAGATCGCGTGGGGCGGTGGGAGGCCTCCCCGCCCACCACCCCAGCCCCTCCCCGGGGGAGCCTCGGGCATCGCCGGGAGGGATCCCCGGAGCTGGAGGGTGGCCCACTCGCGCGGCGCAGGGCGGCGGGGCCCCTCCTTCCTTCCCCCGCCCCGCCCTGCTGTCGCCCCGCTCCGGTGCTCCAGTCCGGATTTTGCGGCGCCCGCCGGCCGGCTCCCAGGCTGCGGGCTCAGCGCGGCGGCTGGCTCGGTGCGCGGCGCGGCTGGCGCTGCGCTCCGCCCCGGCTGCATTGCTGCGCTCCTGTTGCCCAGGGGAGCCCACGCGCCGCGTGCGCCCCGCAGCCGGCCGCCCGGAGGCAGCGCAGACCGCTGGCAATGGGCCCCGGGGGTGCCCGGAGCTGGGGCTCTGGGCTGAGGCGCTGAAAGGCGCCCTCTCGTCCGCGGGGCCCCGCGCCCGGCCCGCCCACCCGCCTGCCCGCCCGCGGCCATGGCCGTCCGGTCCGGCCTGTGGCCAGCGTTCCTGGGCATAGTCCTCGCCGCCTGGCTCCGCGGCTCGGGTGAGTCATGCGCGCGCTCTGGGGAGGCTTGCGGGGGACCGTGCGCGCGAACGCTCGCTGCTCTGGGGGTCCCTGATCCGCGCTGCCGGACCCGGCCGGGAGCCCCCGGGGGCCAAACTTTGCGAGGCGGGACGCGGGGGCCGCCTCTTGCTGCTGCGCAGCTTCCTCGCGCGCTTGCCCGGAAGCCTGGGTTCTGCCAAGTACAGGAGCAGCTGTCAGCGCGTGGGGCTGGCGAGTGTAGACACCCCACGCCTGCAGGCGGGGGAAGTTTGCTGGTTGCCCGGCCCCAGAGCAGGGTCGGGGGTTTAGATCAACGCCCCGGGGAGTCTGACTTTGCCGGTTAGCAGTTTAGAGGGGTTTGACCACATCCCAAGTGCCCAGGAAATTGAGGAAGGGGGTTAAGATACCTCTTCCCGGCAGCATCTGTCCCAAACAGCTACTCACAATTCCCAGCTTGGCACCTGGCCTCTGCCCACGTCCGGAACACAGTGTCCTCCTCTGTCCTCGCCACACACGCTCGCACACGCACACACCCAGGCGTGGAGGCGCATACACTATCCCCCCAGCCCCTGTAGCCGGCACAATCAGAGCGCCAGGGCCCCTGACCCGCGCTGTGGCTCTTGGCATTCCTGGTGTGTGGGGGCCAGAGGTGTACGCTGTGGATCTACTGCCGCGTCCTCCCCTCCCTTTCTCTGAACAACCCTCTCCCTTCCTTCGTGTCCCTTTGGCCACCCTCTCTTGCCCCATAACTCAGCCTTCAGCCCACCTCCTGGGGGTGGGGGGAGCTCCCCTGCATCCTTTGTTTGCTGTCCCTGAGCTTCCACCTAGGCTGAGTTTTTGGGGGCCTCCTGGTCTGTGCCTGACCCCCGTGCACTTAGCAGAGCTGAGTCTCTATGTGTATGGCGGGGGGGGGGGGGGGGGTGGGGGGAGGGTGTCATTCATGTGATCAAGGGAGCATGGAGTTTGCCCTAGCAATTCTTGATTCTTGCTGCCCTGAGACCCTGGGGGTGGGGGTGGGGGTGCTGCTGAGCCTGGCCAGGCCATTGTTAATTCCAGGTGTGTCAGAAGGGAGCATTGGGTTTCCTGAGATGGGAAGCCAGACTGACTGGAGATGAATGAGTGAAAGCTCAGAAACCAGCCTGATGATTGAGGCTGATGGCTGTTTCCTTAAAGGGTCTCTGCATAGTGCATCCTGCATCCACCACTGCCTGGCCACCCTCTGCATCCTGTCCCCCTCAGTCCTCCCTCCACCTCATCCCATCCACTCTCTCTCCCTTTCCATCACCCCATCATCCCCCCACCAAATCCTCACTTTACCAAACCCCTCTGCCCCGTGACCTCCCCTCCTCATCCGGACTGAGCTGGGAGGCTGCACTGCCACCGGGTGCGTCTTCATATTGCACACATGTGTGTGTTAGGAGTGTGTGCATCGCTCAGGGGTACGGGTTGCACCACTGACTGTGGTGATCTGGGGGTGTTCGAGCTCCACACACAAGGGAGGTGTTGCTAGATACCCAGTAGGGGCCGGGACATGTTTACTGAGTCAGATGCTTGCGAGAGGGCTGTGTGGTCATATCTGCACGTTGCCCACGTGAGCACGTGTGAGGGCCATGGGCTGCCATGTGTGCCCTGGCGATGACGCGGGTTGGCAGTGTGTGCAGGCTTGGTATGCGTGTGGCCAGATGAGCGTGTGTGACGGTAGGCCTACCGCACGTGTGTGACGGTTGTGAGCAGTGGCACAGGTGAGGGTGTGTAGATGAGACGGTGACGGGTACTGGTGAGTCAGGGTGCCGCAGCCCCGGGGGTGCTGTGTGGATTCCTTGGGAGGCTGTAGAGTGGGGGAACCGCATTCCTGGGTCTCGAGGCACCTTTTGGGGCCTCGTGTAAGGTTGCGGAGGGAGCTGGCCAGTGGGCACCCGTGCCACAGGGCTGCCCTGGAGCAGAGCCTGCCTCTGGGCATCAACTCTCAGGCCCATGTGAGGGGCTGCTGAAGGGCATGGGGCCCTTCTTGTCATCTGGGGCCCCTTACTGCTGGCCCCCACAGGCTCCGGGCACATGTGCCCAGCAGGCTGGCCCTGCGCTGACCCCGGCTCCTCCCACACCGCCCATTTAGCTCCTTGGCAACAGCAACCAGTGAAATGTGTCTGTGAGTGGCTGAGGGAGGGAAGGCTGGCCAGGCGGCAGGGGGCGCCGGGGGCCAGCACTTCTGAAGCCTCCTGCTCTCCAGGCTAAGTGCCCACCCTCTGTCTTCTGATATCACACAAAAGCCTGTCCCTTCAGCACACTTACCTGAGTGGGCCCTCTCTGTGCCCGCGCACACAGGGACCCACGTGTCTCACAGGCTTTTCCCATTCATACCCAGTCACACAGCTGGCACCTGCCTCCCCGCCCCTGTGAGCTGCACACACCTGTGTTTCCCTGTCTCAGATCTCTGCACTCCTGAGGGGGCGGGGCCCACGGGGAGCTGGATCTCCTGGAAGGTGGGGCCGAGGGGCATCACTGACTCGTGGCACTGCCCATCCTGACCCCAACAGTCTGTCCCAGTGGCCGCTTCCTCAGGCCCCTCCCCCACCTTCAGGGCTGATCCTGGACCCCTCTTTCCAACCCCCACCCCCAGGCTGGAGCACTTGGTTGCTGAGAAGGTGTCTTAATTCTTCAAGGCTAAGAGATACACTGCTCTCACTCACCCTGCCTTGGGATGGGGGTCTGCTCTTTGGGGTCCCCCCAGGCACCCCAGAAGAGGGCTGGCCCTCTGACTGGCCCACCTGCCTCTCCTTGCCTGTGCTGGGAGGGGCTTCCCTTAGGAGCCTGGGATTGGCATTGATCCAGATACCAGACCCCCCCAGCCCAGAGGCACTGACTGGCCTGGTTCCTGGTTCCTGAGCAGCCAACTTTGGCCTCAGCCAGGGGCCAGGACCCCCTGTCTTATATCCCTTCATCCTGCCTCGTGCTGCTCTGGGCCCCAGAGCTGCAGACTCAAGCCATGAAGTCTCAGAGGCAGAAGCTGCCCTCAGCCAGGGCTGGAGGACTTTTCCAGGCAAAGGCCCCAGTGCTGGGCTTGGCTGCCACCAGAGACACATGTATACACAGATGCACACACACACACACACACACACACACACACACACACACACACAGGCGTGCGCACTGTCTCATGAACGTACCCAGACCTGCTTATTCCAGGCCAACCCTCTCCTGCAGTCCCCTCCTCCCAGGGGCCCTGCTGTCCCCCCTCCCCTTTTTCCCCCAGCCTGGGGCTGGAAACCTTAGAGTCTCTCTTGGCTCTAATCTTCTCCTTCACGCTTCATGTCTAATCTGTCACCAAGTCCTCCAGCTCAGCCCTACTTGTGACTTTGCTCATGTCCCTCTCCTCCTTTGTCCCCTCCTCCCCCAGCCCTTTCTTCCTCACCTTTCTCACTTGGACCAGTGCAGTGGCCACCCCCCACTCATCCCCCTCCTGTGCCTCCTCCACTTAGACTAATGCCCCTTTTACCCAGGCTAGAACCCACTAGAAAGCCTTCTGTGGCACCCCAGTGCCAGCAGGTAAAGTCTGAACCCTGAGCCCAGGAGCCCTTAGGAAACACCTGCATCACCACACATCCCTGGGCTGATGTGTTGGCAGGTTGGGCGTCCTCCCTGGCTCTGACTGCTGGTGGGCTGGGCATCCACACCCCCAGACAAGCTCTTGCTTCCACACACTGTACTTGCCTCGCAGAACCTGGTGCCCCCCAGCCAGCCAGCCACGCTCCCCATCCTATACCCCAACATCCTCAGCTCTGTCCAGATCCAGGCCAAGCCCCCCTGCTGCCTCCAGTCCCCACTTTTCTGCTTATCTCAGCCCCCAGCTTCAATCCAGCCCCCTCCAAGAGGCCTCCCCAGCTCCTCCTAAGACCCATGCAGGGGTCACGGCACACTGAGGAGCTCTGAGTGGGCTCCAGGACAGAGGTACTGGTTCTTCAGCCCTGGAAAGGCACGTGGGGCCTGGGGCAGCTGCCAGAGGCATCTGGCCCGAGCCACCTCCTCATTCACACCAGTGCTTCCCACACATATTGCCACTGTCTGCGGCACTGCGACCCGGTTCTCAGCCCCCAGTGTGCTCCAAGTCACAGCCAGTCAAATGCTTATTTTTTCTCTGTTTCCTCTGCTTGAGTTCGGGTTCTCTGGATAGGCAGGGAGGGCTCTTGCAGCTGGGGAGAAGGAGAGAAGTTTGCTCTGTCCCCTCCGCAGCCCTCCTCATCCCTCCTCATCCCTGTGCCTGTACACAGACTGCCCTGCTCCAGGGAGGCTGTAGATGGCTCCTGTCCAGGGCGGGGACCAGCTAGCTGACGCCCCACACACGGATGGCAAACCAGCTCACGGGAGCCTGTGTGAGTCCCTCACACAGCTTTGCCAATGTATGTAGAATAGGAACCTCCCTGCCCACCCCCAGCCCTCCCAGGCATAGATGTTCCCAGGTGGGTGTTTTCTCATGCAAGTAATGTCATCTGGCCCCCAGACTTGCAGACTGAAGCCCCTGGAAGTTAGGGCTGAGGGGCACCCAGCTGTGGCATTAGCCATCCTGACCCTGACAGTCTGTCTGGGTGGCCCTTCCTCGGGCCCCACCCCCATCCTCAGGGCTGGAGTTGACACCAAGACCGGCGGCTCTGTGGGCACCTACCCAGGGCTCCTAGCTCCTGAGGCTCAGCCCCAGCAGAGCCCAGCCCCTGGGCCCCGACCATCCTCACCACCCAGATGGACGCCCAGCTTCCTGCAGTCAGTTCTGCTGGCTCAGCCCTCCGTTCCTCTTGTCTGCTCCCATGAGAGTGGCATTGAAGGGTCCTCCTGCCTTCTGGGGAGGCTTGGCCCCCTCCTCCTGTCAGGTCTAGTAGAAAGGGCAGTGCTTAAGAGGCAGACAGGCCCGGTTTCAGTCTAAGCCACCTGACCTAGGATGAGTAAATTTTACTCCCCAGCCTGTTCCCACCTTTGTAGAATGGGGTCACGTCTGCTTCCTGAGGTTATAGTTACGAGTTGATAGGCAACATAGAGCACCCAGGGTGGACCCCGACATGGAGCAGGCATGCGTTTGCCTCCTTCCTCCATTTTCCCTGGCACCTGAAGGGACATGAGTTAGGACAGGGTGGGGTCTTAAGATGCATCAGGCCCCAAGCTCATATATACGAGAGAAGATGGTCTCTGTATAAGCTGCTTCACCTCTTGTTGCTCCAGCCCCAGGCAGGAGCCCTCAGGAGGAATCATTGCTTCTAGTTGGAAGAAGCACCCTACTCACCCCCCATCTATACACACATCACCCCTGCAGGGCCTGATTCAGACACCGGTTGCTGCAGTGCAAAGAGCTTTGTTTGGGGGTTCTGTGAACATGATGATTTGGGCTCAGCTTGTCCTGGAACTGTGTGCTGACGATCAGCTCTCACACACAGAACATGGCAGCAAAGCAGGGGTGGGGGCCCTGGATGGAATCACTTCTGGTTCGGGCTCTGCTGTTTGATTGCTGTGTGATCTTGGACAAATCACTTAACCTCTCTGGGCTGTTTTCCTCTTTGTATACTAAAGGGTTGGGCTTGATGACTACTGGGGGCTGTGCCCAGAGAGGCTGCCTTGTGAGCCTGGGGTGGACTGTGCACTCAGCAGCAGGTTCCCCCAGGAATTGTTTACACCTGCCCAGCACCTGCCAAAGCCACCAACCACACTGGCAGCAGCTGCCTGTGTTGCTTTGGAGCTACGTGGCTGTTGCAGCAGGGCCGAAGGTGACTGTGAGACAGAGGTGGGAGTTGTGAGTCCCAGCGCCCAGGCAAGGAAGCAGGGTCATGCTTTAGCTGGTGAACTCCCCCAGTGGCAAAAACAGACCTTCTCAGGACCCCCAGAAGGTCAGAGTGCCAGTGCCTAAGGCCCACCCTCTTCCCAGGGACTGATGTTAGATGCTGCAGGCAGTCGTTGGTCCCCTGGGAGCCAGAACCCCAGGCACATGGAGAAGGTGGTAGGATGGTTGAGTTGGCAGGCTCTGGGGTCAGGGTTTGGACCAGGGCTCCGACTAGGGTGAGGCAAGGGAGGGGCCTAGGGTGCAAAATTTAAGTCGTGCTAGTACAGGGTCAGCCCCTGAGGGTGAGTGCCTCCTTACATTTTGTACCCTTGGCACCCCCTGCCTCACCCTCGTCCTGGCTGTGGATCCAGCTCCTCCCTGTACTTCTTTATTTCCTTGTCTCTAAAATAGTCATAAGAGGACCTAACTCAGTGTTGATGTGTGAATTAGGCAGACTGATGGCATGCCAATCTTGGCACACAGTAGGCACTCAATAAATGTTAGCAATTGCTGGTGAGGGATATGGCAGAGGGCACTGTTCCATCCTCTCCTATGGGGAGTGGGGGAGTCCTTGGTGCCCTCTTTGTGGGAGAGGGTGCAGCTAGGGGTCCAGGCAAAAGGGCATAGGCCTGAGGGGAGGTCTCCATTTGGGGATGGGGGACAGGCCTTGTGTCTTTTCTCTGCCCACTTTGACGCCCGGGGCAGGGCATATAGAAGTCCCCTGCCCCTCCTGCTCTCCAGGTGTGGTTGTTGGCTGCGCCATCCCAGCCCTGTTTGAGATGGAGACAGGGAGATTCATAGCCATCAGGAGAGGCCTAAGTGGCAGCTGCTCCCCAGAGTAGGCCACAAAGGGCAAATTTTAGGTGGGGGAGGGGACCCTGAACTCCCCACCTATGAGTGGGCCATGGTGAGAGCACCAAGGGCCAGTGCCCTGATGGGTGAGTCTCCCAGATTCAGGCCCCTCTGCACGCCTGGATGTCAGAGCTGTGTCCCTCTAGAAGGCTCAGGGTCACCTTGAGCTCCAGGCAAATACATGGCTGAGGTTTGGGGAGGGGGAGTCAGTCCAGATTGATCCTTGGAGAGGGAGCTCTGGTCCCTGTATCCCACCTCTGCAGTACACCTCCCCAGCCAGGGTGGCAGGTGGGACTCCCCGTGCCCCACCCCAGCATGTCCAGCTCAGAGCCTGCAGGGAGGTACACCCCGATTTAGACCCTACCCCCTCCTTATTGGAGCAGAGACCAGATGGAGTTGAGGGGCTTCTGCCTTTTTCCACATCTGCATCTTTCCAGCCCTTCTCGCCCCCGACCCCAACAAAAAAAGAAAGAAAAAAAAGGATGCCAGGCACTGGCAGGTAGAAGTGATTCATTATGGTCCCGGCGTGACAGGCGTGACCGGAGCCTTCCCCACTCCCCACCACGTTGTCCGGGTAGCTTGGCGGGTGGGGGTCGCGGGCTAGAGGCAAGCCTCCTGCGGGCGAGCTGCGGAGCACGTGAGCAGCCGCGGGGCGGCAGGTGCCCGAGCCCATGGGAGCCCGAGCCCAGGGGATTAGCAATTAGCCGCTGCGCCCGCCCGCCGGGGCTCTGGGTAGGGGCGCGCCCCGGGGCCGTCCAAGGAAAAGGGGCGCTGCGCGTCCTGGCCCGCGGCCCCGCCCCCGCCCGGCGCCGGGTAATGAGCACGCAGTAAAGTAGGCGGCCGCGCGGAAAGAGGGACAGGATCCCTCCGCCCGCGAGCCCGCCCGCGGCCGCCCGCCGGATTAGCGGCTCTTTGTTCGGGGCCTGTTAACAAGTTGCTGGCTGAGCGCTCGGCTGCCGCCGGGGGAGCAGACGTCCAGCCTCCGGGCACTGCGGCTCGGCGGCCTCCGCCGCTCCTCGGTTCCCGCGCCCGCCCGGCTGCAGCCCCCACTGGCGCCGCCTTCCCTCAGACCCCGGAGACGTAGCTGGGCGGTGGGCCCCTCTGGCGGTCTGGTGTGTGTAGCGGCTCCAACTCCCAGGCTGAGCTCGCGGCGGAAAGGAGGAGATTTCTGGGGCACCTTCTGTAGGCTTCCAGTGCGCCGCTGTGGTCCGTCCCATTTTACAGATATGGGAGGGCATGGCTTCCCGAGGTCCCGCATGGGCATCGTAAGCAAGCCTGGGGTTCCAACCCAGGTCTTTGACATCCAAACTCATTCTCCTCTGCTAAGAGGATTGAAGCCTGCGGCGGGGAAAGGAGGAGGCTTCGGTGGCTGAAACTGCCGTTCCTTATATTCTTAATTACCTTGGTGATGGTAGGAGCCGTGGCCGGTGCTGGGCGCTACCTGCATCATCTGATAAGAACCTCAGGACAACCCAGGAGGTAGGTGAGGTTAGTCCCGTTTATTAGATGAGGACACTGAGGCTCAGAGAAGTGGCAGAGCTGGGACCTTGTTACTGCTCAGCCTCACTTCCCCCACCCACACCAGCGGGGAGCAGAACCAAGCCCCATGTGTCCATTTACTGTCAGGACCTTGTCTGGTGTCCCATGGACTTGAAAGCCCACTGGAGAGAGTCAGGGGACCTTGCTCCTCGGCATGATCTTGGGCTAATCCCCTCATCTCCCAGAGCCCATTTCCCCCCTGTATCCTGCCTCTTCACACCATCCCACCACTAGGGTGCAGGTACTTTCTAATCCTGGGCTGGGATGTCCAGGCCACAGGATTTTGATTATAAAACCCCCTGGGGGTCGGCTTTCCAACTTTTCCAGGGCCACACATCTTCAGGTGGCTCGGGCTGTTCAGAGCAACTTTCTTATGGGAGGTGGAATCCTTCCCAGTAAGCTCCTCTAGATAGTTCTTGGCTTTTCCTTCTGGGGCCACACAGGGTAGCTTTTCTCTTTTCAGTTATTTAAGACAGGGCCCTATCTGCCCTTTGCCAGGCCAGGCACCTCCCATCCACTCAGGTGTTCCTCATGTAGCAGGTTCCAAGCCCCCTTCTCTACCCCGAACATCTTTGTTAGCTGTGTCTGGATGTCAGTCCCAGCAGGGCATCCCACTGTGACACAGTGCCCTGGTGTGGACTAGCATAGGATACTAAGTGTGTCTGTTGCAAATATTGAAAAACCCAACCCAAACTGGCTTAAGCAAAAAAAAAGAGATTTATTGCCATGTGTGACTGAAAGGCCAGGGGTAGCTCTGGCTTCAGGCATGGTTGGATCCAGGGAGAACAGTGTGACCAGGATACATCCCTCTTCTCTGCTCTGGCAGGGGATGGGGGGTGTTGGTGCCACTCTCCAACAGCCTTTCCCCTCACAGTACCAAGGTATCTGCCAGGGTTACCAGGGCTACATCCTTGCAGGCCCAATCCAGGGGGAAAGAGAGAATCCCTCTTCCCTTAGCCATCTAACAAATGTCCTGGTCTTTCCTCATTGGTCCAATTCAAGTGCTGTATGAGTGAGCCAGTCCCCACTTTCAGGGGTTATGGTTGCACAGGTTAGCTGGGCCCAAGCCACCTATGTCACTGTCCTGTTACCCAGGCTGTTTGCCACCACTCACAGCTTCTTGTTCATGGAGAAGGGATGGGCACATGATCCTCAGATTTAACCAGTATGTCATCAGTACATTTTACCCAAGTATTTAATAAAAATGCTGACTAGCACCAAGGACCCAGCCTGAGGCTGACCCAAGCCTGGATCAACATTAGCCAATTAATCGGCTGTGTTAGAAAACAATGCTGGCCGGACTTCCTTGGTGGCACAGTGGTTAAGAATCCGCCTGCCAATGCAGGGGACATGGGTTCGTGCCCCGGTCCGGGAAGATCCCATATGCCACGGAGCAGCTGGGCCTGTGAGCCATGGCTGCAGAGCCTGTGCTCCGCAACGGGAGAGGCCACAACAGTGAGAGGCCCGCATACCACCAAAAAAAAAAAAAAAAAAGAATCCGCCTGCCAATACAGGGGACACAGGTTCGAGCCCTGGTCTGGGAAGATCCCACATGCTGTGGAGCAACTAAGCCCATATGCTACAACTACTGAGCCTGCGCTCTAGAGCCCACGAGCCACAATACTGAGCCTGAGTGCCGCAACTACCGAAGCCCGCGCCCCTAGAGCCGAGCTCCACAACAAAAGAAGCCACCGCAATAAGAAGCCTGTACACCACAACGAAGAGCAGCCCCCGCTCACCACAACTAGAGAAAGCCCATGCGCAGCAGTGAAGACCCAATGCAGCCAAAAATAAAAAAAAGAAAACAATGCTGGCCATTCAGAAGGTTTTGCCTTCCCCTAAATGTGCTGTCACCTGGTTCGTATATCTCCATTTGCTGATCTTGAGATATTAAATCCAGACACACTGTTTCCAGTCCGTTTCCAGTCCGGCCCTGACCTATCAGAACAGTAACCTTATGATAAGGGAAGCTGGTCTGGTGTGACAGGTACTTGGGGGTTCCAGCATGTCTCTCGGTGTCCCTGCTCCCCTTGGTCATCTGCAGCTGACTGAGAAGCACTACCAGAATCGTTCCTGGGGTCTGCATCGGGTTCACCAGGTTGTGGTTTTTCCAGTGGACATTTGTTGGGTTTTGTATCTGTCCAGCTTCCATTCCCAGTCCCATCAGAATTCCCTGACCTCTCCCCTGGTATAGCCTTAGTCAGTGTTCGACAGGCCCCTTCATCTTGGCAGCAGGGCCCAAGTGAGACAGGTTAGTAATTTCCCTATCCTGGTTCCTTTCCTGCTTCAGAGTTTGCTTTTTAAGCCTCTTTTCCCTTCTCTCAGCAACCCAATCTCTCACCAGTACTTCCCCCTTTTTGCTTAAATTTGTGAGAATCATTTTCTGTTGCTTGCACTCAAAGAACCTAAGTGATGCATTCACCAAATACAACTTTCTTCCTGTTTTGAAAATTAGGCCACAGCTCACACATCTCCTGCCCCAAGACTGCTCCCACTCCTTTCTCAGAGGTCAGCAGCGGGGTTCAGCAGGTCCCTGTGCCAGGACCTGAGGTGTAATTTATTAGGACCAAGAGACCTGAACTCATTCGCAACAAACACTCAGCCTGTCCTGATCTCGCCTGGCCTTCAGTACTTTCTTACTAGTGTTTGTCCTGCCTCTCCACTTCAGTGTTCTCAGGTGTAAAATGGTGGGGTGGGGAGGCCAGCTTTCCAGTACCCGCCCCCTCAACCAGTCAGAAGGCCCACCCTTTCCTGGTCCTCCTCCTCCAAGCCCCTCCTGCCCCATGTTGCTTTGGCATTTCCCACAAGCTTCAGCTGGACCTGAGCTTACCCTTCCCTGCATGGTTCTCCGGTCCATGCCTCTCATCGGTGGCTTTGTCCTTGGTTTGGGGCCATCTTTCCATGTTGGGCATGTCTGGTTAGAATATGAGCCTACCTAGATGTCTTGCAGCTGCCCTGACAATTTTTGAGAGTCCTTTTTCCTCCAGATCTTTTGGGATCACACAGCCAGAGGTCCATCTTTGAGACCCATCCTATCCTCTCAAGACCCCTTTCTTTTAAGACTCCTGGCTCCACTGGGGAGCTTGTCTTTAGTGTGAGTTGCCTGAAGCCTGGCACCCGTAGGCTAGGCCGCCCTTCTGAGGGTGGTCAGCATCCCCTCCCCAGCAGTGATGTGCTGGTAAATGTTTAACAGTTGGCTCTCTGGGAGAGCTGCAGGACAGATTTGCCGATTTCCATGGTGTAAATACTCCCACGATGGCCTATTTTAAGCTACCAGTGTGATGTTGACCAGCTTGCAGAATTCCAGAAATTTTAACAACAGGCTCTCCTAAGCCAGGATGAGCTGGCTCCAGCACATCACTATTCCCTGGTCACCCCAGCCCTCTGAAGAAGTGGTCACAGGAGGGAGTGACAAAGTCTCCTTAGGCCTCTCCCCGCAGGACCCACTGACCTCCCCAGCTCTTTGGTGAGCTATGGGGTGGGGAGTCAGGCACTAGAGGATTGTGGTTAAGAGTCGGGGCCCTGGAACAGTTAGAATCCTAAACTGGGTGACCTAAGACAGGTGATTTCAGCTCTCTGTGCCTTGATTTCCTCATCCAGAAAATCTGGATAATGAAAGGCTCCTACCTCGTAAGATTGTAAGGATTAAATGAGTTACTCTGTGTGGAACACTTAGCCCAATGCCAAACCCGGGGTGAATGCTCCATAAATGGGACTGCCGCGGATGCTGTGTGGACAGCAGTGGGGATGCTCACTCTTGGCCTCCCTCTGTGACACCCCCTGAAGTGGTGGGGGGAGCAGGGTTCTTGGTTGACAGCACTGGCAGAGAGCATCAAGGGAGGACCCTGCAGATCTAGAATCTTGGGAAGGTGCTCGTTCTGGGGTGATGAGCATTCATGGGAGGGCTTGAGAAGGAAGGTTGATGTAGTGAAAGAAGACTCATCCAGAGGACTTGACCAGGTATGACTCCTGACAGCCTGGAAGCTGGGGTGGGTTCCCAGGACATGCAGAGTGTAGAGGTGACAGGGGTCACAGCAACATTCAAGAGCCCAGACAGGCCAGGCAAGGACAATCCATCTGCTGACCTGCAGACTGGATCGTGGCTTCAGGGCTGGTCCCTGGCCACCCCTCTTCTTCTACTCCCAACTCTGGGTGTCCCAAGGCCAGAGGAGGAGAGGGACTCTGCCTAGGACCTTATTAGCATGTGGTGGCATTGGCCAGACAGTGAAGGGAAGGGGAAGAGCACACAGACGTTCCCTGGTGACAGTGTGTGTACAGGGGAGCTGGGAGGTGTAGCCCGGCTGAAGCAGACAGTGCCTGTGGGGGACCAGTGAGCGACAGCGCTGGCTACATTGTTGAGCTGGGGACTGACAGGCAGTGAGCGGTGTTTAAGGAAGATTAATCTGGCAGCGTGTGGATGAGAGCAGGGAGAGGCTGGAGGCAAGGAGACCAGCCAGGAGGCTGCAGCGGTCATCCAGGCAAGAAATGACGAGGCCTCCCTTCTCAGGGAGCAGGCAGCGGGGATGGAGTCAGAGAGATGGATGTGGGAGACATTTGAAGGGAGGAGCCTCTGGATGTTGCATGTGGGGGGCGAGGGACGGGGAAGAGGCAAACATGATTCAGAGCTTTCAAGCCTGGGGAAGTGATGTCAGAAACAGAAAATGGACGGGGAGCCTCAGCGGGGAAGAAGCTTAAAGAGCAACAGGGCTCCAAGAGCTGTGCGCTTCACCCAGGGAGCTTCACCCTGCCAGGCCCTACCTAGAGCGTGGACGTCAGTCAGGCACTTTGGCCACAAGTAGCAGAAACTGGCTCTGGTCAAGTGAAGCAAGGGGAATGTAACAGGGGTGGTCAGGTTCAGTGGGTAACCAAGGGAGAGGCAAAGTCATGTCCTAGGAGAGAAGTTCTCAAAAGGTCAGGGTGATGATGGGGCTGTCCTATGTAATTCAAGGCACCCAAGGCAGGAGGGGAAAGTGGATTTGCTTTGTTCTGTGTAGCCTTAGAGGGTAGGGTCAGGACCAGCAGGTCAGAGACACCGGAGGCTGAGAAAGACCTTCCTAACAAGCAGTGACACTGGTGGCCTTGGCAGGCAGGGAGCTCCCCGTCTGTGGGGCTATTGAAACAGACCCTGTCAGGACCTGTCAGGGAGACTGTGAACTGGTGGCAGGTGGCCTTGGTGAGGCTCCATGGTAAAGGGGAAAGGATGGAGCTTTGGAAATGACTTCAGCTCCACTCTCAGCCCCACTCTTACTGGTTGGCCTTGAGAAGTTTCTTACCCATTGGGAACTGGGCTCTCTGGAGGGCTCCCATCTCGTGGGATTTTGTAGTTTCTTTGGTGCTTGTTGCTTTGACTACTCAACACACGTTCTCACCAGCACAGCACTCTTCCTTGGGTGACCTCCTCTCCAATACCATGTGGTCAGTTATGGGGCCCCATCCTTCCCCTAGAAAACACATGACCAGGCTGGCAAATCCTAGTGGAGATCCTAGGCACAGTGATTGGTCAAGGGTGGCCACGTGACCTGGGCTGAGCCAATCAGGATCCTACCCATGGCTTTTACCACCTGGAGGTGGAGGAGTTGCCCTCTCTGCCCCTGAGGTTGGCAGTTGTGAAGATGCAGGCAGAGATGTTGGGCCAGTGGCAGCCGTTTCCCCCTCATATGGAGAGAGCCTGGCTGCAGAGAGGAGTGAGGCCAACACACAGAGACAAGCAGAAGGGGGAGATGTCTGGTGGCCCCGAGGCCCTAGAGACTCAGGAGCCTGCAGCTTTTCTCTCAGTCCTGTGGGCTGTCCCCCAGCCTTCCCAGCACTTGAGCCAAGAATATCCCGCTTTAGGCTTATGCCAGTTTGGTTGGATTTCAGTGCCCTGCACCTGAACGGGGCCTGGCGCAGGATCTCAGGAGGAAGATATGACGATATGGGTAAAGCACCCTCCCAGAGGTGTCTGGGTGGCAGTGTGCGGGGCATGTAACCCGCAGGTGGCAGACAGAACGTTCTAGGCAATAGAGAGTTCACATAAAAGTCCAGATTTGGGGCTTCCCTTGAAAAGTTAGATCTGGGCACTGAGAGCCTGTTTTCCTGGGCAGGTAGGGGCTGGGACCTGGCTGCCACCTTGGCAGGTGTACACCCGTCTCCCATACACCCCCACTGCCCAGGCACACTGAGGCTGCGTTCTAACCCCAGCACAACACTGAGGACTTGTATGGAAGCCTTTCCTCCCCTCCCTTCTGGCTCTAGAGACTGCATTTGGGGCCTTAGATTTCACCTGTTCCGTTGAGGTGGCAACAGCTAGTCAGGTGGAAAGTCTGAAAGCTTTTTGGAAACCTGGGACTGGCACTTTGAGGGGCAGGGAGGGCGGGAAGTAGAGATGAGAGGCCCATTCAGAAGGAGCTGGTCATGGGCATTGTGAGCTCAAGTCCCGTTTTAAGGAGTGACTGGGGAATGGCTGCGGCCGAGATGGAAAAGGAGGATTTGGGGAATGATTCCGAGGAAGCCAGAAGGAGGCCAAAGAGAGAGCCTGGGAGCCTGGGGAGGAGTTTAAAGTTTTGAGAAGGACAGGGAGGCAGCCACAGGAGGGCTGCAGGGAGAGGCCCCGCCGACGAGGCCTGGAGGGTACACATGCTGGGACGGGGCCAGGAATTGCCACCTGAGAGCCTGTGCTCGGCAGCATGAAACCAGTCTTAGAGATCGGGGATGAAGTGAGTGGGCAGGGCATAGGGGCCACTCAGAATTTGAAGTGCTGTGAGGGAAGGATATTAGAGACAGAAAGGGATCCTGGAGGGCTTCAGAGCAGGAGCCCGTGCAAAGGGAGCAGAGGCAGGACCGGTGTGATTCCTCGGCGCTTGCAAAGCCCCTGCACACAGCTCTCTGCAGGCAGCCTCAGAGGCGAAGTGACTTCCCGAGTCAAACGGCGGCCACTGCAGGCCAGGTCCCAGGCCCAGCCCCTCTGAGCACAGGTCTGTGCAAGGGGGTGAGGCAGGAGGCCCAGGGCCCCAGCAAGCTTTTGAGGGAAGCCAAAAGGATGGACTGGGGGAGAAGGCCGAGTGAAGTTGGGGACACATCAGTCATCAAATAAGCGTTGATGAGGACCTACTTTGTGCCCGGCCCTGCATTAGGCACTGCGGATACACAGTGAGCAAGGCCAGCACTGTCCCCACCCTTGAGGAACTCACATTCTGGTGAGGGGAGATGACCGTGAACAAACAAGCAGACAGATTGAGATAATGAGGAATGCCCTTCAGGACTTGGAAGGCAGGCAGAGAGGGACGCGTGACCTGTGACCCCGGGTGAGCAGATGCAGGCGTGTTGGCTGGCACATTAGCCTGGATGGTCAGGCCCCTCTGAGGAGGTGCCATGTGAGCTGAGACCCGGATGACAGGAAGGAGTGGAGGTCCACTGTGGTCTGGGCGCAGGGAAGTGTAGAGCTGGGTGGAGAGAAAGCGTGATTTGTCTCTGTGTTCATGTATGCTCTGTGCCCCTCAACTTCCTGAAAGGCACAGTCTGAGGAGCTGAGTGATTAGAAGTCCCTCTGAAGGCAGATCCGATAGGATCCACAGGGGTGAGGAAGGTTGCTCAGAGGTGTGGGTACTGCGCAAGAGAGCGCAGGCCTGGGGTGGTTGCATGTCACCCTGGACTGGGGGTCAAGAGCCCTGGGTCCCAGGCCTGTGCTGAGTTCAGAGGGTGAGCCCCAGACCAGACACACTCCTCTGCCTCATTTGAGAAATGGAGAGGATGACCAGGGCCTGGGCGCTGGTCCTGAGGCCTTAGAATAGAAAGGGGCGGGCTAAGGGTGGGGAGAAGGGAGGGTGTGGGGAGAAGCCAAGACAGGCCCCTTCAGCACCAGCCTGCAGTCTCAGTGCCTGTTGTCCCCACCTCCTCCCAGTATCAGGTATGACCCTGTAAAGTGAGCTAGGGGAGTCCAATGCAGTTGAGATTCACACCCTTCTCAAGTATGTTATTATATATATAATTGAGGTGAAATTCATATACCTTAAAATTAACCATTTTTAAAGTGCACAATTTAGTGGCATTTAGTACGTTCACAATGTTGTGCAACCATCACCTCTATCTAGTTCCAAAGCACTTTCATCAGCCTCAAAGGAGACCCCATTAGCTGTCACTCCCCAATCCACCCCCCCACCCCCCGCCAGCCCCTGGCAAACACCAACCTGCTTTCTGTCACTACAGATTTGTCTATTCTGGGTATTTCCTGCGTAGTTCATATGAATGGAATCATACAGTGTGTGGCCTTTAGTGTCTGGCTTCTTTGACTTAGTGTGTTTTCGAGGTCCATCCATGTTGTAGCACATATCAGTGCTTCATTCCTTTTTATGGCCAAGTAATGTTCTGTTGTATGGGTAGACCACGTTTGGTTTATCCGTTATCGTCGGTTGATGGACAGTTGGTTGTTTCCAGTGTTGGGGCTATTGTAAATAATGCTGCTCTGAACATTTGCGTGCAAGTGTTTGCTACCCAGGAGTGGAATTGCTGGGTGATATGGTAATTCTAGGTCTAATTCCTTGAGAAATCACCAGACTGTTTTCCTCGGCAACTGCACCATTTTATGTTCCCACCAGCAATGTGTGAGGGTTCCAGTTTTCCACATCCTCATGCTTATTTTTGAAATCATTAAATTCTTGCAAAAATTGTTTTTTTCCTCTCTTGGTGCTCCAGCTTTGCTAGTGCCTGAGTTCATGTGGAGGCCACCGCCAGGCCAGCCAGCCCTGCCTGGTGTAGGTTACATGGCCCAGGATTGGCTTCAAAGGGCAGGTTTGGAGGGGCAGGGGCAGCTGGGGGCACGTGGCCCTGCAGTGGGTCAGGCTGGCTGTCAGGGAAAGGTCAGGCCTCTTTCTGCCCTCTGGGACTCTGTTTCCCTTAACCCCTCCCTTCTTCCTCCGCACACGCCCCCAGCCAGGAACTGCCCTCGCCGCCCCTCTGCTCCGTTTTGTGTGTGTGTCTCGTCACCAGGATAAATGTAGCTACAAACAATGCGGCGGGCTGGGTGCTAATTTGTCAGACGCAGTGTGCGGCTGTGATTCCGAATACATTAACATTTTCACATGAAATCATTTCAATTTTTAGTGATTAAGAAGTATTTGTTTTAAAGCATCAGGGTGATTTACTGCAGGCCTAGGGGGCTTTGGAGGGGGTGGAGGAAGCCCCAGGTGTGACGTCATTTGTAGGTACCAGCATGAGCAGAGATCACACCAGTCACCATCCCTCACGCACCCGTGCCCACCTCGGGCTTCCTGGGTGTGAGGCTGGAGGTGGCAAAGAGTGGGCAAGTCTCAGGACCAAGAGATGGAGACTCCCCCCTAACCTCAAGTAGCAGCCTGTCACTCTGTCTTAGCTTCTTTGGTGGCACTTATCAGCATCAGAGATGACCTTCTTTATTGACTTGTGTACTTATTTTCTACTTCCCTCCACATTAGGACATAAGGTTCTTGAGGGGCTGTGGCCTGCTCACTGCTCACTGTGTCCCCTGAGCCTAGAACAATACCTGGCAGTAAGTAGAAGCTCAGGATTTGTTGGATAGATGGACAGACAGGCGGGAGAGTGGATAGATGGGTAGCTGGATGGATGAGTGGGCAAATGGGTGGGTGGACGGGTAGGTGGGTGTGTGGATGGATGGGAGTGGGGAGGATAGATGATTGTTCAGGGGGCACAGAAGACCCCTCGCTGTACCGTGAATCCTGTTATCCTTGAGTCAAGCTCTCTCTGGGACTTGAGGGACACCAGCCCCCTCAGGCAAGCCACCTCTGCTGTACCAGGCTTCCAGGCACCTGGGAAGTACACGTTCATTAGCACTAGGGCTGGTACTCACAAGCCTCTGACCCCTGCACTTCCTCATCACTCCCACTCTTTAGAGCCTATCCGTGCCTCCCTCTCCGAGTGGATGGGAGCCATTGAGGGTCCCCTAGGGCGCTGGACAGACCGGCTCCTCCAGGACCCAGCCGCTGCCAGCCTTCTTAGCCAGGGACCCTCTCCTTCCCTCCCGGGGGCTCCCAAGCAGGGTGGCCCTCTCCAGGGCAGCTGAGGTCTGGGCATGAAGGACGGGCCTGCAGGGGACACGTATGGTGTGTACTGGCATGTGTGTGTGACAGGATGTGCTCAGAGCTTGGTCAATTGGAAATCAGGCTCCTTCAGGCCTCGCTCCGTGGGGGTCACACAGGAGGCCCTGCGTCACCCTTCTGCGCCTCCCAAACTTCTGTGGCCCTGCACCCCACCCCCGCACCCCCAGATCAGACCCCTCCCCCACCTACCCCAGCGAAAGGAAAATGAAACTTTTATCGTTCAGCAGAAGCAACATCAGAAAACAATTATTGTTTTAATTACCTGCTGTCGCGGTACAAGACAGGGAGGTTGTAAAGTGCGATAAAATCTTTCATGTTAATGGACTGCCAGCTTGGGCCAGGGTGCGATTTATGGGACTGCAGCTGGCAACTCCAGTCAGCTGGTATGGAGCCCCCCGGGCCCCTCTCCCCGTCCCTGGGGCCAGGTCTCCAATGCCAGGGGCGTTGTCCATCACCTTCTACTGCGACACAGCAGGGGTCCTTGCCTCAGAGCCCAGGAGTGCTCAAGACAGCACATGCCAAGGAGTGTCCTAGAGGCTGCATCCCCTGCAGGGTGAACCTTGGATTGGCCCCTCTTTCCACTCCATAGTAGCCATGCTGGTGTTGGGCTGGGGCTGGCACGTGGGTGGACCTGTCTCCCTAAATAGGCCCTCTCCCCACGACCCTGCTCTGCTCTGGCCCCCCCATCCTCCAGCCACACAGGATCAGCGCCCTGGCTACCATCTTGGACTTCTGCATTGCCCAGAGCCAGCCCTCTAACCTCGCACCTGTCTCCTCCTCCTCTGCCCCCCAATACCTCTCAGAGCCTGAATGCCACCTCCTGGCAGAGGTCCTCCCCTGTCCTGCCCTCAACCAACCCGGCCCCACTGCTGTGCCTGCATCTTCCCAAAGCCCATCACGGCACACCCCTGCTCAGGAACCAGCCTGTTTTGTGCTAAGCTCTTTCACACATTATCTCATTGAAGCTTCACAGCAGAGCTTTGTCATCATGCTCCCCATTTTACAGACATGGAAACCAAGGCATGGAAAAGGCGAGCGTTTGGCTGGCAGTCTGATTTCAGAGGGCTGGTCTAAAGACTACATGGAGTACCAGTGGTGACATGTTCGGAACAGCACCAGGAATAGAGTTCATGCCCTAAGCGTTTTAGCTCTAATAATAATTCCTGTTACTGCTGTTCAACCTGGAGCAAATCACTTCTCTGCTTTAGTTACACCTCACTTTCCTCATCTGTACAATGGGGACAGCCATCACCTATCCTATAGCATGAGAGGATCAAATAAGCCACGTGCGCGGCTCAGGGCAGGGTGCATGGTGAGAGCTTGGACCCGTTAGCTGCAGTCCTTGCTGTTTCCATGGTAATAGTGGTGGAAGTTAAGGCTGTGAAGAGAAGTTGAGGCCACATTATGCAAGGCCCTTAATGCCACATCAAGGAGTTTCAAGCCATTCCAGAGATAGTGGGGAAGCTGCTGAAGATTTTAAATCGAGAAAGCCATGTGATCAGATCTGGGTTTTAGAAGGATCATGGTGGCCCAGTGGCAGATTGATGGGTGAGGGAGCAAAGCTCAGTACCAGAATGATCCAGATGAGGGCTGACGAGGCCTGCACCCCAACTGTGCAGAGACAGTTCCAGCCATAGTGAAGGTGAACAGGCAGGGCTTGTCATGACTTGGACAGAGGAGGAGTGAGAGGAGCGTCAAGGGTCTGCACAGGGCTGGCCTCTGTGGGGACTCATGCTTTTTTAGATCTTCCCTGCCTGGTGCCAAGCACGGGGCCAGCACAAGCGGTGGCTGCTCCCGCCTCCAGGACATGGGTAATTGGCTAAAGCCCAGGGAGCAGTGGAAACATCTGGGGCTGGGGCCAAGTCTGAGTAGGGAGGAGCCCAACTTGAGAGAATCTTCAGGCCATTGCCGGGGACTTGGGTGGGGCTTCTCTGAGCGACCTCAGGGGCCTGGCTTTGTCTCTGGATGGGCTCAGGTGCAGGCTGTGAATCTGCCCTGGGTGGATTTGCTCATTCATTCATTCGCTCACCCACTCATTTGTTCATTTCTCAACTCATGTCTTCAACAAATAATTGTTGAACACCATCTCTACTGGGGGGTGGGGACGGGTCTGAGCTGGACCCTGAGTATGCCGGGAAGTAGGACGGAGCGGTACGCACACGCTCCCAGAGCTGATGTTCTAGTGGAGGAGACAGGCGACGAGCCAGTGAGCAAATGAAGAAATGAAATAATTGCATGTTGTCGGGAGTGCAGAGGAGAACAAAGAAGGAGATGAGACGGGTCCCCCTTCCTCCCTCCTCCTCTCAGGCCCTGTCCTATCTGCCTATGAGAAGTGGCCCATGGCTTCCCAGCCCTGCCAAGATACATTGTTGGCATTAGCAGCCTGGCCTGCCCGATACATCTCCCTGTCTGCCCTGGATTACTTCCCCCATTTTGGCCATCACTTCAGAACTCTAATATATTCCCCAGGGCCCGGGAGGGGCCATTCACTTAAAGATCTTTCTATGGAGTCTTCTCCTCTGAGGACCCTGAGGGGAAGAAAAATGCCAGGAGAGGACGAAAAAGAGAGCAAGGGAGATCTGATTTCAGAACTCCCAGGCAGCAGAACAGATGCAGAAGGGAGCAGGGCCCTGCTTGCTCAGAGAACTATCTATCCTGCCGTGTAAGTGCCTCCCACCCTCCCTCTCACCCTCTGCCTGTGCCCCTGCAGGAGTCTGGGCTCTGCCACCCTGCCTTCCTGGGGAGAAGCTGTCCCCAGGTGCTGGGAGATGGTTCCCTAATGACAATTCAATTTGCTGGTGTCTCTCCCTCATCTCTGCCAGTTCTCTGAGGAGCCACATGAGCGCTGTGAGGGCTCCGGTGCGGGCCAGCCCCGCTGTGCTCCATTCCTGTAGTTGAGCCAGAGTGGCTGGCAGGCTGGGCCCACCCTGTGCCAGGTGGCAGCCCCAAGACAGAATGGAGTGTGAGAGGTCGATGGCAGTGCTCTGGGCCCTGGTTGGTGCTCATATGACTGTCTAGGCTGGAAGTCATCACCCATTTGGGATTTCAGGTGGCAGCTGCTTCTCATGAAAACATGGGGTAGTTCCAGGTCCCCGCCTGGCACTGTGGGCAACCCCTGCACTCAGCAGGCAGCATGGCCAGGGAGAGAGGTGGTCTCAGGGTGGCTTGGTGATGTGACGGATGTTCTCATGCATCACATGAGCCTGGGAATGGGGCCTCTGGCCAGGAGCTGGCTTGTACACCTGGAGGTAGACATCAGTATTGATGTGACCCAGGAGGTATGTGCTCGTGGGTGAAGGTGACCTCACTGCATGCTTGGAAAGCAGGAATGACCGCCCCACAAGGCCAGCCCCTGGTGGCTTAGGACCACCTGCTCTTCTAAGTGTGAACAGAGGCTGCCTGCCTGGTCTGGTGTGTGTTCATTGTATGAGACTCACATGAATGCTCCCAGGTGGAGACAGCTGGGCACCCTGCCCATGGCTGAGAGAGGTCCTCATCCAGGATCCTCTAACCACCCTGGTCCAAATTTCAGGAAATTCCCTGATCCCCTCCCAACAGTTCCAGATGCTCCAGAGCCTCTGATCCATTTCTCTCATGTGCTGGCATTTCCCTGCCTGGCTCCATCCCCTTCCCTCCTGTCAAACATATGAAATCACTGGATTCCTCAAAGAGCAGAGCCAAGTTCCTCCTCAACGTGCAGGTGTGTGAGTGAGTGTGGAGGGAAGTGTGGCAGGGGTTGGGGGTAGACAGACACTTGTGTGCCTGAGCATGGGCATAGAGGAACCAGCACCAATATTAATAGGTGCCTTGATAAAGGGTGTATGTCTATGTGTGTGTGTCTGTGTGTGTGTGTCCTCTGGGTGTATCCTAAGTGTTCTGGGGTGTGGGTTCCATGTATAAGTATGTCTTAGAAATGCATTCATCTGGAATTTGTAGCAACTGTTTTATCATTGATAAGGAGCTGACAAAGAAAGGAAACAAAAGGTCTGAATGAATAAACAGTCTTCTGGGTAGAGAAGTGTAAGATGTGAGCTCGGCCAAGAATTGGAGCTTATCTTTTTTATTTTTTATTTTTTTAACATTTAAATAAAAGATCTGGAAGAGAATGTGTGTAGTGAAATCACCAAGTTTGCAGTTAAAGCTAAACTCTCCTGGGTGGTAGTAAAATGCCAGGCTGGTGAGGGATAAGCTTTAGGAAACTCTTATCTTGACAGGCAATGGGCTGGGCAGAGAATGGCCAGCAAGTTTCAGTTTGGGGGAAGTGAGGATGTGGGTGGTGTCTCGGGGAGGGTGTTTGGAGCTTCTTTCCTAAAGAGGGACCCAGAAGGGCAATCGAAATCTGGGCATGCTTGGGAAGGGAGTTTGAAGTGAGCCAAAAGTATTCTCCTCCCAACACACGAGTGAGGTATACCTGCATCCAGCACTCTGGTGTGCTTGTGGTCATGTCTCCTTAGGGGAGCACCAGCCCAAGATTGGGGAAACCTGGGTTTTATTACAGACTCATATGGTCTGGGTAATTCATTTCCCTTCCTTGACCCTCAGTTTGTACATCTGTGAAATGGAGGTAATGATCCCTGGGGACCTGCTTCACAGAGAGGGAGAGACTGAGATCTCACTCAGATGACAATGTGTAGGTTAACTGTAAAGTTCAGTGCAACTGTGAGTCGATGTTATCTAGAGAGTTGTGATGAGAAGGAAACTGTCATATAAAGTCATTCTAGCCCACCTGGGACAACTTCACTGTACAGAGAGAGGCTAAGAGGGAATATGGTAGAAATCTATAAAATCAGAAAGGGCATAGAGAAGGGAACACGGCTCCTTCACTAAATCCCAGCCTGACAGAATGAACCCCTCCCCACTCCTGGCCCCCACCAAAACTCAGGAGAGGGAAGTTTAAAACCAATAACCAGAAATCCTGCTGCACTCAGCAGGGAATAAACTTTGAAAATCATTTCCCCTAGAGGTGATACAGGCTGGAATTGCTTCCAGAAATGTTTAGATAAGTTCATGGATATCAGAATCAGAGTGGTTCTTGGGTAGAATTAGCATGTTAGGAGGCCTCTGCACTGTGGGAATGATGTCAGAGAGGAAGTCCCTAGCAGAGCCAAACGCCTGGGCCAGACCTGACAGCGCTGTCCCTGCGTGTGTGTGTGTTTGAGTCTGTGTTTAGGACTAGCTTGTTCCTATCTGATGGGGATAGCTCCCCTCTCACCAGTCCACCTCTGTTCTGAAACTCCCTTTACTTCCTCCCCAGTCCATCACTCTCATTGCTGCTCCCACATCCCCCTTAAACTCCATTCCAGGAGTTCCCTAGCCCAACTCCCAGAATTTCACTCTCAGTGCTAACCTTTGTCTCCGGCTTGTCCCTGCCATCTCACCTCTCATCACAGAGCAGCCACCACCACCCCCCGTGTACTGTCTTCTAGCACAGGCGCCTTGCCTGGCAGTGCGCGTGAGCTGGTGAGGACTGGAATCTCCTGCCAGACCCTCCGGTTAATGCTGTTGGCATGCAGCTTCTCTCTCTGGCTGCTTGCCCAGAGTCCATCTCTGCCTGGCTGCCTCTCCCAGGGTCCCCAGCAGAGGCTGATGTTCAAGCCCTTCAGGGACCCACAACCCTGGAGAGCTTGGGCACGTTAGGGTGAACAGATATCCACACTGGGTAAAGGGTCACCATCAGGAAACAGGCTTGCTTGGGTCTGTGCCAGGCTATCTGTCTTGTGCAGAAGGTCTTGGGGGACTGGGATTAGCAGGGAAGGCAAGGTTATGGAGTCTGCTTGCTTGGGCCGTGTAACTAGCTGTGAGCTCTGTTTTAGCACCACGGGTAGCGGTCTTGGGCGCAACCGGGATTTCAGCACCATGGACAGCCCAACGCGGTGCCTCGGCTGGCTCTTGGAGCTGAGCCTCTCCAACCTCTGCTACCTACCTCCGCCACCATCTCCAGAGAAATCATTTATCCATTCGCCAAGACTATTGGGCACCTACCTATGGTGTGCCAGTCACTGTCTTAGACGCTGGCAGCACTTTATGGAATGAAGCAACACTTGCCCTGTGGAGCTTCCATTCTCCCCGGTGTAGATGGACTCCTACCCCATAGGCTTCCACTGACATTCCCAGAGCTTGTTCCAGGCAAGGTGGCCATGGAGGCTGAAGAGATTATGCCTTCCTGCAAACCTGATTCTGCGGCTTAACTCTGGTGGAAGGGAGCTGGAGAGGTAGGAAATAGGGATTGGTGAGGCCAGTTCAGAGGGTATTTTAGGATGCTAGGAACCCAGTGTGATCCACTCATGCCCCATGAGTCCCCAGTGCCTATGGAAATAAATAGCAGTTCCCCAACCTGTCATTCAAGCCCTTGGTAAAATGTTCCTGATCCATATTGCCAGTTCTATCTTCTTACTCTCTTCTTCTGCTTCTTACACTCTAGCCAAACTGGATTCTCAAAGAATCTTTTGGTTGCAATATGACAGAAAACTCAACTCTAACAGACCTAAACAGTAAGTGGATGTTACTGACTCTCGTAACTGGAAAGCCCAAAGGTATGGCTGACCTCGGGCAAGGTTTGATCCACTGGCTCAAGCAATGTCACTCTGGAACTACTCTCTCCGTTTCTCTGCTCTGCCTTCTCTGGTGTCAGCTACATCCTTGGCCTCCTCAGGGCTGCCCCCAGCAACTCCATAGCCTCCCTCTCTTGGTAACAGAATGACTGCAGCAGCCTAGTCCCTACATCCTTGCCCCACACCATTTAGGGAGCAAATGTCTCCAAGGACCTCATTGACTGGCTCCCATGCCTCTCCCAAACCATTCCTCACAGTCAGGGCAGGAAAGACAGTTGGTTTAAGCCAATCAGGGCCCACTTCAGGAGCTGGGAAGTGGGATGGGGGTCATTTCCACCCAAACCACATGACTGAATATGGAACAGCAGGGGATCCCCAAAGAAATGGAGCTGCTATTGGGGAAATGGGAAAGATGGAGGCTGGAAGGGCAGTTAACAGGTGTCCAATTATTGAGCGTGCTAGTTTTTTTATTCTGATTCTGTGATTTTGCACCTGTTTAATCCACCTACTGATACCCTCTACCACTTTCAAGGCTCTTCTCAAGTGCTCCTGCCTTCCCGACACCACTCCTGTCTCTGACTCTTCTGATCCCTCCCATCACTGTGCTTACTTCTCCCTTCTATCCGCTCACCATTCCCTGATCTGCAGGCAGTGAGGGGAGTGGACATGCATCCCAGGGCACGTGTGCTGGAGCTGGGTGATGGATGGCCGCTGTCACATTGGCTCAGTGGGGTGAGTTAACAGCACTGCTGAGCCACAGGCAGGCCAGGAGAGCTGGCTGGCTGGGCAGCCTGGGCTGTCCCTGGTGCCCAGGTCCACACAGCCTGGGCTGTCCCCTGTTGTCACCCCCAGTGAAAGCTTGGACTTGCCCGATCTGTGGGTAGAGTGTTAGCCCCTGAAGCTGCCCTGGCAGGGCCAGTCCAAATGTGACAAAGGCAGAGGATGTGCATGGAGGAGGTGGCCTCGCCTGAGAGTAATGGCACTTGGGGGATGGTCAGTGGGGTCCCGAGAGAGCAGACACTAGGATGCTGGCAGCACCCTGGATTCCTTTTCCCACTGTGGCTACACTGCCTCCTCTTCAAAGTGTTAACCTTCTTCAGGCGTCTCTGGCATTGGCCAGGGGTGAGGGACTCGTTGCGGGAGAGGAAGGACTTGTAAGGCGCCTGCTGGTTTAAAAGAGAGGAGACTGGAGCTGAGTGTCAGAGGGAGGAGGGAAGAAACTCAGAGGCATGGGGTGGGGTGGGTAAATCTGAGGGGGTGCAGTGACAGGGGCTGGGCTGTGAGTCTGGGGAGGGGCCAGAGCCACTATTCATTCCCACCACTGAGACTGACAGCTTCCCTCAATGATGTGACACCCACATCAGCACTTTTCCTTTCCGTGCTCTTGTTTTAATAACAAGTTGGGCTCAGCAAGGGGCTGGCCACATCTCCTGATGTCTTTCCCCATTTGATGGGGATCCTCACCCTGTCCAGGGGCTGCTGGTCTGGAGCAGAGCTCAGGGTAGCCAAGGGCTCATGTGAGGGACTAGTGGGGATTCTCTGTCCCCTGTGAGCCCCGTGAGCACTTCCTAGAGACAGCTAGGGGGGCAGGACAAGAGAGAGGCTTCTTGTCCCAGGCCTCCCTATCGATCATCTTCTAAATCACTAACCAAAGGGATGTATTACATCCAAGCCAACTTCAGAGAAATCTCATTCTTCAGTGGGACTAACGGGACCAGATGTTGGAGAGACTTGCCTAGGTGACCCCACATTGACAGGCTTGAAAAGGCAGGTGGGGATGGGGCTGGGGAGAGCTTCCTGCCTCTCCACTTTTGCCCTCTTCTTGGGTGCCCCCAATGCCCTTAGGGGCTGAGGACGGGAGGGCTGCTGCCCGCTGACTCCCTCACTCTGGGTATATGGGCTTTAGTTTCCTCACTGGAAAACTCCATCGACCAGACAGGGCATCTCAGTCCATTTGGGCTGCTATAACAAAATACCACACACTTGATGGCTTGTAAACCGAGGTTTATTTCTCATAGCTCTGGAGGTTGGGAAGTCCAAGATCAAGGCACTGGCAGATTTGGTGTCTGGTGAGAGCCTGCTTCCTGTTGCACCTGTACACACCATCTTCTCTCAGTGTCCTCACATGGTGGAAGGGGCGAGGGAGCTCTGTGGGGTCTCTTTTACAAGGGCACTAATCCGATTTATGAGGGCTCCACACTAATGACCTAATCTCCTCCCAAAGGCCCACCTACTAATACTACCATGCAGAGGGTTAGGATTTCAATATATAAATTTTGAGGGGACACAAACTTTCAGTCTATAACAGAGGAGGATGAACAACTAGGCATTGAATGGATGCAGTGTGACTTGGTCGTGTGTCGAAAGCCATAGGAGGCAGTGGGTGTGTCAGGAACCATTCTTGTCCCTTCTGCTAAACTTGTGAGGTCCTGGGGTCAGGACAGGCTGGTAATTATCACAGAGCTGAAGTTGTAAGGGCACCAAATGTCTGCTCCAATTTATTTCCTTCAACCGCAGAGTACTCGGTGACGTAGGCAGTTGTGGGTGCCATTTGCAGATAGGGATGCACCAGAGTCAGAGGGACTTCCGTGGGCACACTACTAGTCAGAGGTGGAGCTGGGACTCAGATTCTGGCTTTCAGCTCCCAGGTTAGAGCTCTGCCCACCACCCCGGGCCTTGCCCAGGGCTGAGCCCAGAAGAGCTGTGAGCGGCAGTACAGCAGGGACCTTAGGGCAGAGACTGCAACCAGACTTCTGGCTCTGCCATGTCTAGCAGTGTGCCCTTGGGCAAGTTACTTCACCTCTCTGAGCCTCCGTTTGTCACCTGTAAAATGGGGATAATGATAGTACCTAACTCATAAAGTTGTTGAGAGAATTAAGTGAGATGCTATATATAAATATGTATAGTATATGAAACAAAGAGAGAATTTCTTATCAAGTTAAACACATGCTTACCATTTGCCTTCGCAATCCCGCTTCCGTGAGAAATGAAGACGTGTCCACCAAAGGCAGCTTTGTCATCACCAAAATCTAGAAACAGCGCCGGTGAATGGATAAACAAGCTGCAGTCCATTCAAACAATGGAATACTGCTCAGCAATCCAAAGGAACCAACTACCGATTCAGGCGACAACGTTGATGATCAGGGACATTGTGCTAAGTGAAAGAAGCCAGACACAAAAGACTGCATACTGTATACTTCTATTTCTATGAGACTCTAGAAAAGGCAAAACTATTGCGACAAAAAGCAGATCAGTGGTTGCTGAGGCTGGCAGAGGGATTGATAGCAGAGGGACGCAGGGAACACTTTGGGGGGATGAAACTCTTCTCTATCTTGATTGTGGTGTTGGATACGTTTGTCAGAACTCACCAGACTATAGATTTAGAGGAGGTGAATTTTACTTTATATGTCAAAATAAAAAGACAACACTGCTCTTTAAAAAGCAGAGCCAGGGGCATAGTAAATGCTATATAGCTGTTATCTGCCATTACTATTATTATTACTGTTACAATTATGATTACCCTGGGAAGAGTCTCTGGATTAGTCGTCCACACCCTGGACCCACCCTAGCCCTGCCCCACCTTCCTGCTCAGGTTGGCAGAGGTGGATGTACTGGGTCTTCCCTGCTGACCCAGCTCCCATGGGTGCAGACAGCCGGGTGGGGAGCTCAGGGAGGGTGCTCAGCTGTTTCCGAAGTCTGGTTTCCCTCCTGCTGATCCTGCGAGGTGCTCAATGACACGTTAGCAAGAAAGATGCCACAAGAAATAAAGTTTGTTATGAATTATTCTACTTGGGGCTAATTATAGGCCCAGAGGAGAGGATTATTTACAGAGGCAGGAGGCAGCAGGGAGGGAGAGGGGCCCGGAGGCGTGGAAACAAGTGGAGGGCTGGAGAGAGTGAAGCAAATGGGGCGGTGTTTGGGGGTAGTAGAAGCACTTTTTTAATAAAAGCCGTAACTAAACGCAGGTCCAAGCTGATGGAAGTGTCTCAGTAGACAGATCAGAGGCCCCAGGCCTTACTATGTCCTTGAGATGGACTGGGATCCCGCAGGCCACCAGGCTTTTCTGGGTGAGGTGTGTGTGAGGTGACAGCGGTGTCCAGACTGAGCTAGAAGGGATGCTGGGGATGACCTGAGCCAATTGTGGGCGCCCACTGGTTCTAGCAGGCCAGGCAGGGAAGGCCCAGAGGGGACACGGTGAACTGTGCCATGCCTGAAGAGTGTTGCCAATGGTGGCTCACGGACACAAAGGCCTGGTGTGGCCCTAGCTTCCGATTCTTCAGTGGGGGTAGATACCAACGTTGATGTGAAACTTCCTAGTCTCTAAAAGTTGATTTAAACCTATAAGACACACCTAGGGGCCTGTAGCCAGCAGTTTGCATCCTCTGAAAGCCAGCCTGGCCTCCCATTGTTCCAACTGGAAGACAGAGGCCCAAACAGCACTTGAGGTTCAGCAACTCAGCCCTCGACTGGACCTGCTCGCAGTGAGCAGGGCTCGGTCTAGCCACGGACCCCCACCCCGTGCCCCCAACAGACAGCAGCCATCGCACACTTGTGTCTGCGGCAGGGTGGGTTTGTGGCTCTCAGCTTGTCCAGAGGGCAGTGATCTTGCCCTCCCGCGTGTGTGAGCAGTGGCCCAAGGCTTTTCCAGGTATTTACGCCTGGCTGCATCGCCATCTACCCACTCAACCAGGCAGGAAATGACCAAGTCATCTTCTGCTCCCCGCCTGCCTTCCTCCCAGCCAGGATGGTGACTCTCCTTACCCTGCCCCCAACCCCACTGAGAGGCTTTTAACATCCTCCGCCTCTCCGGAGGCCGGTTCAGGGTCAGACAGCTCCTTGTACTGTGGTGACAGCCTTCACTCTCCCTTCCCTCCCCAACAGAGCCATCTCTCTACAGCTCTCTGATCCCATCGGCCCTGCTCCAGAACCTTCCCTGCTTTTCCATGTTCAGTGCCCTGGCACAGATTCAAACCCTTTCTAATCCTATCCATGCTGCCACTAGATATGTCCTGCCTCAAATTCCTTGCTACTGTTGTTCCCCCAGCCTAGGATGCCTTTCCCTACTGCTCCCTCCAGGCCGTTGCCTTTTCCCCTCCCTTGCCCACCCACCCTGCGGCAGGGCACGCACACTGCATTCTGTGCCTATCCCGGCCAGATGGTATGCGCCCCAAAGACCCTCTGCAGCCCAGAGCTCAGGGTCTGGCACAGAACAGGTTCTCCAGAAACATAATCATTCCTTCACTCAGAAATATGTAGTGACAGGGCCTCTGGTTCCAGGCAAACAGACAACAAAGAAACAATTCAAATAGGGAACCCATCAGAGGCGGTGGGCACTAGAGAATGACAGGCGTGCTCTCTTGGATGGATGGGGCACTCAGAGAAAGCCTCTCTGAGGAGGTGCTGTGAGCCGAGACCAGGACAATGAAGAGTAAGTGAGCTACAGCACCCTCAGCTGTAGGGGAGAGGGAACCGCGGGCACAATGGCTCTGAGGCAGGACTGAGCTTGAAGGGGCAGAAGAACAGAGGAAAGGCCGGGTGTTGGTGAGTTGAGAGGACAGTGGCCTGTGACATCTGAAGGAACAAGAAACAAAGAGAAGAGGCAGAGCCAACAGGTTTCCAGCCAGGGCAGTGACAGTGCTGTTTGCCTGGGGAGATGACTGTTTACGGGGGGGCCACACAGGATGGCTGAGAGGAAGAAACATCCTGCAGAGTTGGGCCTGAAGGTCCTACAGTGGGGATTTTGGAGTCTTCTGCTCTGACGTCCTCGTTGAAGCCTGCTGTTCTCCAGGAGCGAGGGGAAAGCAGATGAGAGGAACAGGAGGGAGGGAGGAGCCTGGGCAGAGCCCTCAAGGAAGAGGCCAGGAGGAGCTCTTAACTCAGACAGAGGGGTTCCTTGGCAGATGGGAGACGCGGAGGTGAAAGCCCGACTGTAGTGGCTGAGTCAGGAACAGGGTGAGGGAGAGCAGAACGGGAGCCCAGAGGGGAAAAGAGAGAAGGGACCTGTGCTGGAAAGGGGCAAAACAGTTAAACAAATGGTTTTCTTGTCTTTGATGGAGAGGAGTTGAGCATCCTTGGACACCCTTTGGTCATCCAGGCATTTTACGTAGCTCAGTGACACCGGCTCCAGGAAGCCCTGTTGGACACCTCAGATCAGCACTGGCCGCCCCGCCCCGCCGTGCCCCACCCAGTTATGTGCTCTCATGCCACCAGTGCTTCTCTGACAGAACTCTGACTTACGGCTTGTAACCTTGGACTTACGGCCCTGACACCTAGCCAGTGTCTGTCTCCCATGAGTAAGCTCCTGAGAGAGGGGCCTGATTTTGTCCTTCATGGAAAATCCAGGTCGTTACCCAGGGCCTGGTGGGAGAGGCTGAGAATGCCAGGGAAAGCGGCACAGCCCTGGCGGGGAGGCCTGGAGAGAGCCGAGGCTGCTGGGTGGTGAATTGGCCCAGAAGGAGGTCGTGCCGACCTTGAAGTAAGCCAGCATTTCAGCAGGGGGCAGACGTGCTCCGGATCAGGGTGGACATGGATGCTACACAGATACTCTGCCCGCAGAGCTTCCACAGGGGCTCACATTCCCTCTCGACCTCCCATCCCCCTCACACTCCATTTGGGTTGCTCTGATGGCGACACCCACGTCCTGGTTTGGGGGCAGATGAAGGTCTGCCTCATCCGTATCCAGCTGAAGTCAGGCCCCAGCTGATTCTCCACATCCAACAGCCAGGATCAGGCCCTGGCGGGGTCTTTGTTGGAAGAAAGGCTGCCTGGATGAAGCCACCCCATTCCCACCCAGTGCCCCTCTCTGGGATGGGGGTTTGGAGAGAGACAGGGCCGGCCTCGGGGACTGACCGGCTCTTCCCGCTGGTCCCGGCAGGAAAGCAGGTGTCTGTGACCTGGCGGGCTGACCCAAGAGCCCTCCTTCCAGGGCCTCCCTTGGGGGGACGACCACCCCCTAGGAACAGCCCACTGTTCCAGAGAGAGCCAGAGGGTCCCAGAGAGAGCACCATGCAGGGGCCAAAATAGGGGCCCTCTGCACCCTCTCGCTTCCCTCAATTCATTAAGACCTGTAAATTTTCTCATTAATATTCTTAAAGTTCGTTTTGAGGGGAACAAGCGCAGAGATAATTGATAATAAACCCCCAGTTAATGCCCTCATTTTACTGTATGTAATTTATATCTGCTGATAGCGTCTCTCACTCCCAATTACCCATTTAGCTGTGGCGATAACAGCAGTTCAGTGAGACCAATACCAACTTTTACATATTCCAGACTGATAGCAATAAATACCCACACAGGGAAACTCACTGGGCCTACTGTATTTTTTATTAAGATTTAAATATTCATGCAATTATTAGTGATTTATTAAGAGCTAATGACCCCTTCAAGAGGCTCTCTAAATCTTCACCCAAAGAAGCCCTGGCCTTCCCCTCCCCCTTCACCCCCATCTCTCCTTACTGCTGCCCCCCCCATCCCAACCCAAATCAGAGAAATGAGCTGCTCTTTCACAGCCTGGATGACATCACAGCATCACCGATGTTTCCATGGCAACGGCAGGCAGGTGAGGTGGAGGCCAAGGATAGAGGTCAGGCCTAGGGAGAGGCTGGGTTTCTTGAAGGTAGAGGCTCCTGTTCCTTCCTCCATCAGACCTGGGGGACACAGGGATGAGGAGGCCACCCACCGGCCCCTCTGCACCCCCACTGGCTAATGGCCACACTGCAGCCTCCTCCAGGCTGGTCTCCAGGAGCACCTCCTTCCCACCTCGTTCTGGCCTTAGTGTCACTCAACCCCACCCTTTTCGGTACCCCTCCTACCTTCACGCTTGTCTGAGTCTCTTCCTATTCCGTTAGGGGCCCTTGGGAGGAAGTACACCAGCCTCTCTCTCCCCTGCTGCCCTCTCCCTCCTTTCTTTCATTTTAAAATGTTCCACCCTAATTACGTCAAGGACAGGAGGGTGTGCAGGGGTCTGGGATTCTGGGACTCAAGGCCCAGAGAGGGCAGTGACTCACCTCAGGCTGCACAGCGAGGCCCAGGTCATCTCTCCTTCCTCCATGTTCCCTCATACCCCTGCTTCCTCCAGCCCCCTCTCCTCCACCCGCAAGACCTCCAAGCCCATTAAAGGGGCAGGAAAGATAATGAACAAACCAGGAAAACATGAAATCAATATCAGGAGGAAAAAGTACGGCTGCCGTTAAGTGAAATAAACAAGCTGGTAATTATTTGGACAGCGGGTAATTAAAATGGGGTGAGGGCTCATTACTGTCTTGTTGGGGTATGATGGGCGGGCGTGGTCAGACACCCTCTTCCCAGCTGTAAGGTCGCAGCCAGGCCTGAGCTCCTGCCGGCCCAGATTTGGGGGGATTGTAGTAGAGGATTTCCTCTATGGAGTTCCCACCCCTGACCTGCCTGTGTCTCCAGCAGCGTTCTCCCTGCTCCCCGGCTCAAGATCTGAGGCCCAGAGCAAAGGCAGGAAAGGCAGAGCAGCCCTCAGGCTGCCGTCTGCCCCCACCACTATCCAGAACCGGGAGCAGCAGCTCACTGCCGGTTCTCAGACCCTCAGCCTCTGGGAAAGGGGCAATGCCCTCAGGCCTCAGCTGAGGGTGGACTCTTGTGATGACAGTTAAATCCAAGTCACCTGGGGTGATGGACAGATGACCCCCTCCAGCCTCTGCCAGGCCCCAGGGGACCTCCTTCAGGAGGCCATGATGAAGAGGGGTCCCAAGGAGAAGACAGGATGATGGAGTGGGTGCTGGCCAGGGTGGGAAGAGTGGGGGAGGAGAGGAAACCAGGAGAGCAGAGCAGTGATGGAGAGGGCGGCTCCCCCTCGCCCTGCCGTGACCCCAGTTCTTAGATCTGTACAGTCGGAGGAGACCTCGGACATTGTCCAGTCTGGCTTTGGCCTGCCAACTTGTTTGGCCCACACGGTGTTTAAGTGTTTAAATTAGTTGTCAACATTTTAAAATAGGAAATTTCAAATAAAAATGATTTCTAGCTTTTCTTGGAAGAAAAAAACTCCAGCAACTCCTGGCTGGCCTGCCACCTGGCAGTGGTTGGCTGAGCTGAGCTGGCCCCTTGGACGGGCATCTTCACTCTCCACTTCTCCTGGGCTTCATCAGCCCCTGAAGACACCTGAGTTCGCCAGCCCTGACGCAGTCCCATCCCTTCTGGGGCCCAGAGAGGGCAATGACTTACCCAAGGCCACACAGCCAGGTAGAGGCAGAGTGGGGACTGGGGACCCAGTCCCCTGATGCCCATCCAAAGGCTCTGCTTCTGCCCTCAGCAAGTCCATGCCCTGGACCTGTCACTGGCAGGCACAGCCCAGTGCCCAGCCCAGGAGCTGTCAAGTGACGGGGGAGATTTCAACTGTACCAGACCCCCAACTTTTCAGTGCCTGAGCTGGACACTGCTGAGAAGAGGTGGCTCGGGCCTGCTGCATGCCCTTGAGGGTGCACAGTGTGATGGAGGCAGCCACTGACCAATGGCCTACATCAGTGGGTAACGCTCTCTCAGCCGGGGAGCCGGAGGAGGGGCAGTGCAGCCCCTATGCAGAGAGGAGCTGGAGAGGGTGTCCGGAGGAGGTGACACCTTGAGTCATCAGTTAACAGGGCTGGGGGACATTGGGGTGTCTGGGGTGCCCTGCAGGTACAGGGGAAAGTTGGGGTGGGGGCGGGGTCTGGGCGTGCTGGGAGAGGGGATTAGTGGATGCGCTGAGCTGACTGCTGGGTATAGGTTGGTGCCAAGAGATGAGGCTGCTACATCGGGTGTGCAGGGGGGTGTGGGGTGTATGGGGAACCGACCTTTACCCTGCGGTCAGTGGGAACCGTTGCAGGGCTTGAAGGGTGGGATCAGATTTTCTTTCTAGAAATAGCACTGTGGTGGCATTGTTGATGGTACCAAAGCCGGGAGGTGGTCCCAGGAGGACAAGTTTCGGGGGCTGGAGGTGGGGGGTAGCCCCCAAAGTGCAAGAGAGGAGGGAGTGGGTGGGAGAGAGGCTGGGGGGGGGATAGAATAGTGGATGGTGAGGAGGTGAGAAGGCCCAGCAGCTCTGAGACTCCTGCTGAGTGTCAGCTCTGGGAGCAGGAAGTTTGGGGGAGCTCCCGAGCGCAGCCTGGGAAGTGCCCGGGGTGAGGTTGTGGGGCACCCAGAGGCAGGGAAAATGTCGGATGCAGCTCAGCTGCGAGGGGGGATGAGGGGCCCTAGCTGGCGAGCAGGAGCTTGTGGGAAGGTGAGGAGCTATGGAAACAGGGGCCCCAGGAGAGGGCAGAGCACAACCAAGCTGCTGCGTGGACAAGGACAGGGGAGGAGCTGCGGTTGCTCCTGGCCGCCACCACTGCTGGTAGGAGTTGGATCTGGTACGGAGTTTTCCTGTAGGTCCTGTAGGTGACCTGTGGCTACAGGGTCACCATCCTAGTGAGGGCATCAGCCGCTCTGGCCAGATTTAGCCCAGAGGAGAGTGAGCAGTGCTGGTGTGCACGTGTGTTCCCAGGGGACTTGGTGTGTGTGCCCACAAATGCCCGAGCACTGGTGTGGCGAGCGTAATTCTGGGACACTGTGTCCAGGACTTCCCAGGTGGGGCTGTGGCCACTGGACGCTCCATAGGGCAGGGACATGAGTCTGGCTTGGGCACTGCTGTGTGGCTCGTGTCCAGCACATTTGCTGAACCAGTGTGACCTGGTTAAGGGCGTGGGACACAGTAGTCAGCCTGGGTAGGAATCCACCACTCACCACTTACTTCACCTGTCCCCACCTCAGTTTCTTCACCTGGAAGTTGGAGGTTTAAAATAGTTTGGCTCCTAGAATTGTCATGAGGGCCAAATGAGACAATCCATGTAAAGTTCGCCACTATTATCATGGTATGACTGTGTATGGGTGTATGCATGCGTGAGCATGTGTGCACATGTGCACGTGTGTGTGTGAGCCTGTGTGCCTGTGCTCGTGCTGGCTGGGGTTGTGGGCAGTGTCTCCCACCGGCCGAGGGCAGATCACTGGGTGGCCTCCCTCTGGGTGGCCCCCCTTTTGTCTCTGGGCTCCATCCCGGGAGGAGGGGTGCAACTGCCTTGCCCTGTGCACCCTGAGCTGAGCCCAGCCGGGGAGCAGAGCTGCCGCTCCTGGACCACCCCTGGCCCCTGCTCAGGCCGGGCTCACGCTAAACCAGTGAAATATGAAATGCCAGCATATCCAGGACAGGGTCCTTAATTAAATTAATTGCTGGCAACATTGTAAAAGTGCTGATGGGGTCATAAACGGTGCCTGAGCAGTGTTGTTCATCATCCCCTTGGACTTGTGGGGGCCACACCTGGGCTGGGAGCAGGGATAGCTGTGCCAGGCTGAGACACCAGGGAGCTCTGCAGCCACCAGGGCCTCCGGCGGGCAGGCCGGCCACGGGAGAGGGAAATGGGAGCATGGGGGGCAGCTTGTCTTAAGGGTGCATGTGTGGAACAGTTGCACCATCCTTACTTAGCCTGTGTATTTACCTGGTGAAGGATGGAAATGGGGAGGGATGCCTTGGGAGCTGGCAAGGGGTGGTGGGGAGAGGGAAGTGTCCTCCAGCCTCCTGGCCACTCAGAATTACCCTCGATACAAGGCAACCTGAAAATCTTGCCCAGCCCGGCCGCTGATCACTATGTGACCTTGAGCAACTTCTTTCCCTCTCTGAGCCCCAGTTTTCTCATTAGGAAGGCAGGCAGACCCTCTCCCTGCCTGCCTGCCTCCCCCGTGTTCCCAGTGCCCTTCTGGCCACCCTCCCACGGCCTCCCACCCTGCAGGGAACTGTGCCAGGGATCCTTTTATGTCTCTTTCAGCTGGAGCTGCCACAGGCCCTGGCAGGGCTCAGGGCTTGCGTGATGATCTCCTGCCGAGCAGTGGTGAGGGGGCTGGGCCAGCACCCACCTGCCCGCCTCTTCCAGGTGAAAAGTGGAGGAAGCCTGCCGTGCACACACACACCACCACCAGAAACACCCACAGCACACACACTGCACCAGCAGAAGATTCCAAAGCAGGAAAAAGCCTTCCTTCCCTGGTTCTCTCTGGGCTGTGCGACCACATAATTACCCTGGATTCCATTCTATTTAATTGCAGCTTATTAAATTCTAACCAGCCAATTATCAGCCACAATTACAGCTTAATTCAGGGACACAATAGCTATTTTATCGTTTGTTAATCAAATGCTTATTTAAGCCTCAGCTTTATTAACTATTTCTCTGGTCCAAAGCAAGGCCCTGTGGCCAGAAGGGGACCTGGGAGGGGTTCCCTGGAGGCCTGTCCCCCCCATCAAGCACTCTCTCCCTGGGCATCCTGATAGTTTCTAAGTCCCCTTCACTGGTGGGTTTAGGGGCTCTTAGCAGTGGCAGGAGTGTGGCGCCCAGTGTGGGCTCTGGGCATAGAGTTGGAAGACCGAGTTTGTTCATTCATGAATTCAGCACATGTTTATCAAACACCTACTATGCGCCAGGCCTGGGACTATAGCTGAGAACAAGACAAGCTGCTGTCATGACACGTTTCAGGGGAAGGGGACCTAGACAATAACCAGCAAACAAGTACACAAACAAGATGACTTCACATAGCGGTGAGTGCTATGAGGAAAATAGACTGGGAAAGGGAGGCATTGCTGAGTTAGAAGGGCCTACTTCAGGGACTTCCCTGGCGGTCCAGTGGTTAAGACTCCACACTTCCACTGTAGGGGTATGGGTTTGATCCCTGGTCAGGGAAATAAGATCCCGCAAGCCACTTGGCACGGTCAAAAAAAAAAAAACACACAAAAGAAGGGCCTACTTCAGACACGGCAGTCAAGGAGGGCCTGTTGGAGGAAAGAAAGTTGAAGCTGAGACCTGAGGGTTTAGAGGGGGCCAGCTGTGGAAGAGCAGGGGACAGCATATTGTAGGCAGAGCAAGTGCAAAAGCCCTGGGGTGGGATGAGCTTGGAGGATTTTAGAAGCAGAGAAGGGTCAGCAGGTAAGCCAAGTGAGCAAGGGGTGGTGTGGTGGGTGGGGCCAGACCTTGGTCCAGGAAAGGCCCATAACTCCTGCCCTAGGCTGGCCTGGGCCAGGAGGCGTGGAGAGCATACCTGCCTTCTGTGTCTGTGTGACCTTAGGCAAGTCGTGAGCTTCATGTTCCTTGTCTGTGAAATGAGGGACGGGTAGAAGTCACCTGAGTGCAGATGCCAGAGGACAAGCCACACGGGTGAGGTGGCAGCGTGCCCAGCCCCAACCGCCTTGTTCTTTGCAGTTCAGCCTGTCTGCATGTCCTCCTCGTGACGCCTGTGTCTGTCCTTGTGACCAAGCCCCTGGAGCCCACTGGGGAAGAGGGTGACTTTCCTCCGATCTTGGGGAGGTGGTTGCCGCTTCTGTGACATTTTCGTGCACATGTTACCATAGAAACCGGAGTGCCGCTCACGTCTGTGTGTGAGCACGGGTCAGGGGAGCAGCCCTCCCTTCCAAGGGACACTGTGAGGGGCTGTCACCCCACCTTGCCACCTCCACCTCCTGCGTGCTCCCCGACAGGAGGGCCTGCAGTAGACCCGTCCCTTCCCTCCCAGAAGTCCTGAGACGTTTGGAGCAACAGCCAGGGAGACAAATGACTGAGGGATGGACCATGGGGCCAGGAAGCGAAAGAAGAGAAGCACTGGTGGACGCCTGGAGGCCCTGGGCAGGATGTCGTTCCTGACCCACCTCATCCTGGGGCTGGGTCAGTGCTATTTGCCCCAAATGAGGAAACTGAGGCTCAAGAAACAAGGGACAGCATAGGAGTCTGCAGCAGTTGGTGAGCCTCGGAAGCAGCTGGTGGGCAGAGCAGAGTTTTTTACATGATGGATTTGGAAGAATTCTGGGGCGCACCCCCCAGCTTGCTCTGGCTCCAGGCAGGTCCACACCTCTGAGTTGCCACCTGGAACCTCAGGGTTCTTCGTGTAGCCCCCAGATCTGTCGTCTTGGGGCCTCCTGCCCACCATTCCTCCACCCCGCCGCTGTCTGTGTGTCTCCAACAGCAAATGCAGATTTCAACCCTGCTTATCAGAACCTCCTAGTGAAGCTCCCTCATCATTTTTTTTGTTAGTTTTGGCTGCGTTGGGTCTTCGTTGCGGCGGGCGGGCTTTCTCTAGTTGCGGTGAGTGGGGGCTACTCTTTGTTGTGGTGCACGGGCTTCTCATTGCAGTGGCTTCTCTTGTTGCAGAGCACGGGCTCTAGGCGCACAGGCTTCAGGAGTTGTGGCTCGCAGGCTCTAGAGCGCAGGCCCAGTAGTTGTGCCGCAAGGGCTTAGTTGCTACGTGGCATGTGGGATATTCCCAGACCAGGGCTCGAACCCATGTCCCCTGCATTGGCAGGCGGACTCTTAACCACTACGCCACCAGGGAAGGCCCACATTTTAAAAATAATAATGAAGCCGTCTCAGGCCACAGGGGTGTAGATGGGCAGGAAGGCACAAATCCCCATTCCTCTGTGTGTCTGCACCCCCTCTGTCCCCCACCATTGTGGCCATGGCTCCCAGCCCCCTCTGTCTCCCCTCAACCCTGCACATGAGCCTCTCCACAGTCCCCTTGGTCCACCTCCCCACGGTCCAGCACGGGTGTTTCTAGAATTGATTGATTGCTTGATTGGAAGGTAAACAGAGCTGGCTCCCAGCCAAGCTTGAGTGTGTGTCCCCCTCTTTCAGCCCTCCTTTCTGGGCTCTGGTCCCAGTCAAGGTAATGATATTCAACCTTCATTCAACAAACACTCGCTGGACACTCACTATGTATCAGTCCCTGGCTAGGCTCTGGGGATGCTCAAGGGTTGGGAGAGACGTCACCATTCAGTCCCTGCCCTCAAGGCACTGACAGTTTGCATGGGGAGACAGATTCATAAATGGTGACCATATGATGTGGGAGGTACTGAGGTGAGTTCGGCCAGGGGCTGTGGGAGCTCAGGGGAGGTGTAGCCAGCTCTGTCTGGGGGTCAGGGAAGGCTTCCTGGGGGAGGGGGTGTTTGAGCAGGCCTTGAAGGACAAGTAGAAGTCACCCAGGCAGAGAGCAGATGGGGGGCGTAGATCAACGCAATGAAAGGATCCTCATTCCAGCTAGCTTTAGGCAAAGAAAGGAATCCAGGGGTAGCTCTGCCTTCTGGCTTCTTGGGATCCCAGGCTTTCAACACAGCGAGGAGTCAACCTCTTTCTTCCCTGGTTGTCTCCATTCTCCAAGCCCCTGCTTCAGACCCGTGGATGGCCTCCCCTTTCACTTGGCCTCCTATGGCCTGCAAAGCCTTCAGGACTGGCCCAGCAGAAAGAGAGGTTCTCTCTTCCCAGCAGCCCAACCCAAATCCCGAAGTCCCATCTATGGGGATGGGGTGACCTTCCTGTCTGGGAACTAGTCAGTGTAGTATACCTACCTCTGGAGCCAGAGATGGGGTCAGCCCACCAGGACCGAATGACTGTATGGACTGAGTAGTGTGAGGGCCAGGCATTCCCTGCAGAAAAGCGGGTACTGTTAGCCAGACGCGGGAGGGAGGCAGGGTCCCAGAGTATGCACAAGCCTTTGCAGAATTGCAAGTAGTCTAGATGCCATCCTACATACTTGAAGGGAGGCTCTAGAGGCAAGGCCAGGTAACAGGTCAGGCCCTGGGCCAGTAGAGCCTCGAATGCCAGGTGAAGGGCGTGGTGCGCCATCCTGTGGACTCTCCTCTCCCCGCCTGGGCCTGTGGAGCAGGACACCCAGGCCCCAAGCGGACCGACCAAATGCACATCTCCAGGCCAGGGAGCCAGGGAGACTGGGATCATAGGTGCCCAGGGGTGAGGGGGTGCAATGCTGGGTGGACAGCCAGGAAGAGAAAGACAGAGGCTGCCAGGCCCCCAGCCCCCTCTCTCTCCTCCACCCCACTTCAACTCCAGAACATTTCTCAGGGAAGTAGCGAAAGCAGGGGCTTGCTGCCCCTCCCCTTTGCCATTGACACAGACCGGGGCTGTTGGAGGGATAAAAAGGAGCCCCTGTCAAGCCCCTGTCAAGCTATGGACAGGGGCTTGGCACAGCTGTTCTTGAGAAGCAGTGCTCACTACTCCCAGCTGAGTGAGGCCAGATGACACCCTGCCCCCAGCGCTCCTACCCTGCTCTGTGAGACTGAGTCCTCACTCAGAAAACACGAGTTCATTAATAGCTTGATTAATCACACCTCATATTTTCATGGTGCTTTGAAAAATAAAACATTTGAAAGCACTTTCACACCCACCCTGGGCCTCAGAGTTACACGAGTAGGCCTTATCATCCCAGGCTGCAGGTGAGAAAAGAGGGGCTCAACCTCAGAGCAGCAGCATGTTGGGGGATGGCGGAGGGCAGGCTGGAGCACAGAGCCTCTCCCTGCCCACAACTCTGCCTGTGGGCCTCTCTGAGCTCTCGCTGGGTCTCCCTGCAGGACAAGAGTGAAGGGGGCAACCCTTAGGCAAATCTTCTGAAGTTCAAGGGAAAAAAGGGGGTGGTCATTCAGTCACTCAACAAACACTCCATCAGTATCCAGGTCAGACCTGGGCTCCTGCTCCGAGTAAGTTCACAGCCTAGTGGAGGAGGCAGCGTGCCCAGTCCTGAATATGGCATGTACCCTGGAGGAAGGCTTAGGGGACAGCATGGGCACAGGGGCAAAGTGACAAAGAGTATGGATCCAAGAAGGCCTCCTGGAGGAGGTGGCTTGTTGGCTGAGACTGGATGTCTGGGTGGGAGTTCCCATGGGAACTCATGGGACAGGCCTACCATGGTCCACTCCACAGAATGCCTCCCCATCCGATTCTCCACTGCCACCCCTGCCTCCCTCCACCCATTCCTCACGCAGGGAGATCTCAGCATTCCTCTGCACACAGCCCCCCAGATGCTCCTCACCCCTTCCCAATAAAACTCCAAGATCAGGCCGCTGCTCCCTCTCTGACTCACCTCCTGCTTGTCTCCCCTGCACTCCCTCTGCCCTGGCCACCCTCCTCGCTGTCCTCACAACAAACCCGGCTGCTTCCTGTCTGACAGCCTCTGCTGTTCCCTCCTCCTAAAATGCTTTTTCTCCTGGCCTTGGCCCTCAGGGGTCTACTTAGACATCACCTCAACAGAGGAACCTGCCCCAAGCCCTCTTCCCCTCTAGAGCCCTTGCACCCACACCCTTTACGAAATAGCACCCCTTTTTACCTGCTTCAGAACACTTGGCAACTTCTGAATCCTCTATTTTCTTTTGCTTCTCCGTTTTGAATGAAAGTGTTTGAGAGCAGAGGATGTGTCTGTCTTGCTCACTGCAAAATCCCAGAACATTTCCTGGCACTCAATAAGTATTCACTGAATGAATGCAAGAATGAGTGAATGAATACATTTCCGGTCATAAGAGCACCATGAGAGGGGAAGGAGAAGGTAGCATTTGTCCCAGGCTCAGCTCTGGCCAAGGCCCATTACCCAGGGGTCTCTTATCCCCCTCTAGCTCCCAGCCTCCCTACACAGACACACACACACACACACACACACACACACACACACACACACACCCTCTCTCTCTCTCTCTCACATACACACACACACACACACACTCTTACACACGACGTGGTCTCCCTTGCTATTCCTAAGAAGACACTGTAGGTGGGAACTGCTAGGATTGGGGCTCCCACCCTTCATGGGCAGCCAGAGCAGGGGTGCCGGCTGGGGCTGATTGGGCAGCCAGTGCCCTCCTGAGACAGGCGGGGGCCAGCTGGCCAGCCCCAAGGCTCACTGGGAATGGGGTTCCCACTTCAAGCCCTGAGCGTCCATACAGCCCCATCGGCAGTTCTCAGTGACCAAGTTCTCAGGGATCTGCTAGTAAATGAAAGAAGTCTTCTAACTGAATTCCAAGAGGGCAGCTGGGCAAGTAAGAGAGACTTGGCGAGGCTGTGGCGGACGGAGCTTCTGGCGACCTGGAGGGTGGAGTTCGGGATACAGCAGGGCCTGTGTGGCCAGCGGGCCCTGCCCCTGCCTGCTCCCCCACAGCCCCAGTGCATCTGCTTTGCAAAGCCTTCCTCCCATGCTCATCACCTCACAGCCAGAAGGGAGCAGAAGTAGGCACCCAAATCCAAGTCCCCATTCGCCAACACCAGCTCTAGGCAGCCTCGAGCTGGGCAGGCCGCAGCCACATGCTTGCTTCACCTGTGATAAGAGCTATAGAACCAGAGAGGACAGGTCCTAGATGCAGAGGGGGCAAAATGGCATGTGTGGTTTCCTGAGAGAGTGAGGTGGGGGAGTCCTCTTTCAGAAGAAGTGACGATAGAACTGGGCCCTGAGGAGAAGGTAGGAAAGTGCCGGCAGGGAGAAATGGGGCATTAGGGAGTGGTGGTGACTGCAGTGAACTAGAGTCCGTGCCCTTTTGAAAACATCATATATCATTTGACACTGAGCATGCACTGCTTGCTGTTGTCTTTGATAGACAAGTACAGGGTTTCATGTCAAAGGGAAAGATAGCTCATGCTAGTGGCCTGTGACGTGGAGAGGGAGAGACCCAAGGCTCTCACTGTGCTTTAGTCCAAGTGAGAGACCTAACTGGGATGGTGAGGGGGGTGGGCAGATTGCAGGTGCCGACCACAAGGGTGGAGGTCATGTAGTGGGCGAAGGGGCCAGAGGGAGGGGAAGCCAGCTCTGGCCACCCAGGAAGCTTCCAGCAGCCCCAAGAGGGGCTGAATTTACCCCCACCCATGGCCTTAGAGTGTCCTTGCCAGCGGTCATAACTGCAGCCTGGAGGGGGCCCCTGGGTCCACCCAATAAATGCCCCCCCAGGGGGATGGGGAGGGGAGACCATGCCAGCGTGGCGTGGCGGAGGCCCAGGAGAAGTGAGCTATGTCCTTTATTGGTCACAGTACATTTATTTTTCATTAGCAGTTAAATGCAGACATGAGGGATTGTGCTGGGTTCAGCAGGCGGCTGACACGAGCAGTGCTTGGCGCGGTGATCGATAGGGAAGTCGGGGGGGTCCATGTGCCCTCTCCCTGCCCATACCCCCAGCTGGGACCCCTGCCTACCCAGCTCCCAGCCAGTAATCAGACACAGGCCATCGCACTGAGCCTCTGTGAGGCGAGGCGTGGGCAGGCCTGGAGGCTGACACTGAGGTCTCGCATGCCCTTCTGGAGCCTGTGATGCCTGCCCCCAGCCCCCTGTGGGCCCTGCTCAGGGGTCAAGCTTAGCCCTCCTCTGTGCAGCCCTGGGGTCTGCAAAGATCCCGTGGCTTCCCCAGGAAGTGTCTAGAGAGGCTCCTGGACCTACCAGGCCCACACTTGGGAGCCCACCCTTCTCCAGACCTTGGGAGGTCTGAGCCCAGCTCAGCCTTGCCCCGGCTGAGCCCGCTGCCTGGGTCAGGGCGGCTGAGTGACAAGTGAATGTCATAAAAAAGGGTCAGGATGTGGGCCCCCCAGAGTCCAGGGCTGGAGCTGTGGGGCTGGGTAAGTGACTTCTCCCTCAGGCCTCAGATTCCACATCTGTAAGATGACTAGATGGCTCCTCCCCTCTGCCTGCATCCCCACCTTCCTCAGCCTAAAACAGAGACCCAAGGACTGGCAGAGCCCCATGGAAGTGGTTCAGGATGGGGCAGGGCGGGACAAGGGGAGCTTGTCTTCCCAACTGCAAGTGTGGTTCCCTGGCAGCTTAGCCTTCATTACGGAGCAGCAGAAAGTGCAGGGGGTAGGGGGGAGAGAGGCTGGGGAGAGGCCAGGGCGGGAGGAGGAGGGGTGGATGAGCCTACTGCTGCAGACACTGAGGGCAAGACACCTGCTGGTTCTGTGCCTCAGTTTCCTCATCAGTCCCCACCCCTGAAGAGATTGCTAGGAGAGTTACTGAAGGAGCATTGTCAGTGCAAAAGCACTGGGTACGGATAGCAGCCAACAGTTTCCGAGCACTGTGCCTTTTTTCACTTCATCCTCATGAGAGCCCTAAGAATTGGGTACCATCCCCCATTTTGCAGGCAAGGAAACAAGCAGGGGTTAACTGAAGTCACACCAGGTTTCTCAGCCTCTGCAGACATTCCCAGCTCACCCACCCGGTGCCTACAGGACCAGGCACAGATCCCCTCCTCCAAATCACAGTCTTGGGGTGGAGAGGGCAGACTCCCACATTGGAAGGAGAGGGTCCCTGTGCAAGCAAGAGAGAAGGGGCAGCGTGAGTGCCCCCTGGGCCCGAGGAGCCAGGCCTCCCTGTTAGAAGCCCTCCATGGGTTTTGGGCTGCCCGTAAGGAGGTAGTGGAGCCAGGAGGCCGACTGCGTGAGGCACCTCCAGACTCCCCCACGGGGCAGACAGGACCTCCATAGATGTCATAGACAACAAAATGGGTAACCTGCCTAAGGTCACCACTTGCAGGGAGCAGATGGGTCTCTGAAGCCCAAGCTTTTCCCTCTTTATGTCCAGAGCCCCCTGTTGGCTGTGAGTGTGTGTTGGGGGAAATCACTGCAGCCCTGAGAGAGGCCAGGCCGTCAGGGTCCTGTTTGGTGGGTGTGGAGGCTGAGGGTGCCCCGACTCTCCATCCTCCCACTCCCCCACCAACCCCGCCCCTCCCCACCCTCTCAAGGGTCCTGCCGGTGGAGCAGACGGTCAGACTGCTCTGGGGGGTTACCTCCACCAAAGCCTCAGAGCCAATTACCTGTGTAATTAGCAAAAAGTGACTTGTGAGATGGCTGTGGTTTGCAGTTAAAATTAGGAGGAAACCCATATTCTGGTCTCCTTGAAGGGTGGGACATGGGCCGGGCCCCTGAAGCTCCCAGACACACCCTCCTGGCTCCCACCCTCCCCGGGACCCACCCAGCAGCCCAGGCTCACCCCAAGTTGCCCCTCCTGGGGGCCTCTCCTGTAGCACTGCCACCAACACCCCTCACATCTGCACTCGTCACAGCCTCCTCCCCTCCTTCACTCACTTGGTATTTTCTCAGCACCTACTACATGCAGGGGCCAGGAATGGGGAGCAACCCGGAAGCAGCCCCCGAGGCAGCCAGGGCACCAGAGGAAGGGACTCCTGCCCTCCCTAGCCCCAGGCTGCCCAGGGCCCTCTCCCTCCCTCCCTCTCTCCCCCCAACCCCCCCCCCCCCCACTCCCCACCCCTCTGCTCCACCACCCCCCGCCCGGGGCCTTCCAGGGCAGTGGGCTGCCTCACCAGATCCCTAAACTTCTACCAGCGTGGTAATGAGCCCTGACCACTGCTGTGTGCTGGCACTTCCGTATTTGTCTCCACAGGGGGCTGCTTCTTCCCCTATTTTATGGAAGGGGATACTGAAGTTTAAGGGAGGCATTCAGCAGCCCAGCCTGCTGGGCTGGAAGTGGCAGAGCCTGGCCCCACTGGCTGCCTCCTCTTGGCTCGGTCCCAGCCCCTGAACAGGCAGGTAGCCCCGGGAGGGCCCCACAAGTCCAGCAGAGGCCCCAGCTCACCTGCCCCCTTTGCTTCTGCTGCAGGGGCCCAGCAGAGTGCCACAGTGGCCAACCCGGTGCCCGGCTCTAACCCAGACCTGCTTCCCCACTTCCTGGTGGAGCCTGAGGACGTGTACATCGTCAAGAACAAGCCGGTACTGCTGGTGTGCAAGGCCATGCCCGCCACGCAAATCTTCTTCAAGTGCAACGGGGAGTGGGTGCGCCAGGTGGACCACGTGATCGAGCGCAGCATGGATGGGAGCAGTGGTGAGACCAGGCTGGGGTGCCAGGCGGGGTCACTCGAAGGGGGAGCGAGTCTCAGACTCAGAGGCAATGGAGGCCCAGAGAGGGGCCTGCCATTGCCCCTGCTGCACGCCTGTGAGCCGAGGCCAGGGTGAAACTAACCACTCTGTGTGCACCACCCCAGGTCCCCAGGAGAGGCAGGACTCCCACACCTGGGACCCACTGTGTACACACCAAGGCCTTCCCTGGGAGGCCCACCCTCACAAGACTTCATCACTTGGTGGGGGAGTGAGTAAAAGGGAAGCCCCCCAAAATGCCCCAGGGAGCTCTGTGGGTTGGGGGGGCGGGACCCTGCCACTGCATCTGAGGCCAGGCAGACCCAGAGGCAGCCTGGCAAGTGGTGCCAGCAGAGAAAGGTTTGAAAAGAGTGGATCCCAGATGATGGAAGAGATCACGGACCTCACATTCCGTGATTGTTTTCTTTGTGCATCTGTTGGTTCATTCGTTGGTCCGTTCGTTGGCACGTTCCCTGAGCACCCACCCACCCTTGAGCCGGAGACACAGCCCCACGGAGATGGGGGCAGCACAGTGACCTCTCATTGAGTTCTGGGATCTGTGGCTGCCCAGGGAGGCTCCTCGGGGAAGGTGACATGTAAACCTGGTCAGGGCGAGAAGAGGAGAAGGGCGTCCCAGGCACCCCCAGAAAGGGACACAGCACAAGCAAAACCCTGGAGGCAGATGGGCCGGCGTGCGGGTCGAGGCTTAGCAGGGAGTGTGTGGAGTGTGTGCAGCGGGCAGTGGTGCCATCCAGGAGCCTCACCCGTCCGGCTCTGGAGTGAGGTCACAGTCCTATGGGATTTCAAGCTACCGAGTGACATGACCAGAGCTATGGGTGACACTCGGAGCCAGTGTGGGGGGCTGACAGGAGAGGCAGACCCAAGAAGTGCCCCTTCTGTGGGACACCTCATTCCCCACCTCCAGCCCTGGCCTTAGGCAGTAGGCAATGGGGATGGGGGCAGAGAGCCATTGTTTGGGTTCCCATGCTCCCCGAGAGCAGGCCTGGCAGAGCTAACAGCCTCTCCTCCTCGCTAACTGGACCCCAGTTAAGCTCATTTCTTACCCCTTTGCCTTGATGCTTTGTGGCGCCCACACACATGATGAGCCCTCAGGTTAAGTCCTGAGCCCCTTGCCACTGAGGCTCAGCCAGCCTGAGACATACAGCCCACAGACCCTGTGCCCAGTACGGCCACTTGAGTGAGGCCTGAGTCACAGGGGCAAGCAGGTGGCACCCAGAACAGCTCACACTGATGCCAAGGGCAGGCAGGGGACCACAGGCCCAGAGGGGTGGCCCATGCTCCTGGTGGGAGGGACTGGGCAGCGCAGGAAGGATTCCCGGAGTGGGGGTGGGGTGGGGTGATAACATCCAACCTCGGTCTTAAAACCAGCTGGAATGACTGTTTATCAGGCCAAAGGACAAATGCAGGGAATGGGAGGCTGGCCAGAGGCCCAGGTTTGGAGTGGCAGAAGTGGGGGTCGAGGGGGTGGTCGGCAAGACGAGGAAGCTGCAGCCACACTTGCACTGTGGGAAGCTGGTGCCAGGCAGAGGGAGACTGGAGGAGGGGGCCCTGCCCTGGTGAACTCTGAAGCTCTCACAAGAACCCAGATGTGAGCAGACGAGCCCTGAGTTTCATCAGCGTGTGATTTAGTCCTCAGAGCCAACCTGTCCTATTACAGATGGCTCTGACTCATCCAGGGCTCCAACCAGGCATTCTGGTCCACAGAAGTCACGCCCCATCCTCCCCTGCCAGGGTCACCAGGTGCTGGTCTTCTTCCCCCCAAGTGTCAGCCCCCTAGTGAGTGATTCTTGCCCAGGTCCTTGAGCCCTGCATTGTCCTGGCCTTACACACACCTGCTGTTGGCAGCGTCCTCCTTGCAGTCCTCAGGTCTTAACTGAGCACCTGCCCTGTGCCAGGCCTCAGTGAGGTGCTAAGAATTTAGCCCACAAGGCTCTTGGTGCAGGTGATCCAGCTCTGCCTCCCACTCTCAGGAGGGGAATGCATGGGGTTGGTGCCCTCTGCGGCAAGCCCCCCTTCCCTCCCTGGGCCTCAGTTTCCTCCTCTGTAAAATGGGGATGAGGATGGCCCCCCTTGGTGGGGGAAGCTGTGAGATCTCTCACACCCAGGTGGAGCCCAGCCCCAGGTCTTTCCTCTCTCCCTACCCCATGCCTAGGGCCCAGCACCACTTTGCAGCATTATGAGTCCTCCTGCTGCTGAGGTAGGTCCCCCCAGGAAAGGACAGGTGAGGAAGAGCAAGCCACAGCCAGAGACCTGTCTCCCCACAGCCTTGAGAGCCTGTCCTGGAACCTCTTGGAAGGTGCCAGGCCAGCCCCAAACTGCTCACACCTCCCCTTCCTGGCTTCCCACATATACCCCTCCTTGTCTCCTGCCATCACGAGGTCTGGAATCCATGGCTTGGCTGAGACCCAGGCTCTTGCCTACATAGCAGTCACAGGCCAGGCCAGCCCTCAGCCCACATTCCCCAACAGGCTCTCCTGGCCTTGCTCCCTTCAAAGCCAGGCAGAGAGCAGAGCTCACGGGGACACGTCCCCATAGCCACCAGGGCCCCCTCCTGCTCTGAGCATCCAACCTCAGGCCTCCCATGGCCTGCAAATCTGAATTTTCATTGATCTTATTGACTTCTCAACCCAAAGCCATTGAGCGCTTTGAGGCAAAGAGATAGGCTTCTCACTTACCCACAAACAGATGCCCAGGCCATGGGCGGCACCACCATGCTACACACAGACCCAAGACCCTGAGCCAGGAATGCTCTGTGGTCAGGCAGGTATGATGGGGTCAGAGGTCAGCCCAAATCTGAAGCCCCACCCATTTCTGCATGGGGGTGGGAATGGCAGGGTGGACACCCCAGGAGAGAGCACCTGATTTCCCCCTTGCTCGCCCCCATTCCCCATCCAGAAGGCCAGGGGGAGGGGACCAAAGCCTGAAATCTCTTGAACCCAAACCCACTGATAGTGTAAAAGCTGGAAATTTGCAAAACCAAGCATTGGAGTCTGGTCTGGGAGTGTAATTTATCATGTATTAAACAAACTGACTGGTTATTAGAAGCAGTTTGGTAAGAAGGTACCCTAAGCCCTCACTTGCCCTCAGAGCCCCCTACCCCCACCCCTCCACCTCCCAGAAACCCTCAGCATGCCCACACCAGGGCCTCCCAACACGCCCACGGCACTCACACGCCAGCACACACCCGACACGCTCCTAGGCCTGGGCCAGCAGGGACCCCTACATCCTCCCATCCCTCCCCAAGGCTAGCATCTGCTCACATTTACCAGGCAGGTGCGGACACAGCCGTGCCCAGAAACTGCTCCCAGGAGCCAGGCTGCTCATTGACCTGCAGCAGGGAGGGCACAGCCCCTCATTTCAAGGACCAGAGGGCAGGCTCTGGGTCTCCCCACCTCCCAGAGCCTGTGGGGCTCAAGGGCACTGCCTGGATCTAGACCTCATGGACAAACCTGGCCCTTATTCGTGGCAGCAAGAAGGAGATGAGATGGCAGGACAGAAGTGTGGAGGAGACAGGGAAAAAGATATAGGAGCACTTAAATTTTTTTTTTTAAGATTTTTTTCTAATATTTATTTATTTACTTGGCTGTTGCAGCCAAATAGTTGCAGCACGCAGGATCTTCGTAGAGGCACTCGGGATCTTTCGTTGCAGCGCACAGGCTCAGTAGTTGCGGCACACGGGCTTAGTTGCCCTGAGACATGTGGGATCTTAGTTCCCCAACCAGGGATGGAACCCGCATCCCCTGCATTGGAAGGCAGATTCTTAACCACTAGACCACCAAGGAGGTCCCAGGAGCACTTAAATTTAGTGCTGTTCTCCCTGAGCTGAGCTGCCTGGGTGGTGCACGAGCTCCCCCCACCACCATGGGGGATGGAGCAGTCCATCCATAGACCTGTCCACCCAAGAGAGGAAAAGTATCCAGTTCAGAATGTTCTGGAGGTCTCCCACCACTAACCCCAAAGGCTGAGAGGGAGGACCCTGTCTCTACCCCCAAGTATGTGCACAGCTCCTTCTCAGATGCTCCAAGAATCTGTGTGCTTGACAGCTGGCTGGTGCCCAGGGCCCCTCTCCTATGCACAGACCCTGTAAGGGACCCTTTCTCGCTTCTCAGCCCTCATCCCACACCACTAGAATGCACACATCCAGTGCCTTAGAGGATGGGGTAGGCAGTGCCCAGAATGGAGGGATCTAGCCCAGTGATTGTGACCTCAGCCAGAGGTGATACACACACCCCAAATCCTGCGAGAACTCACGGGGAGGGCAGGGGTGAGGGATAGGAAAATCTGGGAGCCCAGTGTGGGAGCCGGAGAGACTCATGAGGAGGGGTCTGGGCAGGGGTCAGGGAAAGACACGTTAGAGAAATTAAGACAGAAAACAGCCTCCTGGCTTGCCTGCTCAGCCTGGCGGCGGCTCCTCCTGCAATGCAGCCCTAATTGAATTTCTCTGTTAACAGTGGAAACACCAGCCTCTCTCCCTCTTTCTGATAAGCCAATGACCCAAGGGAAATTGGGGTCAGGAGGAGGAAAAATTGGAAACAGTCTTTTCTTACTCCTGGGGACACTGTTTTGTCTGAGGGCCAGGGGCCTGGAGGAGGACTGGTATTCCCCCTCCTGGGTCCTCAGAAATCTGGACCCTCCCCAGATGCCCCACACCTGGTTCCGGGTGTGGCAGACATGGGGGGACTGTGTCCATCCTTGAGAGGTGTTTCCTCCAGCCCAGTCCATTCAGACCCCCCAGAGAGGGTCCCGGCCACCCATCACAGGCCAGCTTCCCCTCTGTGAGCTGCCCCCTCCCCCTCGCCAGCATTTCTCCCTGTGGGATGGGAACCCCAGCACCCTCCTCCGGTGAACCCCTCGCACGCCTTGGATTCTGAGCACTCTGAACATACTCTGGATTCAGACAGCAGACAGCCCTGGATGCCTATGGCAAGTCGCTGCCTCTCTGAGCCTCTGTTTCCTCATCCATGGAGTGGGAGCAATACCTCCAAGAGAGCAGATTGAAAAAGATAAGCCAGCACATGGGAAACCCTTGCTAAGCCCCAGGGGTCTATTATCATACAACATAATCACTGTAATTATCTTGTTAATAGCTGTTATTATATTATCACTCATCAGGATGTACCTACTAACCCCAGGAGGTGAGCCAGATCGCTCCTTACCCTTTTTTTTAACCCACAAAGGTCCCAGGGCTAGCCTATCTGCCCCACCTCCTCTGCCAGCCCCTGTTGCCCAAGGCTCCTCTGTGCCCTTGTCTCTGAAACAACAGGAAGCTCCTGTAGTGATATTTTTGTAAGTGACTCCAGGGAGACAGGCCTTGGGTAACAAAGTATAATGAATGGAAGTGCTAAGCACCCACTCTTGACCTTCAGGTGATATAAAGGGACTCCCACTGAGCCCCCGCAGTGTTCCCTCCAGGCAGAGCATTGCCCCCCCCACAGTCCGTCCGCTCTCCCGCTGAGCGGAGGGAGGACTATGGTGGTGCAGGGGCCCGGCAAGGGACTGGACAGAGAGGCCTGGGGGCTAGGCATGGCCCCGGCCCTTGCTACCCACCGCTCCACCCTCAGGACTGCCTGCCATGGAGGTCCGCATCAATGTCTCGAGGCAGCAGGTGGAGAAGGTGTTTGGGCTGGAGGAGTACTGGTGCCAGTGCGTGGCATGGAGCTCCTCGGGCACCACCAAGAGTCAGAAGGCCTACATCCGCATTGCCTGTGAGTCCAGGGCGGAGGTGGCCCTAGGGTGTCACTGGGGGAGGAGGTCTCTTCAGAAATCCTCAGATCCTGCCTTGATGGGTGGAGGGAGTGCCTATGGACGCTGCCCAGCCACCCCCATGTCCCCCTGGGCACTTGACACTTCCTTCTGGCATGTGCCGTGGCCCCTGCGGGACCAGGGGACAGGGTCAGCCAGGCTGACCTGTCGTGAGGCACTCAGCCTGGAGGACACTCTTGTTCTTCCCCCAGATTTGCGCAAGAACTTTGAGCAGGAGCCGCTGGCCAAGGAGGTGTCCCTGGAGCAGGGCATCGTGCTGCCCTGCCGCCCACCAGAGGGCATCCCTCCAGCTGAGGTGAGCAGGGCTCCAGTGCCACTCCACAGGTGGGCAGTGCTCCCAGGTCTCGAGTCCCGCCTGCCCACCCCTCCAGGCTGATCCCCCACCCCAGGGGCCACTCTCGCTCCGGGCAGGGCCAGCATAGTCAGGTAGTACAGTGGCATGGCTCCCTCCCCCAGGTGGAGTGGCTCCGGAACGAGGACCTGGTGGACCCATCCCTGGACCCCAATGTGTACATCACGCGGGAGCATAGCCTGGTGGTGCGACAGGCCCGCCTGGCTGACACGGCCAACTACACCTGCGTGGCCAAGAACATCGTAGCTCGTCGCCGCAGCGCCTCCGCTGCTGTCATCGTCTACGGTGGGCCCCGGTGCTGGTGGGGCAGAAGGGCTCCGGGCATAGGAGAGGCACTGGGGCTGCCTTCAGGGCAACCACATGTGGCTGGCTCCCTGTAGAGCCAGGACCAGGCAAGCCAAACCGTGGCCTGACTGGGAAGGACAGGGAGAGGGCTTACTGTGGCTGTCAGGGAGCCAAGGGCCTATCTGGGTGGAGATGGGGGGCAGGTTGATGGTCATCTGTAGCTGGACCATCCCTTGGCTTACTTGTGGGCAGGAGGCCATTGTGCAGAAGGAGATGAGCAGACAGGATGGGAGTCTAGGAAAGTGACAGACCACAGCCTGTACTCCTGTGTCCCCAGGGTAGGAAGTAGAGCGACCTGGGCACCCCCAGGAGCAGAAAGAGGGAGGGGTGTGGGAGTAACCCCCGTGAAAGGCTGGGGTTTGGGTTGGAGGAACATGGGAGTTGTAGCTAGGGCTGGTGCCCACGGGGAGAAGGGGCTGTGGAGTGGGTGCTGCCAGGCCCTGGGGGCAATGGGCAGAAGCATGGTCTCCCCTCCAGGGCCTCTCTCTCAACACAGCTGTAGCCTGCCCGTTTCCAGCTCACAGCCCCTCTGTCCTCCTGCCCTGGCCCCTGGGCCAGTGTGTCTGAGGAAGCCCCCGCTCCCTGACCCCAGTCCTTCTCTGTCCGGCCAGTGAACGGTGGGTGGTCGACGTGGACCGAGTGGTCCGTCTGCAGCGCCAGCTGTGGGCGCGGCTGGCAGAAAAGGAGCCGGAGCTGCACCAACCCGGCGCCTCTCAACGGGGGCGCCTTCTGTGAGGGGCAGAATGTCCAGAAAACAGCCTGCGCCACCCTGTGCCCAGGTACCAGCGGCTGCCGCCTCCCGCATCGCTCTTCACCACGCCATCTCCGTGCCCTGGCTCCATCGTGCCCACCAGCCTGCTCCCCATGGCTCCATCCCACCCGCCCGCACGCAGGGCCAGGCTCACAGTCTGAGGCCAGGATGGGTTTCAGTGTGATCGGAGGCAGGGCTCAGTCTGTGTCCAGGCCCAGCCTCAGCAGAGGGGCTGAGTCACAGGATCTAAGGTGCAGTCAGGACAGGTACAGTCAGTGTGGGGCAGGCCCCAGCCTGGTGCTGCAGAACCACCTGTGCCTGGGATCAGAGGGTCATTGTGTGACCAAGTGCCCTCACTGCCTCAGGGCCAGGATGGCCCCCGGTGTGGGTAGAACCAAGCAGGCCCAGCGTCATCGTGCCTTTTGTCATTAGCATGCATCATCCAGGCCCGCTGGACACCAGAGGGCTTGCAGCCTGGCAGGCTTGGCCCTAGCCCTGACATTGCACCAGGTCCGGACTCCCAGCGGGGCCACACTGGCAGATGGCCTAGACTGGCTCCCTGGGCTGACCACGCCATCTCTTCTCTGTCCATGTCTGTCTCGCATCTAGTGGATGGCAGCTGGAGCCCGTGGAGCAAGTGGTCGGCCTGTGGGCTCGACTGCACCCACTGGCGGAGCCGTGAGTGCTCTGACCCAGCACCCCGCAACGGAGGTGAGGAATGCCGAGGCACTGACCTGGACACCCGCAATTGTACCAGTGACCTCTGCGTGCACAGTGAGTCCTCTCCACCCGGGAGTCCTCTTGAGTTTGCCAGGATTGGCCCGGCCCTGCCCCCGGGAGGTGGTGGCTAAGGGATCAGTCCCCTGCCACAGGCTGCACCCCCTATTCAAAGCTCAGGACCTTGGGGAACCCCATCCCTAACACACCCAACATGTGCCCACATATACCCCAATACCTCCCATACCTGCCCTGAGACATGCATACATTTGGAGATTTTACTGTGCACACCTGGCCTCTGGGATCATCTCCCAACCCCCTTCTTGTCTTCTCCTGCAGTTTTACCTCCGCCCCTCCCCCAAGTGCACACACAAGTCCTGTGGGGACACCAGACTTGTGAGGCCTGTTAATTACAAGGCCATAACTAACAATTAAAGATCTCTGTTGGATTTTGTCTCTAGAACACACCCTCCCCCATTCTTTCAATTAAAAACCTGATTATCTGTGTCAATTCCTTTCTGATGGACATTTCTTCCATTATGCAAAGCCCTTCTAAAATCAATATAGTTTCCTCCAGACAGTCAATCACTCTCTCCTCAGCCCTGCCCCAGGCCTGTGGGAGGCAGACAAGGAGAAGAGCCCTAGCACCCCTGCTCCTGGCCCAGGGACTGGCCAGGAACCAGAATGGCACACACCCCCCCCCACCTCCCCAGAAAGCAGATCCCCTGCTTTGGGGATCCTAGGAGCTCACCCTCAGTCTCAGCTGCCCTAGGCCCCAGAAGAGCAGGTTCAGCCTAGCAGCCTGCTTCCAGGCCACCCAGGAAAGTGGCTCTTCCCCTCCTCCATTCTCCATCAGCAGCAACTTCAACATGAATTGAGCTCATGAGGGTTGCAATTTTCTCAGAGACACAGCAAGGTGGTGGCAGATGCAGGACTGGAATGCATGTGTGCCGATTCCATGCTCCCTGCTGCCAGCGTCTGCTGCTCCACTGGTGCTGATGCCCAAGAAGTGGAGGCCTCATCCTCCTGGGGTGTAGACCGCTGACCTCTCCTTCCCGGCCTCCTGCACCCTACCCCTCCCAAGCCTGCACTCTCTCCCACAGCTGCTTCCGGCCCAGAGGACGTGGCGCTCTACGTGGGCCTCGTAGCCGTGGCCGTGTGCCTCCTCCTGCTGCTGCTCGTCCTTATTCTTGTGTACTGCCGCAAGAAGGAAGGACTGGACTCGGATGTGGCCGACTCATCCATTCTCACCTCAGGCTTCCAGCCCGTCAGCATCAAGCCCAGCAAAGCAGGTGGGGTGCCCCTGTCCCCAGCACTCGTGCCAGACCCCCATGCCAAGGGCCGCCCAGACAGGGCTGCCCCCCGTGCCACTCTCTAAGTCTGTCTGATCCTTGCAGACAATCCCCATCTGCTCACCATCCAGCCAGACCTCAGCACCACTACGACCACCTACCAGGGCAGTCTGTGTCCCCGGCAAGATGGGCCCAGCCCCAAGTTCCAGCTCACCAACGGGCACCTGCTCAGCCCGCTGGGTGGCGGCCGCCACACGCTGCACCACAGCTCACCCACTTCTGAGGCTGAGGACTTCGTCTCCCGCCTCTCCACCCAGAATTACTTCCGCTCCCTGCCCCGCGGCTCCAGCAACATGGCCTATGGGACCTTCAACTTCCTTGGGGGCCGGCTGATGATCCCTAATACAGGTGGGAAGGACCCTAGAGTGCCCCAGGGAGCTCTAAGAGACAAGACTAGCATGTGTCCCTCCTGGAGGAGGACGGGACCGGGACGGCCTTGATGTTCCTCCTATGCCTCTCAGCCTCACCCCGAGGGCTGAGCCAGCCCAGCAAGGAAAAAGGATAGAGTTTTGGAGAGGATCCAGTCTTGGCTGGCAGTGGGGCTGGCACTGAGGCTGAGGCCAGAGCTATCTCCCTCTGTTGCCCAAGGACACAGGACTACTGTCCATTCATTTACACAGCCAACCAGCCTGTGTGTGCCGGGCCCTAGGCCCCAGGGATCTGGGGAACTAGTGGAGAGACAGCAGAGGAAAAATGCCTGGACAGGGGCTCCTCCACCTACCACCTCACTGAAACCCCTGGGACAGGGTCTCAAAGACGCCTTCATAGAGAATCCACAGACCCTTTTGATGGTCATCTTTCGGGAAAGCGCCACAGCCTCTGGTGTGTCTCCCCTCTCCCACCCTGAAATTCTCTATTTCCTCGGTTTAGGTGACCCCACATGGCCCTGACTTCCTTGTTCCTCTGCAGCTGCTCCTGGTGCCTGCTCCCTAAATGTAGGTGTTCCTCAGAGCACGCCCCCCACCCCCAACCCTGGCGCCCTCTTCCCAAGTGATCTCACCCACCCCATGGCTTTAATCGCCATGTCTGTGCAGATCACTCCCATTCCTCCATCCCCAGCCACAGTTCTCCTGGGTGACAGAATCGTACACCCAGCTGCCTCCTGGACAGCTCCATCTGGATGTCTCACAGCACCTCAGATTCCTCATGCCTAAAACAGCACCGTCTCCCACCCTCCCCCAGAACCTCCTCCTTCCCAGTTTTCTCTTCCTCAGGCATGGCACAGCCGAGTTGCTCAAGACAGAAACTAGGGGTCACCTTGGCCTCCTGCCCTTCTTCACTTTCCCCCTTCACCTTCACACCAGCTTCATTCACACACTGATCCCATCATTCTTTCTCCTCAAATGCTCCTGCATCCTCCTGCTTGTCTTTCCTGCTGCCTCTCCTGGGCTAGGCCACCACACCTACCTCTCGTCTGAGTCACAGCTCCAAGCATTTACTCACTAGAGCCACACTTGATCATGTCCCTTTCTGGGGCTTCCACTTTTCCCTTCAAACCCCACATGACAAAACCACAAGGACTCATCCCCTGTGGCCAGCTGCAGTGGCCTCTCCTCCCATGCACATTGCTCCTGCACTTGGCAGCCACAGTGGGCTCTCATGAACCCAAATACACTGGGCTGCCCTTTGTACATGCCGTCTCTCTGCCCCCATCCACTAGCTTAACTGCTACTTCTCCTTCGGGTCTGGTAGCTGTCCCTTTATGCCTCATGTCCCCCTCACATGGCTGCTAAGATGATGAGGTGAGATGGTCCATGTCAAGCTCTTAGAAAAAGGCAGGCGCACAGTGGGCGCTCAGTGACCATGCACCCTTCACTCCCCTGGTGGGGCGAGTGGCCAGGTGGGCTGTGCTCCACCCTGCTCTCCCCCAACACCCAGCATCCTTTGCTGCCGTCCACTTATCTGTCTCCCCGCGGACTGAATGCTTCATGAGAGCAGGGCTCATGGTTTTCCCCACCTTCCTGAGTACTCAGCATTAGCATTCACTGAATGAGTATTTGAGTGAGGGTACCCCCGCCACAGAGAGCATTCACACGTGGATCACCGAGACTATCACCAACCCTGGCAGCCGGTACCAGGAGGCAGCACAGGATAGAGAAGGGAGCAGTAGCTGCAAATACACCACCACTGGCTTCCCTCTCTCTCCTGGGCTTCAGTTGCTGGGAAGTTGTGATATTCCAGCCACCCCACCTCAGAGCTGCCCACTCTGGAGAGCACGCATATGCTTTTGGACTTGGTGGGATAGCCATAGAATTTCTTCCCCTCTCCCTGTCATGAGCCTCTGAGGCCCCTCCTGATATAGGGGCTCTCTGTCCTAAAAGGGCAGGAAGGTGGGGCAGGACCGCTCCTTGCCATCCCCAGAGTGACTCCCCAGCCCCTGGCCTCACCGTGGCCTGCCCCCTGCCTCTCCTCTGGAACCACCTCTCCCCAGCAGATGCTTTCTGATGCTGCCCCTGCAAGACGCTGAGACAAAGGCGAATCAGCCAGACAGGACGTGTGTGCAATGGCACCCAGACTAGGGAAGGTTACCAAAGTAGGCAAGATTGTTAAAGGCCCCAGCCCCACCTGCAGGGGGCCACTGCCCAACAGGGAGCAAAGTCACCAGAGGTGGGGTGCCCACCCAGAGGTGGCCAAGCCGAGGGAGAGAGGAGGAACGTGAGCAGGCCAGGAGGGGGGAGTACTCAGAGGCACACTTAGGGTGGTGGCTCCAGAACAGCCAAGTACGCAGCACAGGCTAGGCCCACAGGCCAAGGGCCTTAAATATCCAGCCAAGGAGCTGGACTCGACCCTGGAGGCAGGGAAGCTTTTAAGTGGATGATGGGGCAGGTAGGTACAGTGTACCTGGGGGTTCCAGAGTTTTCTGTGCCCAAGCTAACTAGGCAAGCATTTCCCACCTGAGTTCCCTCAGCCACTCGGGGTCTCCCTGACTCAGCTTCATGCCTGTGTGGGTGGTTGGCCAGCCTGGCAGTCCCAGTGGCACTTCTGTTCCCAGGCCAGGCTGGCGCCAGTCAGTCCTCAGAGGGAGGCTCAGGGAGGGACTGGCGGAGTAAGGTGTTTGGTGTCTTTGCAGCCCTGGTAAGCCCCGGCTGTCCCCCCGCTCTGTCACAGGCATCAGCCTCCTCATCCCCCCAGACGCCATACCCCGAGGAAAGATCTACGAGATCTACCTCACACTGCACAAGCCGGAGGATGTGAGGTGTGGGCATGGGCCCTGCTGCTGGGACTGGGTGGGTCCTGTCCTTTCCTGCTGTCACCGTGACGCCCCTGCCCACCCCACTATTGGGCCTGGTCTGGCCTGGCCCGAGGGAGGGCAGGGGAAGAGGGGCTCCTAAGCTCCACCCAGCTCCACAGCCCCTAACCCCAGGGTCCCAGGGTGGCCCACTGATGCCTTTCCCTTCCCACCCATATTTCCCCACTTGAGGTTGCCCCTAGCCGGCTGTCAGACCCTGCTGAGTCCCATCGTTAGCTGTGGGCCCCCCGGAGTCCTGCTCACCCGGCCAGTCATCCTCGCCATGGACCACTGTGGGGAGCCCAGCCCCGAGAGCTGGAGCCTGCACCTCAAAAAGCAATCCTGCGAAGGCAGTTGGGAGGTGAGCCCCAAGCCTCCTCCCCACCCCCACCCCCCCACCCCCAAGCTCAGGGTGGTGTCTGGCTTCCTGCCTGGCCCTTGAGCCACGCCCCCCCCCCACAACCAGTCTCCGGCCACTCCTCAGAGCTGTGGTTGGCTGCGAGCTGACCCACCAGGCCCTGCCTGCAGGATGTGCTGCACCTCGGCGAGGAGGCGCCCTCCCACCTCTACTACTGCCAGCTGGAGGCCGGCGCCTGCTATGTCTTCACGGAGCAGTTGGGCCGATTCGCACTGGTGGGAGAGGCTCTCAGCGTGGCCGCGGCCAAGCGCCTCAAGCTGCTTCTGTTTGCCCCCGTGGCCTGCACCTCCCTCGAGTACAACATCCGAGTCTACTGCCTGCATGACACCCACGATGCACTCAAGGTACCTTCCAGCCCCACCCTGCCACAGGGAGGCCGGCTCTGACGGCTGACCACCCCTGGCCCTAGGGAGGGGCCAGTAGAGAGGGGCGCTCCCAGCCCCCAGGCCTGGCTGACACCTGGGGCACTGCAGGAGGTGGTGCAGCTGGAGAAGCAGCTGGGAGGACAGCTGATCCAGGAGCCTCGCATCCTGCACTTCAAGGACAGTTACCACAACCTGCGCCTGTCCATCCATGACGTGCCCAGCTCCCTGTGGAAGAGCAAGCTCCTCGTCAGCTACCAGGTGCGGGCGCTCAAGGTGCTTGGAGCTGGGCACACCTGAGCTGGGCACACCTGATGCCACCTCTCTGTCACCCTCCACCCCCAGGAGATCCCCTTTTATCACATCTGGAATGGTACACAGCAGTACCTGCACTGTACCTTCACCTTGGAGCGCGTCAGCCCCAGCACCAGCGACCTGGCCTGCAAGGTGTGGGTATGGCAGGTGGAGGGCGACGGGCAGAGCTTCAACATCAACTTCAACATCACCAAGGTGGGCAGCACTGCCATAATGTGCTCCCCCACTGGGCCTACCCTGCCACCAAGCCCACCTCCTAGAAACCGCTTGGTAGCTCCCTCCAAGTCTCCCAGGGAGGGAGGTGCAGATGCACATGTAGACAGATGCAGACAGATGCTGTTGGACTTGGGGAGGAGGAGATGGGAGCAGCAGGGAGAGGAGGGGGAGATGGAGCTGGCCTGGGGACCTCGGAGGACTTCCCTGAGGAGGGACTTTTACTGGGCCTGGAAGGATGAGTAAGAGTTAGACAGGCAGCAATGAGGGCACTGAGTGTGGAGGACAGAGGCAGTGAGAGGACAGCAGTGAGTTCTGAGTGATCAGCAGAGTTCTGCTGGTCAGCAGAGGGTGGCAGAGGTGACCTAGGGAGGAGTGATGGGGTGGGAAGGAGAATGAGGTCAGAAGGCTCCTCTGCTCACTGGCTGTGTGACTGTGGGCAGGTCACTGCACCTCAATGCCCCAGTGAGCAGGGCCCTGGCCCACTGGGAAGCAACAGTGCCCACGCTGTCCCCATGCCCTGAGGGGGTCCAGGCATTCCCCCAGCGTGAGGTAGCAGTGGGCTGGGCTGGGCAAGTTGTAACGGTTACCTCCACCCCTCCCCACTTCCAGGACACGAGATTCGCTGAGCTGCTGGCCCTGGAGAGTGAAGGGGGGCTCCCAGCCCTAGTGGGCCCCAGTGCCTTCAAGATCCCCTTCCTCATTCGGCAGAAGATCATTACCAGCCTGGATCCACCCTGTAGCCGGGGTGCCGACTGGCGGACTCTGGCCCAGAAACTCCACCTGGACAGGTGGGTGGGAGATGGGCAGGGAGGGGCTGTGAAGGCCACCTGCAGTCCAGCCTGGGTGGAGAGGATGGTGGGGGAGCGGTGGACAAGACACACTCTGGGGCCTGTGCCCCAGCCACCAGCAGCTGGGGCATCCCCTTGGCTGAGTGAGGGGAGGCCCTGTCCTTGGGTGGTCTAGGAGGGTAGAGGCTGCAGCCTGAGGGAAGCCAGGCCACTGACGGGCTCCCCTCCCTTCTGCAGCCATCTCAGCTTCTTTGCCTCCAAGCCCAGCCCCACAGCCATGATCCTCAACCTGTGGGAGGCACGGCACTTCCCCAACGGCAACCTCAGCCAGCTGGCTGCAGCAGTGGCCGGACTTGGCCAGCCAGATGCTGGCCTCTTCACAGTGTCAGAGGCCGAATGCTGAGGCCGGCGAGGCCCACAAAGCCTACACTCTCACCAGCTTTGGCACCCGCCAGGGACAGGCAGAAGCCACCACCGGGGAGAGCTGTGTGGACAGGCCCCCTCCTGGCAGACGCTATCCCCTAACACTGGCCCTTCAGACCCTGCCCGCACTCCTTCCCCTCCATGGCCTGCCTGGCCGGGCTGGCACTGCCACCTGCTCTGACTCTGCCCGGGGCCCAGGGTGGACAGTGCCTGGAGCCCGGGCCGGGCCCAGCCCATCTGTGTGTGTGTATGTGCGTGTGATGCTACCTCTCCTCCTGCCCCAGCCAGGGGGCCGCATACACACGGGCATACATGCACACGATGGGCTCGGGACGTGGCCCCCGGAGCTCCTGCCTGAGCTGGACCTTATGCAAACATTTCTGTGCCTGCTGGGTAGGGGCACATCTGAGGGGCCTGGCTCCAAGCCTGTGGGACTGAGGGCCACAGCTGAACAGGGGGCGGCCCCTGGATTCAGGCACACAACTACACACGGGCATGTGCCCATGCATGTCCCGTGTGCTCCTGTCACATGCATCCCCCCACACATGCATCTCATGCTGTACACCTGGAGGCTGCTCATGTCTCTCACGCCCGGTGTCAGTCCACATCTGCCTCTCACATGCTGCCCTTCTCCCACCCACCCAGGGACACCCAACGGCTCCTCTCTGATCCCCCCCTGCCCCCAGCCACGAGGAGCCCTGCCCGACGGGGCGTGTGAATATGCAACGGGAGTCCCGGGCTGGACAATGGCGAGTGTGCGTGCCGTGGCGTGCCCGTTCTTGGGGCTGGCCGGTGCCCCCGTGCGGGGCCTGTCATGTGAAGCTTGTGCCCTGACTCTGTTTTAAGTGCATTCGTGCACTTACACTTGGCCTTATGTACACAGCCTTGCCCGGCCGCCAGGGCGCGTAGGGATTTTAGCGGACGTGAATGTAAATAAATTATATATATATATTGCTAACCCAAGTGCTACATCTCTCAGGGAGAGCTAGGGGTCCAGGCCAGTGGCCATGGAGGGGTCATACATGGCTGTTTTGGAAGTCCTGGGTGTCTGGACCTGGCTGGGGGACAGATGGGGTCCCAGCCCTGGTCCAACAAAGCTGGTTGCTGGAGACTTCTTCAGACACAGGGCATCTGGGCAAGGCGGCAGGCAACAGCGGTGACCAGGGCTGCACCTTTGCCGGACCCGTCCTCTGATTGCAGGAAGGTGACCACACAGCGAGGGGCCAGCTCCCGCACTGTGGCTGCCACCAGGCTGGAGAAGCTGTGAGGGGGAGAGGCCGAGGTGAGACCAGGTCAGCCGGGCTCCACCTGGCCATGCCTCCCTGCCCAGCCTGGCACCCAGACTCACTGAGGGTGCAACTTGTAGAGGGTTCCATCCACCCCCACGGACACAGTCAGCTCTTCCAGGCCCCGGTTCTCACGGATCTTCTCCACCACGGCAGCCACACCTGCCCCACAAAGCTGGGCGGCCCTCTGGGACACAGCCTGGCACACCTCCAGGACCATCAGGGCATCATCTGAGGTCAGGGACAGCCCCAGATCCTCCAGGATGGCTCGGACCTGCCTCAGGGCCAGGCTGTCACTGGGGACAGGAGGGAATAGAGCACAGAGAGGCAGGATCCTGCATGAGCGCCCCCTCTCATGGCTTTCTCGTCCTCTGGGTGCACCTCCCTCCAACCAGCACTCCACCCAACGATAGAGTCCTTTGGGAGGTGGAAGGAGATAATGCAGGCCTCAGCACCTTTCAATCTCAGAGAGAAACTTGGTCTTGAAGATGTCCCTGGTCTGAAGGCGCTGGGTCTGCTGGCCCCGGAAGAGAACTCCAAGGCTGGTCAAATGCAAGAGGGTGTGGCGCACAATCTCCCCCAGGTACATGCCACTGATCATCTTCTCAAACCTGCGTGAAAGTGTGTGTGCACACAGGGCAGGAGGCCCCAGCCCCGTGCCACCACCAGCCACATCACTAGTGCCAGCCACCACCAGTCACACCTGCCCAGCCCAACCCTCACCTCTGCTTGCCAGGGTTGATGGATGCCTGGTCCACACTTGCATCAAAACGGGTACTGAGCATGCTGAGAGAGCCATCGTCCCCAAAGGCACCCCACTCCATGTTGATGCACATGTGGCCTGAGTCCCCAGCCACACTTGCCACATTCCGGAGCTCCTCCATGTAGCAGGCATTGGTGCCAGTTCCTTCAGAGAGGCCAGATGGGGTGGAAGCCATTTACTGTTGCAGACAAGATCCCTCTGAGCCCTTCCCACAGAGACAGCAAAATCTGGGCTCATTTCCTACCTCTCCATCTCCCCATGCTCATTGGCCTGCCCAGAGCCCGGTCCTCCTTCCTTCCTCTCATCCCTTTTTCAGACCCTGCCACCATCAAGCCCCCCAGGACTCCACTACTTCCCCTACCAGCACCACCATCAGCGCATCTCCCATGCTACCCCAGGGTGCTCCCAAAATGCCCGTCATTCACATCATTCCCCTGAGAGATGTGTGACAGCCCCTGCTGTCACATGGGTGAGAGGCCCAAGCCTTCCTCGACTGGCCTTCCAGGTCTTTAGTCAAACAGTAGGTGCTGGGTCAGGAACCGGGGACATAAAAATGAGACACAAGGAGCTCCACAGTGGCCAGAGGTTGGGCAATGAGCAGCCAACTCTGATACTTCCTGTGTGTGCCCAAATAGAAGTGCAAAGAAAAGCATCATGGAACACCCAAGCACAGGTGAGTCTTCCTGCCTAGAAAGTCAGGAAAAGCTACAGAGAGAAAGTGACATTTGGATTTGACCTTGAAGCCAAGAAGCTTAGACAGAAGGCATACCCTGGGTAAAGGCTTTTCCTTCTTCTCCCCAACACACAACCAGCTCTAAGCAGGTCTGTTGGACCCTGGAATTACTCCATCCAGTTGTTAATTCACACAGAAATCTGGGCCTGCCTCTCTCGAGCATCTCCCGGTGCCAGACACTATGTTCAAGAAGCTCCCAGTCTCCTTCGAGGCTGCCACATACTTCCTGCTCTAAGAAACGGATGTCCAAGGAGCTATGGGATCCCTCCTTCCCCATCTAGCCAAATTCCTTTTTTTCTTTTCAAGGCTTTCTTTTCAAGTCTCACTCATGTCGGGACCCCTTCCTTTCTGATCTTGGCTTGTTGCCCTGGCATTTAGAGTCAGATTCAGCTCTCTCTGATGGCCACGTGCTCTTCTGGATTCAACCTTCACTAAACAGTTCCGAGAAGGCAGATATTTTCCCCTTCTTTATGTGTCTTCCTGTCCCTTCATCCAGCCCCCAACTGGCCACAGGAGAGGTGCTTAATAAAAACTTAGAATCTTGGGGACTTCCCTGGCGGTCCAGTGGTTAAGACTCCACACTCCCAATGCAGGGGGCCCGGGTTCGATCCCTGATCAGGGAACTAGATCCTGCATGCCACAACTAAGATCCCTCATGCTGCAACTAAAAAGATCCTGCGTGCCACAACTAAAGATCCCATGTGCCACAGCTAAGACCCAGCGTAGCCAAATAAATAAATAAATATTAAAAATAAAAAAAAAAGACTTAGAATCTTGGACTATTCAAAGAACCATCTCAACTCATTCTCTGCACACACCCATCCCATCACTGGGGTCCCACCCAATTCCAAATACTCTGTAGGCCATGAGCCAGGCATAATGCTACACTTTGTCCCCTCCCATTTCATCCTCATAACCCCTTAAGATAGGCATCATTATTATCTCCACCTTAGAGATGAGGAAACTGAGGCTCTGGTGATTTGCCCAAGGTCATACCAGTGGAAGTGGCAGAGCTAGTATTTCCACCCAAATCTGTATGACTCCAAAGCTCACATTCATTTAACAGATGGGCAAACTGAGGTTCAGAGAATTTAAATGACTGTGAGTCAGTAGCTAAGCTGGGCTAAACACCGAAGCTCCAGACACTCAGCCCAATAGAGTGTTCCAGGGCCCCACTGAGTCAGGTAAGAGTGATGCCACATCCCCAAGGCCAGGGGAATGTTCAACTCAACAGGAGGCAGTAAATTAGCAACAGGCAGTAGGGGCACAAAACAGCAGGGCCCTCCTCACCTACGATGAGGCCAACCTCGCAATGGGGGTCCTCGTAGCCACAGGACATCATGGTCCCCACCGTGTCATTGACAATGGCAACCACATTCAGTTCCACTGCCTGCACACAAAAGGATGCTGCTAGTTGCTGGGCAACGTGGTCGTCACAGCAACTAGCACTGGACCCAGAGGTCTCTACTACAGAGGGCCCCCCACATCAGGCAGCGGGAGACCCTTTGCTCCCTTCAAGGCCTGTTACTCCAAAGCACCTCTGCAGGCAGACTACTTACCTGTCTGCGCCTGATGGCTTCCCGCAGCAGACACACAACATCTTGGCCCTCACAGTCAGATGCATTGAAACCCTTTGTCCAGTTCAGGAGGATGCCCTGGGGTGGCACCAAGAGGAAGCAGGAAGCTAGAGTTCCCTTGGAATCTCACTTTGCCTCCCCAAAGCCTGCATCCCATCAGAATGCAGTATATGATTCCTTCCCCACATAGGATTCTGTGCCTACTCTGTCATACGATTAAGGGCCTTGCCTTCTGCCCCCTCCCAATTCCCCAGGAGGATTCCAGTGTGAAGAAACCTATTAATAACCATCCAACCTATGTCTTCTACTTTTAGTGCCAGAATGCTCAGATAGTTTGAGGGTCTGGCCATTTTAAGACATCTGCCCAGGGCTTCCCTGGTGGCGCAGTGGTTGAGAGTCTGCTTGTCGATGCAGGGGACACGGGTTCGTGCCCTGGTCCGGGAAGATCCCACGTGCCGCGGAGCAGCTGCGCCCATGAGCCATGGCCGCTGAGCCTGCGCGTCCGGAGCCTGTGCTCCGCAACAGGAGAGGCCACAACAGTGAGAGGCCCGCGTACCGCAAAAAAAAAAAGACATCTGCCCAGAAGGAATGGCCCTTTGTAATTGGGTTAGGAATTAACAGATCTGGTAAAATGAGTGCTGTGTGTGAGAAAGGGAAGGACAGAGAAGGCTCAGAGGTCCAAATAACAGCAGCGTTTGCTCTTCCAGAAAGAGCTAGCAAGAGTCACTTGAAAGGAAGGAATTCTCAGAGTTAGGACGGAGCCGTGTCAATGGGAGATTCACATGCATGTTCCAGATACGAGTGAAGGATGAATGGAAAAGGCAGAAACCAGACACCTGGGCAGGACAGGAGGGGACAAGACAATTTACTGTGAGAAACTGGCCTTAAATTGTGAACTTAGTAATGGGGGCCTAGCTGTTCTTTTCTTATTGTGCTTCCTCTGAGGGAGAGGGCAGGGGAACTATTCCACCCACCATTAGGAGAAAATGACTGCTCTGCCCAAAGTAGACGCATGGAGAGCAGGTCTGGGAATCTTTGGGGCAGGAGACTTTAGACATATTAACTGACATTTCCCCCAGTAATATTTCCTTTTATTCCTTTCCCCATAAAACCACAAGATAGAGTGTTCTGTGCTCATTGTCTCAAAAACAGAAACCAGAGAGAGTGAGAGTGAATGAGAAGGAGAGCCAGATCATGAGTAACAGCAAAGTTTCCCCACTCCCAGATGAGAGAAAGACCCCCTGGTTTGGGGAAGGTGAGGTGGGCAGGAGTTAGAGCCAGGTTCCAGATGGCTTCCTGAGAAAGATGTCCTAGGCCCTCCACCCTGGGCATGCCCCTGTGGGGAAGGGGAGGATACAGAAGGGATTTGGATAATCTGAGAACAGAGGCAGCCTCTGCCCTCCTTCCCCACAGAGGGGAAGGTAAGGTATCAAGGGAGTTGTCAAGACCCAAGAGAGCAAGATGCAGAGTCCAAATGGCTGGGGCCTGGACGTTTCCCCCACGTCCCAGCTTGTCTGCACATTCTATACAGCAAAGGAGGGGCCCCTACCTGGATAAGGGGATCCCTGAATTGATTACCATTAAGTTTTCACTCCTGAAAAGAATGTGGGCTCAACATAGAAATTAAATTCTGTTAATAGGACCGTGTTTCCTGCATGCCTGATTTTGCACAGAGTCCCACCTGCTTCTCACACCTTACAAGGAATAATCAAAAGGTGTCAGAATAACTCAGGCTGGAGGAAGCAGATGAGCAAAGAGACATTGCTGACTGCATGATCCAAAGGAAAGCAGAGCACAGAGGCCCGTGTCTGAGAGGTCAGAGCAGGAGCAGAGGGTAGGCGAAAACCATAGGAAGGCTGGTTGGAGTAGAGTAGGCAGAGCTTCCCAGAGACCACAGGTGTGGAAGAACCTGGTGGGCACTTTCAGGGCCAGCAAGCTCCTCATCACAGGAGCTTTTCAGCAGAAGTTGGAAGTGTTGAGGAGGAGATTCCTGGGAGCTTGGATCAGAGGTCTGGGAGGAGCCGTCTCCATGGCAGGCCTTAGGTGTGTGCATGAAAAGTCTAGCATTCCTGATGAAGGATGCAGAGGTGTGCGCTGAGTGGATGTTGTGTCTAGACCTGTGCCCGCCCCTCTGCCAACCCCAACCAGGCCCTGAGAAGGATACCAGCAAGGCCGGGAATAGGAGAGAGGGCAAAGAAACCATGCAAACACAAGCCCCTTTGAGAGACAGAACAATCTGCTCTCTGCAGATACCCTCGGCATTACAACAGTGCTGTGAGTGAGACAGCCAGTGTGTCCTCTGGTCAGTCCCAACCTTGGCCTGCACTGCTCCCAAGTGCCCAGACCTAATGCTGGCTCCACTCTCCTGCCCACTGGCAGCCCCCAGGGGTAACCATGTCCTTCTCCATCCCACGCCTTTTCATGGCCCTGGATTCCAGGCCATTTTACCGCATCCCATCCACCTGGGCACATCACATCTGGAGAAACTGAGGCTGGGTGCAGGCCCAGCCCAGCAGTGCCTCCACCCAGCCCTCTCCCTAGCCCAGGAAGCCCTCTCCAGGCCTCCTGCCCACTCCAAGAAGAGTATGTTGGTGGAAAGCCCCTGAGGATGGCTTCCCGCAGCCCTCCCTCTCTCACCTGGTCCAGGCCGAGCTGCGTACATGGGAAGGAGAAGGTGAAACCCAGGGGGAGGCTCTGCCCACTCAGGCCCTGCTTCTCCTGGAAGTCCACGATGCAGTCCACAATGTGGTCAAAGAGCTGAGGAGTGGAGCAAGTCAGGGAGTAGACCACTTGGCCCTTCCCCGCCCCCTGACATCAGCTCCAGGTTGTGGGTACCTGCTGCCCAGAGCCCTGGGCCACGCACTCCGGGATGGAGTAGATCTGGCTGGTGATTTGCACACCTCCAGTGGCCACATGCACCAGGAGGACCCGGAAGTTGGTGCCCCCCAGGTCCAGGGCCAGGAAGTCCCCACGCTCTGTGGGGCAGAGACCCTCAGTGCCAGGTCAAAGCTGGAAGCTCCACCCCCACACATGCTGTGACCCCCAGGAGCCCATGTCCCATTCAGGCCAAGTCTTTACCACTGCCATCAGGCGTGTCCCGGACGTAAGTGGGCAGCATGCGGAGGGAGGAGGCTTCCCCTTGGAGTCCCTTGGCCATGGCCTCTCGCATCTGTGCCTGCACTGCTGCCAGCTGCTCACGGGTCAACCGGAATGGTGCCAGGGTCTCCTCCAGCAGGCACCGGTGGGCAGCCAGGCGGGCAGCCACAGCAGTCACCATTGCCACACCCTGGCCTCCCCCGTCCACAGAGGGTATGAAGGAGACATCACATTCGGGGGCCAGGAGCATCACTGTCTCCTGCAGGATGCTGAGGAACCTACACAGACACACATCAGGTGCACCCTGGCTTGGCACCTGGCCCTGACCCCCAGGGCTTGCAGAAGCCCTGGGCTCCCTCACTTCAAATCAATTCAATTCTAAACCCATCTATGCACCAACCATATGCCCAGTGCCCCCAGTGACACCCTCCCTTGCACAACCAAGAGAAGCCTCTTTCTCTCCTCTGACCTCTTCTGGCCACCCCAGCCCCTGTCTGTCCTCACTTTGCTTGGGTGCCATTCATACCCATCGGCTTGCACCAGTGGTACCAGAGTGCCCTCTGGGTGTGTATCACAAACACACACTTGATCCTGCTACCTGCTAACACAGGATCATCTGTATTCCCAATACCTGGGGTGTCGCTCAAACACTCGGCCTCCAGTGGCCACAGCGATCTGAAGTGTCTGCTGCTCCCGGCTGTGCTGGAGACGGGAGAGGACGGCAGCCAGGGCAGCTGCACAGAGCTGGGCAGCCCGCGTGCACACAGCCGCGCATACGTGCTGCACGAACTCGGCATCTGAGGCGCTCGGGTTCAGGCCCAAATCCTGCAGGATAGCGTGCACACGGGCTGCCCCAGCAGAGGGACTGGCGGGGACAGGGTGCTACTTTGGGGCTGAAGTAGCCCCAAAGCTCCCTGCCCCCACCAAAGCTCCATGGCTACCTCAGGGAAAGAGCATCCTCCCCATTCCCAAGTCAAGAACCCCTCTGACGCAGCCCACTCGCCTCCCGCACTCACTCCTCTATCTCAGCCACATGTTCCAGGAGGATGCCGCCTTGCCTTAGCAGGGCAGGAGAGGTGTAGCCGCCAAAGAGGACCCCGCACTGGGCCAGGTGAGCCAGCACCAGCCGCACCAGCTCACCCAGGTACAGGCCCCCGATCATCTTCTCAAACCTACAGGCAGGAAGGGTGGCTGGACAGAGCCTTTCCTAAGCCCTCAGCCCACCTGGCCCCACCTCCAAGAACTCCCAAAGAGAGGTCATTTTCTTTGCGGTCCCTGCTGAAGGGTCCAGAAGCAAATGGCCTCCTAGGAGACAGTTGGGTGTTTACCCAGACCCCACTGCCCCCTCTGGCTTAGATTAGGTTCATGGGGGCTCCTGGAGGGTAGAAGGACCCAAGGAGGGTAGGAGACTCTTTGCTTGGCTACTCCCAACCCCCAACCCCCAACCCCTGCCAGAGCTGGCCAGAGTCAGGAATAAGGAAGGGCCAAGAGTTAAAAACTCTTCGTTCTAGAACCCATTCCTTCTTTGAGCCTGGCCAGGGCCCCCCAGGATACAACCTGGAGAGCCTAGGAGCAAATGAGAGGGAGGGGCCTAAGGGCTGGAGTACAGGGACAACAGAGCGGGAGGGGAACAAAGCAGTGATGGGGCTAGAGCAGAAGGTTAGGCCACCTCTGGGCACCCAGATTCAGAGACTCGTGGTCCAGGGTGCGGTCGAAGATGGTCAGCACTGGCCCCAGGGCCCCATCATCACTGAAGGAGCCCCACTCGACGCTGATGCAGACTCGGCCCCGGTCCTCGTCTAGCACTGCCACATGCCGTGCCTCTTCCATGTAACACGCATTGGTGCCAGTGTCTGGCAGGGACACCCCATCAGGGCCTGTCCACCAGGCCTCCAGGCCCTCCATCCACCATCACAAATGGCTGTGACTCACCTACAACCAGCCCAACTTCACATGGCCCAACCCCTGGCTCGCAGCCCATCATGGTGCCCACTGTGTCATTCACCACGGCAACTACATCGATGCTGTAGGTCTGGACAACAGAGAGGACAGAAGTCAGGGAACCTGGGGTATGGGCAGGGCTGGGGCCCTGGCTTTGACGGAGACACACAGAGTCCCTGAAATGCGTGTCCGCATGCCCCACACATTTGCGTCACATATGCTCTAGGCCTTCCCACCCTATAGAGGATTTTCCTCCCATCCCACGCCTGCCCCTTGGCTCCTCTGCCCCCAGCTCAGGCCCTGGAGGTCTCAGGGGCTCTCAGGCTCAGCCATCACTTCCAGAACACCAGTGCTCCCCACAGGACCTGGACAAGGGTGAGCAAACATGTCACCTTGAAGGCTATGCTGTAGACACCTCTCTTGCTCACCCTGGTCCTGGCCTGGCTCCCCAAGCCTGCTCCTCTCAGCCCTGACTTCCAGCTACTCACACAGCACCGTGGTGGTTAGTCGGCACAGATCCAGAGTGGCCTTTCTCAGGCATCCAGACTTTTGAATATGCCCTTCTCTGAAATTAGACCTTCCTCTCCAGCCCCAGCTTATGCACCTGGCAAACTTCTCCTTCAAGTCTCTGCTCAAGTCGTAGTATACCCTTCCCTGTGCTCCCACAGTCATCGGAACCACATTCTCAACAGGGACAATCTTTTATTGGAATGCTTTCCCCACTAGACTTGTGAGGTCTCTGAGGACAGGGTCAAGTCTTTTCATCTTTATTTCCCCCTACAGTCCTGAACGTTTATTTGACCTTTCTTAGCTTCAGTCTCCTTACCTATAAAATGAGAATGGTAGCAGCATTTACCCGAAGGTTACATGGATAAAGGGTATAAACACAAGAGGAAAGCAGGCTCTCCCAGAAGCATAGGAACAGCCTACATGTGCTGGGCCCAGGCCCAGGCCCAGACCACATGGGCATCCCTCCCTGCTCCCCTGCCTCTACTCACTCCCTGCCTCTGGATGGCGTCTCGTAGCAACTGGACCACATCCTGGCCTTCCACACCACTGCACCTAAAACCTTTGGTCCAGGAAATGAGGGTGCTCTGGAGGCAGAAAATTCAGGTCAATCCTCCAACAACCTTCATGGGGCTGCAGCCCCTCCACCCACTGTCCCTGTAGCCACTCACCTTGTCCAGCCCTGTCTGGTGACAAGGGAAGGAGAAGCTGAACCCAAGCTGTAGACCCTGATTGCCCACGGGGAGCGCATCCAGAAACTCAGATAGGCAGCGGGCGGCAAAGTCAAAGAGCTGTGGGGTGGGTTGGGGGCTTAGCTCTGCCCACTGGAGCCCCAGCTGCCCCCGGGCCCAGAGCCTGTGCAGTGAGTGCTCACCTGCTGACCAGGACCCAGCATCACCTCTTGGGGGATCACAAACTCCTGGCTTCGGGGCTCCATCTTGTGCCCCTCAATGCCCATCAGGGTCACCCACAGAACACGCAGTGAGGCCCCTGTGGCTCCCAGTTCCAGCACCACGAAGTCTCCTTGCTCTGTGGGAAAGCAGGTCACAGAAAGGCACGCAGCTGGTGAGAGCAAGCCCTCTTCTTCCCAGAAACATTCCCAAGGCCTGTGAAGTCTCATCAAGGGACCTTAGAGATGGGGACCTTAGAGATGGAGAAAGGGGTAAGGAACTCCCCCCTCCCCCAGATCAGAACCCTCTTACCAGTCCTGGCCACCCATGTTAGTCTATACCACCCACCAGTGCCATGTGGGGTAGACCCCACATATGTGGGCAGCATCCGGACAGCAGAGGCAGGGCTGGCCTGCCCCTTAAGGGCCTGCTCCATGGAGTCCAGTAGGCTGATTTGGATCTGCCGCAGCTGTGCCCCTGTCACCTTGAACTGCTGCAGGCATTCCTGTACCTGAGGAGAAACAGGCCGACATCTGGGCAGGAGCCCTGTTGGCCTAGCGAAGTTCCCCCACTCCAAACAGGACAGAGGTTAGCCTGGCCCAGTTCATACCTCCCTTCCCTAGCCCAGACCAGCACCCCTCCCTTAGCTTCCCCGGGGGCTGGCCTGAGCCCTGCTTGAGCCCACTGTGAGCCTTGCTGAGCTCCCCAGCACCTGCCCAGCCTCACTCCTCGCCTCTTCACACACTGTGGCTTTCTTGCCGCTCACAGCCTACACCAGCTCCTGCACCCTCAGAAAGCTCCTTTCTGGTGGGAAGACCCACCCACTTCCTCCTGCTCCATTCCCTGTGGATCCTTTCAGCTCCTTCCAACCCCCTCTACTTCTTTGAATTCAGGGCTGGCAAGACCTCTCCCCTGTCACCCCACCAGTGATTTGCTCTGGTTCCCCAGGACCCAGAGCCGAGCTGCTCAGTGAATTGTTGTTAGATGAGCAAATGAATGAACAAATGTATGGATGAACTTCAGGTTCAGGGGCTTCCCTCTTCCGATACACTCCACTCTGGAGCCCGAGCAAGCCCAGCCAGGAGAGTTTGGGGGCCACACCATGGAGGACAGTCCTCCCACAGTTGGCCATCCTTCACACAGACATTGACTGAGCCCCCAATATGCACCCAGCACTATTCTAAGCACCTTACACTGCACAGCCAGCTGAGTCTGCTCTTGTGGAATTCAATTCCAGTGTAGGGGGCAGAAAATAAGCACAGAAACATGTAATATGGTTCTGGTAGTACTGGTAGAAAAGAAAGGTAGAAATAGAAGTTCAGGAGTGACCAGGAAAGGAAGAGGTATTTTTGGATATTGGTCAGGGAAGGTCTCCCCGTGGAGGTGACCTAAATGAAGGAAAGGAATGAGCCATTTGAAGATATGGGGGAAGAGCACAAAGGGTTTTTCTTCAGAGCAAGGGGACGGATTTGGGGGAAGGCTGGCCAGGCGCAGATCAGAGTGAAGGGAGTGGCGGGCAGACAGGGAAAGCAGAGGATGGGACACCAGGTTCTTTTCCAGCAGAAGCTTGAGTTGGGGGAGCTTAAGAAAAGCTCCAGTATCTCACTTCTGTGTGGAAACTTCCCTGGGACAACCCTCTGGTCTGTCCTTCAAAGAGGCCTCAGCAGCCTCCCTGGGTTTTTCAGAGGGTCCCAGCCCCCGACTCCATTCTCCCAGGCTTAGCCTTTCCCGGGTCCCCACTGCCAGTCTCATAGGAATTCCATTCCTATGACCCACTACCCCACACTGGGCCCGTATCTATAAAGTACCACTCAGGCACCTGGATAAGGAGGCAGGGAGAGCCAGGGAGGAGAGGCTGCCAACTGAGGGAGATGGGGGCAACTCAGTCCCACCCCTGCTTTAGGAAAAGAATGGGAAACAGATCCCTAAGGAGGCAAATGATCCTAACTGGAGTCCAGATGTTCAGTTCCATATTCACATTACTGCTTCCAGTAGCCATGCATGCTAGGAGGAGCTATTCCTGAGTCACAAATGAGGAAACTGAGGCTCAGAGAGGTATAGTCATCTGCCTAATCCAAGCAGCTATTAAGGGGCAGAGCAGGACTTGAACCCAGATCTGACTGCGGAGATGTTTCCACATAAATGTGAAGCCTTATAAAAACTAATAAAAACACCTGAAAAGAACCCAAAGCTGATGAAGTTGGCAGCAAAGAAACCCCCACAGGACATGGGATGAGAAAACTTAAATCTGAGTCCTTGCCCTGCCACTTCCTGGCTATGTGGCCCTGGGCAAGTTAAACTTCTCTCTGACATGGTAAGACTTAACAAGAGAATAACAATACTCAAAAGCACCCAGGAGCCATGTCTTGTTCATGGCTGTATCTCAGGGCCACAAGGAGTGGCTGGCTCTCAGGATTTGTTGACTAAGTGGTTGTGGTGGCATAAGAAAGGGGATAATGTATGTGAAAGTGTAAAGTGCTGTTCAGATGTGAGGGGTGTTTTATTATTGCTTAATGACAACATCAGAGTTATGGAGAAGTCAGTGGCTTGGGTAGATCGATGTTTTTCTTCCTTTTCCTCCCAGCTGCAGTGACAGGTGCAAGAGGAGTGACTATGAGATGGCAGAAGCCTCAAGAAACACAGGAGGACTTCCCTGGCTGACGCTGGTGGGCGCACAGCAGCCAGGAGAAGCTACTGGAGTCTCCCCTCAACCTCCCCCAAGAAGAGTGGGGAGAGACCTCAGCCAGGAGAGTGAGGAGCAAAGCATTAGAGAGAGGGTGGATTCAATGCGGCCTCAATGCTGGATCCTTTGACCAACTTGCTGTGTCCGTCAGTCAGGGCCCACCTCATCTCTCTGAGCAGGTTTTCTCCTCTGTCAAGCAGGAACAAAAATAGCACCCACTTCTCAGCGATGTTTTGAGGACTGAGAAGACAGTAGATGTGAAGGGGTGAGACAGTGGCTGGCCTATAGGACATGGGTTCCCTTTCCTCAGAGCACAAGGTAAAACTAGCCTGGGGAGCCTGACTCCATGACCCCTCTGGTGACAAAAAGAGTCCTGGCAGAAGGCACCAGGAAGGGACTCAGATGGGACTGCGTTCCGACTACACGTGGTTCTTAGATCATCATGGGAAGGGGAGCTGAGGTTGAAGCCTGCAGTGCTGAGTGGGGGCCCAAGGCCACAGGAAATTTGGCATCCATGTGAAGTCCCCCCAAAGCTGAAGAGACTTGTCTTTAAACTGCAGGTGTGTGCAATAAAGCCAGCAGGGTGGGTGTGGGACCAGCGCCAGAGTCTCAAGAGAGTGGTGTAAAGTGAATGAGGTGATGGTGGCAGGCCCTAGAGCAAGCCCTGGCAGGGCAGGCACCGCAGCACAGTCATTGCACCCTTCTGTGGCCCAGCTAGGGATTGTGCACAGAAGAAATGTTTACAGGGTCTGGGGCAGACGTTGGACAAGGGTGAAGTGGGAGCATGAAATGCAGTGAGGGGTGACGCCCCTCTAGTTTGGGCAACAAGCCAAATCAAGCAGGTTTCAGAATGGGCTGGAAAGCTAAAGAAACTGCAGGGAACGATACAAGAACCCTTTCGTGGATGCCTCTCTGTGCAGGTCCTGTATCTCCATTAGCTCACTTAATCCTCCAGGGGTGGGAGGATTAGACTTTATTTTCCTCCATTTCAGTGTTGACGAAACAGAGACGAAGAGATGTGAATTGACTTACCCGAGTGTTTCCTGCTAGAGGGTGTGGTAGGCAAGGGCTTCTAAATCTTGGTCAAGATGACAGAAAAAAGAGAAATTCACTCTGAGCTAACCTGAGGCACAATAACCTTGCTGCACAACCTCCAAGTTGAGTTCAGCACTGAAATTCTCTCTGTGTGCCTGACTTCAGCGGCCGTGTTGAGGGGTGAAAGATGTGCAGGAATGACTTGAGAAGTGGGAAAAGGAAGGGCTTTAAGAACACAGCTTTCTACAAGAAAAACCCTGGAGGGTCCTTTCTAGACTTTGGAGATGAAACACCTCAGCTCAAGCTCCTGTCATGCCTTAAACTCAAGGTATGTCACCTCTCTAAGCCCCCTTCCTCGCCTGTAAAATGAGGAGATAATCCCCACCTTGCAGTGGTGTGGAGCCTTGAAGGAGAAAGCTACTAGATCAGATATGAAAGGCTCAGTAAACAGGAAAGGGCTGCATGGGTGTGAGCCAGTGGCCGCATGGCATCTTCTGCTGCTCCTGCTCTTAACAGCCTTGAATAGGCACGAGACAGGAACCCAGCGCTGAACTTACCAGCTCAGAGCTGTTTGAGGGGCAGGGCAAGCCTTCTTGGGGGCAGCTGGGGACTCCTTCCCGTTGCTGCAACCCTAGAGACCCAATGAAGTCCATGTGGTTCCACGGTGGGGGGTGACCTCCTATGGGAGAAAAGGGTTCCTGGGTGAACCACGTACTCCACAGGTTGTGATGAACCTCGGAGGCTGTGTTACAGACCCTTAACTTTCTTCCTTCTGAAGGGGACCAGGAAGGAAGATGTGGGCAGAGCTCAGAATCTCTGACCATCAAAATCCTTTAGTAAACAACCAGAAAGCCCTCATTTTCCAGAGCATGTACAACAAAAGAGCACTGGGAAGGCTGATTTCTAATCCCAATGCCATTCATTCAGTCATTCATTCACATTTACCAGTCCCTAATGCCTAATGTGCCACATGCTAGGGTACAGACAAAGCAGACCTAGGCCACACCCTCAGGGACCTCACAGCTTTACCAATAATCACAGTATGACTGACACAGGCAGTGACAGAGATGGACTTGCTGCTGTACTTGGGAGTTCAGGGATGTGCTAAAGGTTTGGAGCAAAGGCTGTGAGGTAAGGAGGGGCCAAAGACCTGCTGGAGAAGCAAGCAGGCTGGCTTGGCACCTTCATGCCAAGTTAAGGTGTGTAAATTTCCCGCTGAAGAGAGAAGTGGACAGGGGTGGATCTGTGCTTCAGAAAGGTGTTCCACTAATGCCATGACTTTGGGCAAATCATTTATGATTTCTTTGCATTTCAGTTTCTTCATCTGTAAAAAACAGAAGATAATATCTACCTTCACAAGGCTGTCATCAGAATTAAAAAGAGTAACAACAGGGAAAATGCTTTGGGAACTCTAATGTGCAACATAAACGTCAGGGTGGGTTTTGGAAGGTGGGGTGATGCTGAGCTGAAAGAGCCCTGTGCTCATAGCTGAGGATGCAGCTCCTCACAAAGCAGCCACACCAGGTCTCTCCATCTCAAGGCCTACTTTATTTTCATCTACATATAAATAAAATGGGGACCAGGAAGTTTCCAAAGGAGCCTTCAATGATTCAGGTGCCCCGCAGGGGTGGAAGAAAAGGGAAATGCAATGGAGGGCCCAAGATGGGCAGAAGGCATCTGGCTACTGAATTATTCCCTCTCCTCCTTTAACAGCAGAACTTCAGGAAAGCTACCTTCCCACCTCTGCAACCCCTCCCCACCTGCCACTCCCCTCATGTCCATGAATTTGCCCTCCCCATGGCCACCTATGATCTCCTGACTGCCCAATACCAGCCTTTTCCTCAGTCCCCATGCTTTCACCCTCTCTCAGGCATGCAAAGCCATGAGAATTCTCTTCACTGCAAAATTCTCTTCTCCCTTGGCTGCAACCGTCAGTCTTCCCTGAGCCTCCTTCCTGAGTCTCTCATAGTCTTCGTCAATAACTCCTTCGCTCCTCTCCTCTTAAACAATGGGGCTCCCAAATTTCTGGCCATAGTCTTCTTCTCCACACTCCCTCTTTATCTCACTCATCCCCAAGGTTTGATTAAAACCTGTGTGAAGGTTCCCAAATCTACCCCTGTCCTGAGCCAAATCCCAAATTCCAATGGTCTGTTAGCATCTCTGGATGCTAGAGAAGCCTCCTCAAACTCAACGGTCAAAGCCACATTCATTTCCTCCTTCACTTTTCCCCACGAAATTCTTCCCGTCCTTCACCTTGGCTGGAGGCATTCATGTTGCCGCTATACATCCCTGACCCTCACTTCCTCTACGCAATAAGTTCTCAGGCTGAAAGAGCTGAGAGCGGAAAGAGCTCCCATGTGTCTCCACCTCCCAGTTCCTACAGCCACTGTCCTAGACCTTCCACCCATCTGATTATTCCAACAGCCTCCTAATTGATATTTGTGCTCCCATGTGTCCATCTCGCCACCTTACCCACACCAAACATGTTACCAGAGTGACTGTGCAAAAATAGATTTTATCATGTCATTCCCCACAATGTGAAGTAAGCCGTCACACTGTGATGGCTTCTACTGCAGAAAAAGAAAAGTTTTGTGACTTTGCAACCCCCTCACACTGTCCTCAACCCAAGCTTCCTCGCTTGCTACTCCCCTTCATATTCCAGCCACATTGACTATGAGCTTCATCCTGTCTCCTGCTGTCCAGCCTTCGTTCACAGCCTTCCCTGGAATTGCTGTCTGAGTCATCTCTGCTTCTTCAATGCCCAGCACAGGGCTTGAAATAGGTAGGTGCTAGTACAGCTTTGAAAAATTGAGAGGTGGGGAGTTCTTATTCAGAGAACCAAGAAATCAGTTTCCAAAAAATCTCCCCAAAGTCACATATACCTACACTCAAGTTGCTGTCACATCTGTCAAACATATGTTCCATATATGTTAGAAGTCTGTTTTGAGGATAAAATGGGATAACTGAGGCAATTACCTTTGGGAGGGGCCTAGGGCTACACACATGGTGAGATTTCACTCTCCTTTCGAGGCCCAGCTAGCTCAATCACTCATTCACTCTTATTCATTTCTTCTTCTATTCAACATTTATTCAGCACTTCTACATAACAGAGACTGAAGCTTCCCCCAAGTAACCCCAGTATTTACACTCCCAGTAAATGTATTCATTTCTGTCTCTTCCAGCTGAGAGTTCCTGTGGGGAGGGACATGTCTGCTATATCACTAGATCCCCAGAACCCAGCCCAGGGTCTGGGGATGTTTGAATAACTGTGGGCCTCTTGGCTTAATTCAGCTGAATCAGCTACATGGAACGAGCCTTCCTTCTGAAAGGTATCCCAGCACCTCTGCCGAAGATAGGAAGCACTATTGAGGACCAACCAGCTTAGCCTTTCCAGCCTCCACTCATCCAGGATGGACTAAGCAGGAGAGATGAGGGTAAGGAAGGGGCTAGAGCTGAGGCAGGCAGGAATTAGAGGAGAATCTTACCTGGGAGAAGCAGCAGTTGGTCACTCTTCTCAGACCTGGGCTCTTCTCTCTCAATGAGACGTCCCACCGAACTGCTTTGTACTCAAAAGTGAAACTCACGAGTAATCTGACTTATGTCACCAAGCCCCACCCTCTCACTAGACACCAGCTAATTCAGGAAGATGCACTTCCCTCTGAGTCTGCCCTAAGAGGAGGCCAAGTTAGGCAGGGCCATGGTGCAAACTTAAGCAAGATCGCCACAGGAAGTTGGGAGTCCTGAAGTGGGTCAAGGAGCCTGGGATATCCCCTCTGCAATGCTGGGAGCTCCATCCATTTTACAAACACTCAGAGTCCGCAGTGGTTCATCCCTGGAAAGGAGCTAGAATAGCCTGGGAAATATGTAGTCCAATGGACAATTTTCCAAAATGTGTAACGACCTACTAAATGAACACGAGGCGATGTGGAAGCACAAGAGGAAGAGGCTAACTCTGCCCCAGAGTGGGCAGAAGTTGAGGAAGCTGAGCCCTGAAGGAAGAGTGGCAGTATGTCCTCACATGTACAAAATTGTGGAGCATAAGGCACCTTCATGGAATTGGGGTACAGCTCCAAGGACCTCAAGAGGATACATGTAGGTGAGGACACATGGTGGGAGAGGAGGCAGCCAGGCTGTGGAGTTCAGCCTTTAGTCTACAGGCCAAGGAGGAAGAGTAGGTTCACACCATGGGGCTTCTCTACTAGAAGGGGAAGAGGAATCTCAGCTGCAGTGGGGCTGTTGGCCACCAAGCTGGTTTCCCTGAACTAGTCTTCTTGAATGTACAGAAAGTTGGGGCAACACTGTGCCCACTGCTGTGGTCTAAATACTTTTGTTCCCCTCCCACCTAATTCTTATGTTGAAAACCTAATGCCCAAGGTGACGGTATTAAGAAGTGGGGTCTTTGGGAGGTGATTAGGTCATAAGGGTGGAGCCCTAATGAATGGGATTAGTACCCTCATCAGAGGCCCCAGACGGCTCCCTTGCCTCTTCTGCCATGTGAGGATATGAGAAGTTGGCGGTCTGCAACGTGGAAGAGGGCCTTCATCTGACCATCTGGCCAGGCTGGCACCCTGACCTCAGACATCCAGCCTCCGTAACTGTGAGAAATACATTTCTATTGTTTATAAGCCACTCAGTCTGTGGTACTTTTTAATTGCAGCCCAAATGGACTAAGATACTCGCCATGGCAGGAGACTAGACACGCTGCACCAATTTTCATTCCAGGGAAACTGGTGAGCAGATACTTTAAAACTCCAGGCTACCTCATCAACAGTAACCCTACCGTTAACCATAAACAGTACTCTGCCTCCACATGACACCAGGATGGAGACCAGGGATGATGGCTGTTGAATCAGTTTTGGCATAACTGGGCCTGGAAACATGCCACATATCAGCCCTCCTGCACAGTTCACTGTGTAGCAATCAGGCATGTAGGCTCTGAGATTGGGAATGGGGGTGGGGAGGATAGACTGGCCGTCATTCAAAACATACATCCTGCCTAGCCTGGGGCTCCAGTCTCTCTCAACTTCTTAGTGGGGAGAGAATATAGAACTGAATGTGAATGTGATTCATGCTGACAGTCAGTTTGCAGTCTCCTGAGCCAGGGTGAGGATACACCCCTGATAAGCAATGCCAGGGCTCTTTGTGTTTCTAGAAACCTATGTCTATTTCCCCAGCAGCAGGGGTCCCAACACCCTAGGCAGAGTGTCAGGGAAGGTCTGTGTCAGGGCCTATGGAAGGAGGAGGCAGTCTGGGCTTGAGATCTGTGAACAACGATGACAGCCGTAACTGTAGCAGAGGCACAGCAAGGATCAGCAGTTCTCTTCAGACACCAGATGGCCATTGACCAAAAAAGGGAAGGACAAGTCCTCACAAGGCTCCTCATAGCCCCTTAGTGCCAATCTCCAGCTGTCCAGGAGGAACTAAGGAATGGGGAGAAGCAGTCAGCTGGGGGAAAGGTGGGCTGTAGCCCAGGTACCATGGCTGGGATGAGAGCCAGGCCCTCCCTGCTCCGATGTGCTCATAGGCTTGCTTCTCACAGCTCACAGTGCCCCACGGCCAAGCACTCAGGCCCCAATAAGCTTCCTGCTATTCCCTCCATGCCCTTTTACTCCAATGTGCCTTGCAGCTCTCCTATACCCATCAAGCTGCTTCTTACTGTTAGTTTTTTGTTTATGTTGATCTGTCTGGAATGACTCTCCCTTTGCGCTCTCCAGCCTTTTCACCTAACTTTTCCTTATCCTTTAAATTACACCTCAGACATCGCCAGTGCTGGGAGCCTTCCTAGACAAGTTCCTCCTGGCCCTAATCCCAGCCGAGTAGCAACCTGTCTATTGATCCCATAGTGTCTTGATCTTGTATCACTGCATAAACTACAGTCTATTAAAAGAATCTGTTTGTCTCCCCCCACTGTACTATGGGCTCCCAAAGAATGATTCTTATTTACCTTTGGAGCTCCGGGGCCCAGTTCTATATCTAACGTGGGATAGATATCAGTTAATTTTTGTTAAATTGAAGAGCCCTCCCACAACCTCAATAGTCCAGGGCTTTTGAAACTGAGAGGAAATAAGTAACCTCTTCCTGCCTTCCTGGTACATACGGCTTCAGCAGCCTTTCCACTCTGGGTTTATACATTCTTCCATCTTCCCACTTGGTACTACCATCTACTTACTTACCTGCCTTCCCCTCACCCCAACTCCCACCTTCTAAATCAACTTAGGGCCAAAGCTTCTCTGCCTCACAGGTGAGAATGAGCCCACCCAAACTTAAAATTTCCATTGAGTTTTGTGACTCAAGTGGGAAGTAGGAGGTAGTATGGTATAGTAGACAGAATCAGCACTGGTGTCAGACAGACCTGGGTTTGAATCCCATCTCAGTTACCAGTTGTATGACCTAGGTGAATTCCTTCACTTCTCTGAGCCTCAGTTTTCCATGTATAAAACATGGAGACTAATGCCTTAGGTTGGGCTCCTCCAGAAGCAGACCTAATTTGAGTGCAAAAGGTTTAATTGGGAAGCAATCAGGCCAGGATTAGGATTAGGGCAATGCATGTGAAGTGCCTAGCAATAAAATGTAGAGAATCCCTCTTAGGTTCACACAAGTGTCAATGCTGCCTTTACATGAACCCAAGAGTGAGGGCCCCTCACCCTAGTCCCAGCCCTGATCCAGGAAGCACCGACAGGGGAGTTGGAAGTGAGATAGGAAGGGAAGGAAGCCAATAGAGCATACATAATTAAGTTGCTGCTGGGAGCCACTGAGGCTCAATCCCACAGGGGAACTCTGGGAGACAGATAGAATGCATCCACCTAAGGTGAGGAAGCTGGAGAATTTATCCTCCAACTTCCATCTTTTACTGGCTGATGGCTGCCTCAGGGGCCCTCGCTCCCTGGCACTCCCAGCCTGTGCCACACACTAGCCTAGAGAAGTGCTAAGGCAGAGAGTTACAGGTTCTTGCAATAGGACCCTGCGGGTATGTAATAGAACAGTAAGTGCCCAGGGGAAATGGGCAAGGCAGAGCCTCTGCTAGAGGGCTGTGATAAGGATGAAATGAAATAACACAACCACAGTGCCTAACACAAAGGTTACCTTCTCTTTCCCAATTTATCACAATAGCTTGTGAAATTCTTGGATCTTCCCAGCTCTTCATGAGTTGACAACACCATCAGAACAGCTGCTTCCCATCTTTCGGAAGAAGCAAAACAAAAACAAGAAACAAAACCCAAAAACCCAGGGGTCCTAGGCAAGCTCTAAACACCCGAGCTTGCTGTGGAAGGCTGGTGCTTGATGGAACTAAGGTAGTCGAACTGTAACCTCTCACATCTGCTCTTCACCCCTCTCTGGCTTTTCCTCCTCTCACTGTAACACTACTTACGACATACAAAACTAGCATCACATTGAGTAACGAATGCTGCCATTCACTCACCTTCTATGAGACAGATACTGTGCTTTTACCCACATTATCTTACTCCTTAGAACCCTGTAAGATTTTTCCCATTTTATAGAAAAGGAAACTAGGTCTCACAGAGGTTAACTTGTATCAGAAGCAGGGGTTCAGACTCAGGTTGATGTCATACTCTTTTCACTGACTTTGTCTCTTCACTGTCTTACTAAGGCCCCTCCCACAAAACCGCTGGTATTGGGAGAATAAGACAAATGAGCAGCTTTTACCAAAGATAGAGGTGGGAGGGCCTGGGGAGATGGCTGTTTCCCCCTGACTCCACATTAGTTAATAAATAAGCTGACCAGTACTAATCCTGCTGATCCACACCCTCCTCCAACAATTTGCCAATGATCCATGTTCTAGGGAGACTGCTCAATTTTAAGTTAAATAATTCACTTTCTAGAATCAGCCCTTTATCTCTTCTTATCTTCAGGCAGAGAGATAAACATACTATTCCCTGTTTATGGAACTTTACCTCCAATAAATTGCCATTTACTGAGAGAAAACTAGTGAGAGTTAAGCTGATGGGCCAAATTATTTCTCAGAAGGAAAACAGGAAAATAATCAGTACTAGAGTCAAAATACAGCATTTTCATTAGGACTGATGAGGCAGGGCACTGTGGTCTCACTTCCATGGACAAAAAGTGGTTTTATTTGTTACTCTGAACCTTTGTTTCCTCATCTGAAAATTGGGGAGGATAATACCTACCTCATAAGGTTGCTGTGAGGAATAAATGAAGCTACACACATTGCCTGAACCATAGCAATTGCTCAAAAAATAACAGCAATATTAATGTGATGCTGGCCACAATGTCAGTGCCATCCAACACCAAGACATGGTGAGCCTGCCATCCTGCCTTTTTCTAACTCAAAGAGCTTGTGCGCAAAGGCAGCTAGGCAGGAAACAATGCATTAAAGGCCTGTGCTGTGCCTTACATCTAGCTATCTCTGAACTCCTCAGTCTAACACACACTTCATGTTTGTTTTAAAATAAAGGAAAAGAAAATTTTGGACTTGGTAAATCAGAAGTTAGGAGAGTGTGAGTGGTGCCCTGTTTATCTTGTCCCAGGATCCTTTCCTGGTCGGCAGCCACCTCATACCATCTCCCACTACACCTTCAAATCAACTTGGGCCAAAGCTAGCTTTCTCAACATCCTTGTTTGGTCATCTCCCTCAGGCAGTTGCTTCTGCCATTCAACATCCTCTCATCTTTGGAGTCTGCCTGTGCACTGAGGATAGACCACATCTCTGCTCTTCACTGGAAGGTCCTGGGTAATGTGGTTGAGAATGTGCACTCCTCTACTAATGAACTGAAATAGAAGTTATTTCCTGTTGCTGCTATGACCTCTGATGGCAAGAGAACCAATCTCAGTTTTAGCAGATAAATATACAAGGCATCCCCACTGGTTAATCTAGGAAGAAAAAGTAATTGTATAGGAACTAATAACTTAGAGTTCACTTACAAACTCCTGGCAAGAATTGTCAGACATATCCCTCAAAGGTCCTATGCTCTGGCTGAGAATTCTTAACTGGGTGAGGCAGCAAGATGAGATGACAAGTCACTGAATGTTAAGGACAGCAGGAACAGAAGTAGAATTCAATGCCCTGGCATCTTCCAGAATGATGTCAGAGAAAGTCAAGAGTAACCACACAGTGTTCAGAACTGTGCACTACACATTTTGTGAATATAGGCAGTATGTCAGAGACCAGTAATGGAATTCATTCCGAAACATGCAATTTATGAGTCTGAGAACTAGCTCCATAATTAAAATATCCCTCCCCTAAGCCCAGAGAAAAAAAGGAAAATCTCCATCTTATTGAAATAAAATTTCATACAAACATAGATAAATATATTTAAATTTTCTTTTTAACCACAAGTGAATTCAAACAGACTGTTATAAAACAGAATACTACACACAGTTGTCTGTATAGCTTATAGAAAACATAAAAACCAGAACACTGAGTGGGTGCTGGTGCTAGAAACTGCAGGGCCAAAACCTGCATAACAATGAACTGGAGACCACTAAGGCTTAATGAACATGGCCCACCCCTATTGCTAATGGTTTTGTCAACCTTTAGACCCTAGAAATTCAGGATTTCCTCCTTCTTCCTCTGCCTGCTTTGGTCCGTGTCCGGCTACTTGACCCGACGGTAAGCTGCTTTTTAAAGTCCACTAAGCAATCTGTGGTTTCTGAAATAGAAACAAAAGACTTGATGGGAGACTCATTTAAGTCGAGATGTGCAGGGGAACTCTGTATCTCTCTGCTGCAACCTGCCTCTTCTACCCCTGGTGAAGGCACCCTAGAGAGAAGGAGAAAAAAATCAGAATTCAATATACACCTACTAATAAGCACTAAGTATGTGTACCAGGGGTATTTACATATACTATTATTTCATGTAATCTTTAGAATAATCCAATCAGATAAGTACTATCATTTCCCTTTCACAGATGAGGACACTGGGTAAATCATATACCCAAAGCCACACAGTTGGGTAGTAAAGAAATGAGGATTCAGACCCAAATTCCCAAGCTGCTTGAATTTTAAGTCAGAAGACAAGGGTTGGGTGGGGATAGAGAGGCAAAGAGGAGTAAGACAGCTTTTCCTCTGCTTGTTCTGACACCATGAATGAACTTGAGGTAGTTATCCAATTCTCAGCCCAGATATATGGCAGGCACAGAGTTATACAGAGAGCAGTCACACAGTTCCACAGTTTTCTACTTCAACAGTCTGAATATCACACTATACACAGAACATAGGACCAGGGCTGTACTTTTCTAGAACTGCTGTCAGCCACACTTCAATGCACACCCCAATTCACCTGAAGGCTCCTGTCTCTGAAAACTTGGTCTTTATCTCTGCATCTGTGATAGGACAGAAAAAGTAATAATGTTGTTAGTGGTGGTGTAATCATAACACTTTTCACTGATCGTGTGCTTCCTATGTTCTGGGCACTGCTCTTCATCAGGCTTATCCAGGTAGCTCAGATCCCCAATCCCCAGACCAATGGAATGTGAGCATTAGCATCCAACAGGCTTACCTGCAAAAGTACAGAGGTAAACACTTTTGAATGAATAACCACTGAATAAATCTACTTCAAATCTGGACTTGAGGAACAAGGAGTTGCCAAGGGAAATCTGCTACCTGAAGAGATTCACAACCTGCTGACCTAAAGGCAGCAGGCTATGGGGCTCAGAGAGGCTGCCTTTTTATAGTCATCAGAAGGCACAACAGATTTGCTTGTTCGGAATGAACTATTAGAACTAGATGGGAAGCAAATCTCACCAGACCTAAGCAAAAGTTCCTCTTCCACCTACATCTAGTAAATTTATCAATAGCAACTATTAACAACAACAACAGTAATAATAGCAGCCAACATTTATCAAGAGCCTACTTATGTCAGGGAATATGTGTGGAGCTTTACTAGATATAATCCTTTCAATCTATGAAGTTGGTATTACTAACTCTATGCAATGCTCTTAAACAATCCACTCTACTCCTCCTTAAATATTAGGCACAGAGACAGAATTACTTCCTACAGTCCCTCAGGAGCAGAGGTTGAGACACTATGCTAAAGGTAACATGAATGATGCACAAAACATTAGGAGATGACAGTAATGACTAGTTTTCAATGCCTATTCCTTTAGGAGGTACTTAGGACTTGTACCACATTCCACTCTGATTTGGAAATGTTTTTTCCCCAGTTCAAAAGGCAAGTAGAAAGTTCAAGCTTTATAGAGGCTGAAACAAAATACATGATAAATAAGACAGAGTATTTCATCTTCCTTAGGGAGAGATGACCTAGACCAAGTCTCAAAGGCTGGCTGACTGGGTCAAATGTGCAACCACATAACTCTAGCAAAAAGTCAGGGGAGTTGGTAGGGGCTATTTTTACTAGAAGGCCTCAGAAAGAAGCTCAGAAAACTGGTCCTGGGATCCTCACCTGTAGTCTTGTACTCAGACTGTTCCAAGAGACTAAGGAGTCGGCCTTCACTGAAGCCTTTTTCCTGTGACAGAGAAAAATAGATGAAAGGGTTACACAGAGTCTAAAATACAACTTCCTTAGCCCAGATCACACCTATCTCCAGGAGAGAAGAGGTGTAGGGGTACAGCTGTAGGAAAGTCTTTTGCTTTCTAATAAACGAGGGTACACAGTAAAAAAGCAAATATGATTAAAAGAATACGTCTTTATGCCAAGAATATATCTAAGAATGGATACCAGAGTCAAGGCAAATTATTCCACCAAGATCGTATTAGAGAACAGTAACCTTTGACCTATGATAGATTTGGAGAGGTTTAAAATAGAAAATAACAGTTTCAAATTAGCTTCTAGAGGCAGCGATGACAGAGAAAAAACTAGCTTTATGGTATAAGCACATACCCATAAGCCCTAACTCCAAATTACCACCTAAACATCACCCCATTCATATAAGGAAAAGATAATTTCCCCTGATTCTTCATACTTTTCTTCATATTCTTTTTTCATCATGACAGATAATGGCTTCTCCATCTTAGTGTTCAGTGACTGCTATGTCAGTAAGCCTTGGACATGGAGCTGCTGCTTTATCTTTGATCTCTAAGCCAAGACTTGCTCTTCCTGATCTCTAATCACAAAGCCCAGAAAGCACATCTTCCCAGTGACCAGGACCACATCCTACAGTTTCCTAATAAGGCTAGGCACATGAGGTGTTCAACAGAGTTGACTGTATGTTCCTGGCAGTGGGTATACAACTGGATATACTTTCTGGAAAGTAATCTGGCAGTATGTTTCAAGAGATTTTAATGTTTATACCCATTGCCCTAAGAGCTCCACTTCAGGAAATCTATTCTAAGGAAATAATCAGTGGTACAAAGACTGATTAATGTTTTAAACACAGCGTTATAATACAGAAGAACTGGAAAACAATCTGAATGTCCAATAATATGAGAACGGTTAATTGACTGTGTGATACAAACATTAAGAGTAATTTAAAAAACAGTTTAAAAATAAACCCAGGAAGGTGTTTATGTTACAATTGTAAGTGTATATATACATATGCACATACAAGTATACGTATGTACACATATGTGTATATGTACATATATAATATGGTGTCAATTACATTAAAATGCATTAAAAAAAGACTAGAAAAAAATAGGCCAAAATACTAGAAGATGTCATCTTTGAGTAACTAACTTATGGATGATAATTTCGCTATTGTTCATACTTTTTTTTGAACTTCCCATATTTTCTACAATGAGTATATATTACTTTTTAATTAAAAGAAAAAATAATTTTAAAAAGCACAAATCCTATTTCAAGATAAACAGAAGAAGAAGGAAGGAGGGAGGAAAAAAGCCCAGACAGAACTGTGGAGGGTTAGGTAACCTTTCCTAAAACACTCCACACATACCTTTGGGTTCCTCAGCCGTTGTGGACGCTTCCCCTCCACAGCTGAGCATACTCTATCACTCTCTTCAGGCCCATCTCCTTGGTCACCTCTTGCAAGCTGGAGACAGGACTCTACATGACACTGATACTCTCTGAACGGGACTAGGGATTTACAGAGATAACACTTCTCATTCCTAGCCAATCAGAAGAAAGAGAGAAAAGGCAGTTTTAAGATTTGCTTTTGCCTCTGTGCTCCTAGATACGTCTCAAATTGTGTTTTTATGTCTTAAAGTTATTCTGTGAAGAAGACATGTCAACCAAAGCAGATTCGCTCAGCAGGATCGCCAATAAAACTAACCCAATGCCAATCAAAAGGACTGAGTGATTAGTGGTTTTCCCTGGCTGTTTCTCTTACCCTGCTGTTGTGGCAGTGGGATGATAATGAAATCAGCTCTTCTAACTATCTCAAACAATGCTAATTGCTCTCCAGACTTCAGTCAAACTCTTCTCAAATTAAGTGTAATCGTTTTCTTCAAAGAGAAGTTAAAATTTAGACAGAAAAGGGAACACCAAGAGCATTAAATCAAAATGACATTTTTACCACGGTAGATGAACTTGTCTGATTAGTGTATCAAGTCCGTCTATATGCTGACTTCCTTAATTCTACAACCTGCAACATCCACTAGGAAGTTACTAAAATCATGTGGTTCTGCCAGAGGCTTTTGCACAACTTCATATATACAGTTATTTTTATCTTTTTATAATCGTAGAGTTTGTGGAAAGAGGAAATTGTGTCCCTGAGGTAAGGTTTATTAGGCATCAGCAAAAATGGAATCACTGGAGACAAAGGAAGAAAATGAACATTTATGAAGTATTTTCTCTGTGGTGAGAACTGGTACAAGGCCCTTTAAACACAATTTCTCAATTAATTGGTGGGTCCTATTAGGAAGGTACTATTCTCCTCGAAGTCCTATAGCTAATAACTGTCAGAAGCCAGGTCTGCCTGACTCATAAAATCATCTTAGTTTTAAGAAGCTAAAGAAAACTTTCCAAAGCTTCTCCTTCTGGTTGTTGCTATTCGGTTACTACAGAAAGATTTAGATTGCCTTTATGGAAAAATTTCTCTGGGAGGGTCTTTAAAATAGGAGAAATAAGTCTCTCAAGTAATTAATCATTAGAGAGAATACAAGTAAAACTCTGACTTATGAGAAAAGCTACACTAGTGTACCTTTCAAGGTTTATTAATTAATGTAAAAAGCATTTATTAACCCCCTACTACATGAGAGACGGCAGCACTGTAAAAGAAGCATAAGTTTTTGAGTCAGGTAGACTTTGCCAGTTCTGGCCACATGATCTTAACCAGTTACGTATAATTTCTCTTCAGTTTCTATATTTATTTCTAAAAAAGAAAGAATACTACCTTATCAGCTATTGTGATAGCTACAAAGTAAATAAACCACCCAGCACAGCGGCTGGCACATAATATTAAGAGCTCAACAAACAGGTATTATTGTTATTGCTGTCTCACACACATTTTATTAGATGCCGGGGATATAAACATGAATGAAGGCAAGTATCTGCCTTCAAGTAACTCACAGAATAGCCACGGAGACAGAAATGTCAAAAACGAAAGGAAAAAATTTACTGCAATAGTGTGATGAATACAGTCCTAGAAAAATGACTGCATGACAGAAGGATTCCAAAAGGAGCAAGTGGAGCTCTGCTCAACTCGATTAGGGAAGGCAGCCATGAAATTTAGGATCTAAGATAAGATCTGTGTTTCAAAGATAAATGTTTCTAATGACTAACTGCCCTAATGTATTGTTGGTGATGTCTTTACTTTCAGGAGGCAGCACTTATACCTGACCCACCCCTTGCCCCTGCCTCCCTTTGTAATGAATGTGCTTTCTTAGTCAAGCTGCAACCCACAACCCAAGGAAGTCTTCAATATTGCCCAACTTCTTGCAACTCAACTTCTGTACCATTACATTGCAAAATAGCACACTGCTTCCCCAAAGCACCAAACACCAATATGCAAATTCAAAGAAAACAGAAAGCTAAGAGCAATGTGGAAGTGGAGGGAGTGGCAGGGTCTTTTCAGAGTAACAAAAAGGGATACAGAGGCCACCCACTTATGCTGACATAAACTGGGAATATGAAAAAGAAATACAGGCATTAAAGCAACAAAGTGATTGCCAGGCCGAAGAAACCCAGGGTAAGAGAGAAATTGGTCTCTTATTCGGTCTAAGTGATGGTATGTGTTAATAAGCAAGAGCTCCGTAAACACAGTATACCTACTTGTCAATGTCTAGGGAAATCTGAGCAGCTGTCCCACTGTCACTCTTGCTCTTTCTCTTAGTCTCTTTTTGTCTCCGAGTCAACACTTTCAACAACAAAAAAAAGAAACAAAACAAAAAAGAAAAACTGTTAGTTGGCAGTAGACTCTAAATATAAAAGACAAAATGTACTTGAAGAAGAAAAGTTTAAAATCCTATTCCACTGGGAGAGGTGACTGTCTGGGAAACCTCTGCCTTTCTAGTACAGAGAATATTACTTGCATAATATGGACTGAAACTGCCAGCAGCAAGATATTCCCATATTTGCTAATGAGATCTATTTTTCCTCTACTTGCCATTAGATCTAAAAATCTAGTCCACACCAAGAAAGGTTTTTGTGTACTATCCTAACTTGCAGCACTAGGGGGAAGGATTTATACTTTCCCATTGAAAACTCTGTCTTTGTGACACATATACTCCAATAAGATGCTTTATGATATATAGCAATGACAGCTAAATCTGAGTGCCCACATTAGCTCCACTCTTTACAAAACTGAAAAGTGTTCCATTTACAAGTGAGAAAATGAGAGCTCAGAACAGTTAACACAACCAGTCTTTTCCACTACAATAGGACCACCTCCTAATTCTAGTGGGTATAGACAACTTTAGTCCAAGAGGCATACAAATACTTTTCTCATAGCAAAAGGTGTCTGTTTATCAAATCATACTCTCTTAAAGGGTCTTGGAAGTTAATTAACCAACTGTTTTCCAGTCTTCATTCCTTGCAGTTAACAAGAAGAACTGTGACCATCTCACTTCAAATATTGCCTTTGTCCCTCCTGACACTTGACATCCCCATGACAAAGAATTTAGAAAGCTTATCAGTTCACAAAATAATTTAGGTTGTGAAGCATTTACCTAGACCAGGGGTTAGCAAAATTTTTCTGTACAGGACCAGGTAGTAAATATTTTAGGCTTGGAAGGCGATATGTCACATCGCCTTAACTGTCATAACTACTCAACTCTGCATTATAGCAGGAAGGCAGCCATAGGCAACATTATAAATAACTGGGTGTGGTATGTTCCAATAAAACTTTATAAAATCAGATGTCTAACTACATTTGACTCCTGGCTGGCCATAGTTTACCTATCCTTCTAGTCCAACCTCCCACTCATATAAATGCCTCTATAAGCAACCCTGACAAGTGATTAAACAGTCTCAACTATATCCATTCACTGAGGAGAATTCACTTCCTCCTAGGTAAACCCATTCTACCGCTACACAACAATTCTGGCTTAATCTGCATTTACTGGGGGCTGTATGAATAAGTTTACCCCCTTTTCCACAAGTCAGCTCTTTGAACACTTAACAAGCTACATTACAATCTTGGTTTTACTCAGTTGTCTGACCCACTAAAATGTAACCACCTTCAAAACAGGTACTATATCTAGTCATTAAGCCAATCACTAATAAGACTTGGACTGCAGAACCTTTGAGGGCCTAGGGTAGCTCTAATCCTTTTAATGATCCTCTGGAGATGGGTATTATTATTCTGCCCTATTTTAAACGTATGAAAACAAACTCAAAGGAATTGACTTTGCCAAGCTATCACAACTAGTCAGAAGAACCCAGAACAGTCTAGATCTGTCTGATTCCTATACCCATGTTTTACCTTCCTAGTTAATCTCCTCTACATACACCCCAATTTGTCAGTCTTCTATGTGTGGCACCTCAAAATGGACCCAATATTCCAACAAGCAGTCTGACCAGTAAAGAGAACACAAGAACCACAAGCTGCTTTGTCTGGACTCATATTCTACTAATTCAGCCAAGGCTGTGTTTACTTTATTGACAATCCTGGTATTCTACTGGCTTAAACTGAGCGTAAAGGCAATTAAGATCTATCCCCTATCCTTCCAAATCATCTTCAAAAATGTTATCAAGACAGGTCTCCTAATTCTTTACTTGGGTAACTAAGTTGTTGGGTATGTTTCCCCTCTAACAGGACTTTATATTTATCCCTATTCTTTTCAGTTGAACATTCCAGTCAGTTGAGATCATGTGAAGTCTTGATTCTGTCATCTGATGTTATTAGCTCTCCCAGCTTTGTGTCATCTGCATATATTACAAGCATGCTTTCTACATGTTCATCCAAGTCACTGGGGAAAAATGACTGTTAAAGATATGGCCAAGGACACAGAAAACTGTGGCATGTTACCAGAGAAGCCTGTCTTCCCCTAGTCCAAATTTCCTTTAAATACTTAATCAAGCAAGTATTTATTGATAATCTTCAATGTGTAAGTTTGGGGAGATATAGGAAATTATGAGGCATGGTTCTTGCTCTTAAGGAGCTTACAATTTACTAAGGGAGACAGCACATACATTCAAATAACTATAATACAAGGTGTAAAGAGATACACATAATAAAACATGATCATACACAGAAGCAACTATTAATAATGTCTTATCTCTAGGGAGGATGACAGGGACACCTGGGGACTGGAAGAGGAGGCAGGCATATTTTTCACTATATAGTTTTCCGTACTACTGAATTAAAAATTAAAAGGGCGGGCTTCCCTGGTGGCGCAGTGGTTGAGAGTCCGCCTGCCGATGCAGGGGACACGGGTTTGTGCCCCGGTCCGGGAAGATCCCACATGCCACGGACCGGCTGGGCCCGTGAGCCATGGCGCGTACGGAGCCTGTGCTCCGCAACGGGAGAGGTCACAACAGTGAGAGCCCCGCGTATCACACACACACACACACAAAATTAAAAGGCCTAGTATTTACCTGAAGAAAATAAAACGCTAATTCGAAAAGATGTATGTGCCACAAGTTCATTGCAGCATTATTTACAATAGCCAAGATATGGAAGCAACCTAAGTATCCATCAACAGATGAATGGATAAAGAAGAGGTGATATATATATATCACTGTTTTCCAGTTTTGCCTAAGGGAACACAGCTAGTCGAGTCCTAGCCTGGAGACCATTTTGTCCAACTCTAAAGTTGGTGCACATTATTCCACTGTGTGCCACTGCTTCTTTGTATCTTAACAGTGCCAAACCAAGTCCTAAGTGCAGTTCCTTAGGGCGTTTTCCATCCAGTGGTATATAAAGGCCTGAGTTAATGGTCGTAGGTTTATAGGTGGCTCTCTCAGCTCTCAGTGATGTTCCTCCTTTCTGTTTTGCATACCTTGCCCAGGTAGTTGCTTTCCTGGTAGTTGTCTTCAGACTCCATCGTTCCCTTTTGAAATCTTTGCTATATATATACACACACACACACACACACACACACACACACACACACACACACACACAATGGAATATTACTCAGGCATAAAAAAAAGAAATCTTGCCATTTGCAACAACATAGATGGACCTAGAGAGTATTATACAAAGTGAAATAAGTCAGACAAAGACAAATACTATATGATTTCACTTATATGTGGAATATAAAAAGTGAAACAAATGAACAAACATAACAAAACAGAAAGAGTTGTAAATACAGAAAACAAACAGGTAGTTGCCAGGGAGGTGGGGGGTGGCGGCTGTGGGGGGAGGAGAGAGATAGGTGAGGGAAATTAAGAAGCACAAACTTCCAGTTAAAAAATAAATGAATCACGGGTATGAAAAAAAAAAATTCAAAGGGAGAAAAAGAGATCAGGTTACAGCAAGGCCTTAGGCACAAGTTAGAGTAGATGATCTATTTCTAAGGTTCCCTCCAACCCAGAGATTTTATAAATAAAAATAAAGTACTGCAGGAGAAAAACATCCTGGACATAGTTGTATAACCACCTTCAAAATCCACCTCCTATTCTATCAGCCAGCCCACATTTCTCCATCTTATGTACAAGGAATTTATGAGAGATTTTATCAAGTGCCGTGCTGAAATCAATTCTTAAAATGTTTGCATCTCTGATTACAGAAACCTCTAAGGTTTTTTTTTTTCCCTCTCTCTCTCTTTCTATTTATTACCCATCGTGACTACCAAGGATTTTTCCCAAAAGAAATACTTGGAAACCACTCCACAAACAGGGCTGGAAAAGGAATTAATTGCTTATAGCACTTTATATATACCTCTGCACCTAGCACATTTCTGTTATTTGTTTATATGTCAGTCTCCTTTCTACATCACACAACCTTCTGAATTCAGAGATTCTGGGTTTTGTCTTGATCTCTTCACCATCCCCAGCAGAGTCTAGCATAGATTAGATGCTAATAAATACTTGTCAATTTAAATCATAGCAATGGATTCACAGGAAAAAGGGGCTCTTGTTTTATGAGAACCTTCTCTGTGCCAGGGACTTAAAAAACATAATCTCAATCCTTACAATGGTCCTGGCAAGGCATATATCGCTAACTCTATTTTATAGATGATGAAATAAACTGACAAAGATCACAAAGCTAAAATAACAAAGAAACATGGCACCAGAAGTGCAATATGAGCTTTACTTTAAAGTAATATATGTTCTTCTATAAGAGCAGGCTGCTCTCCTGGGAAATAAGAGGGTAAAGGGAAAGAGAAAAAGAGGGTAAGAGGGAAGAGAGAAAGTGATAAGTGCTAAGTGGGCAGGTGGAAAAGAGACTTGGCAGATGGCTGAGACTTATATGCTAATTCTATTATTAAATGTTATGATCAGAGCAGACTGGACTGGCCCCTGCAGCTACATTTTTCCTTTAAAAACTATTGCCCCTACAAAGAAGAAAGGTGTAAGTTGCTCTAAAGGAGTCTGCTACTCTGGTTTATGAGTGTTGAGAGAGCCATTTTAACTAAGCTGCAGGCAGAGAATTTAGTATGAAACTTAAATCCAAAAACTTAGTTGCTGGTGACAACAGCCAAAGATTTCAAAAGGGAACGATGGAGTCTGAAGACAACTACCAGGAAAGCAACTACCTGGGCAAGGTATGCAAAACAGAAAGGAGGAACATCACTGAGAGCTGAGAGAGCCACCTATAAACCTACGACCATTAACTCAGGCCTTTATATACCACTGGATGGAAAACGCCCTAAGGAACTGCACTTAGGACTTGGTTTGGCACTGTTAAGATACAAAGAAGCAGTGGCACACAGTGGAATAATGTGCACCAACTTTAGAGTTGGACAAAATGGTCTCCAGGCTAGGACTCGACTAGCTGTGTTCCCTTAGGCAAGTTAATTAAGCTCTCTGAGTATCAGGTGACTTACCCACAAAATGACATGATAATAGCATCTATCTTCATGGGTTCTGGTAAGGATCACATCAAATAATCCAAATAAGTTGTAAGAGTGTTCAGCCCACAGAAAGCACTCAGATTATCATTAGTTGTTTATTATTATGTAATTCTCATTATTAGTCTTCCAAATTTATTTCTTAGTCTTAGCCAAAGATTTAAGCCCATCTTTAGAACATACCTACCAGCCTATCTATAATTTGCGTTAGGTCTTAGTCTTAAGTGGTTCCCATACTAATTTGTACAGACAAAATGAACAATAACCAAAGCATTACAGAACAATTACCAATACTATGTAAACATCAGCACACACTTATTTCCAAAACCCTAAGCAGACAAGCAATCAAAAATAAAAACATATGGCCTTGAACTGTAAACAGTGAAGACAAAGGCTCCCTGAGTTAAGTGAAAATTATATATACAAAGAAAAGAGATTTGGAAGCATGACAGTGGTTACTCTCAGTTTGTCTCCCTTAACCTCAAAACCACATCAGCAGAAAATAATGGGAGGCCACAGAGTTGTTTACGTTCCTGCTAAAACCGCCAATCCTCCAGCTTAGCACTTTCTCAGTGGGATGTTAGGGGAAAAAGGGAAGGCCTGCTCCACCTGCATGTTGTCTGCCTCAATGCTGCCAGCCTTCCCTATGAGAGTAGTCCCAACAAAAAGGCTATCAACAGAACTAACCATTATCTACCATTCTGACACACGTGGCTGTTTAAATTTAAAACTTAATTAGAATTAAATGTAATTTATTTATTTTTCTTTTTTTAATAAATTTATTTTATTCTTGGCTGCATCGGATCTTCATTGCTGCACGTGGGCTTTCTCTACTTGTGGTGAGCATGGGCTACTCTTCATTGCGGTGCACGGGCTTCTCACTGAGGTGGCTTCTCTTGTTGCGGAGCATGGGCTCTAGGTGCACAGGCTTCAGTAGTTGTGGCTTACGGGTCTACAGTGCAGGCTCAGTAGTTGTGGCACATAGGCTTAGCTGCTCCGTGGCATGTGGGATCTTCCCGGACCAGGGCTCGAACCCGTGTCCCCTGCATTGGCAGGTGGATTGTTAACCACTGCACCACCAGGGAAGCCCCCTAAATGTAATTTAAAATTCAGGTCTTCATCACATGAAGTATACATTTCAAGCGTTCAATAGCCACATGTGACTAGTGGCTACCATGTTTGAGTCTACTAATAAAGAACATTTCTGTCACTGCAGACAGTTCCACTGACTAGCACTGCGGAGATAAACATGACTAATTCTATCTTGCCTTAAATCTGTTTACCTTGGACACCCCCAAGAAATTCAAGCTTCCCATAGCTTCTCTCACCACCTAGATTCTCATCCCACGACTCTAATCCGTCATCTGGGGGCACTTTTCTAGTATGACTCAGTCTCCCTCTCCTGCTCTCAAAATGACTCTGCCCTCTGGAATTAGGGTCAGTGATCAAAAAAATCCTCAATATTCTTAACCCTCTCTGTGGAAGTTCTTTCATCTTCTTGCTCGAACTGAAAGATGGCTGTCCTCTGAGCATACTGCTTCTCCTTGTACCTTCTCAGGTACTGGCTGTTTCTTTTTCCTTACAACACAATACCACTGACCTGGAGGTGGGGTAAATATCCTCTTACTCCTCATTGTTGCTTCCAGACTACTGGAAAACCTGGTTTGAAGCACAAACCATTCTGCTACGCCTGCTGCTCCACCTTGAAGAAGTCATCTACTATCCTCCTGGTCACCCACCCCACCCCCTTTCCTGGCCATTCGTTGAAACTTTTAACATATCACTTGCTGTCTTTCTTTTTGCCAGTCTTGCCATCATTCTTGGTGATTTTAATATGTACATATTAGACTGAAGAATATGAAAGTTGCAGTTTCTGTAGTTCAACCTAAGCTATGATTCATTCAGTATCTGTCCTCTCACTTCCTTTACCTTTTTGCTATCAGCTCCCATGGATCATACCATCTCAGCCTTTCTCAAGTGGGATTTCTGAGAGAGAAGTAAGCCTAATGTCCTCAGGCATCCATTGTATGTAATGCATTAAACTCTGTCCTCCGCATCTAGAATAGTATCAACCAGTTATGTACCATCCTCGGGAGAAGTAAGGAAAACATTCGATTCATTTTCTGTGTTCTGTGGTTCCAGTGAGGAACCCTGACTGAGCCTGTCAATAATAATCATGCCACTTCCAACATCACCACCACCTATCTTTTCCAACTCACTCCTTCTAATACCCTAACTCCAATAATCCTTCAGTCCCACTAGGATGTCTAATTCCAGGCTATCACCTTTTCACTGTCCATCATCCTGTCATGTCCTCACTTTCCTTCTTACCTAACTTAGATCTCATGGTTATTCTACCAACCATTCCCCTGAATATTTTCTCAACTTATTTCTAATTTCTATTGTACTCCCTAGCAAAACCCAAATTTGGTTAAATCCAATTCTCCACCTATTATGTGCCCCTACCTAAGCAGCACAATAGTGCTGACGGTGCTCACAATATATTTAAGACCAAAAACCTCAAGCGGCCCCTCAATACAGCCTAGCAATCCTAATATGTCTCCATAGTCAGTTTATTGTTCTACTCTCCCAGAGACTGTTTCACATCTTCTCTGCTATCTTCAAACTTTCAATATCCATCCTGACTCTGCTGTCACTATTCTTTTTTGTTTCAATATAATACCTTTATTGAGATAAAGTTACATATTATATAATTCACTGAATTACAGTTCATGGCTTTTAGTTTATTCTTAGTATATTCACAGAGTTGTGCAACTATCACCACTACCAATTTTATAACATTTTCATTAACTAAAAAAGAAACAGGTTCCCATTAGCAGTCATTCTCCTTTTCCCCCCAGGATCCCAGCCCTAGGCAACCACTAATCTGCTTTCTGTTTCTATGTGTTTGCCTATTCTGGGCGTGTCTTATAAATGGAATCATACAATATGTGGGCTTTTGTGACTGACTTCTTTCACTTAACATATGTTTTCATCTATATCATAGCATGTGACAGTACTTCATTCCTTTTTTTCTCATAGCAGCTGCACCATTTTACATTCCCACCAACAGTGTACCTGGGTTCCAATTTCTCCACATTTTTACCAACATTTGTTATTTTCATTTTTTTAATAGCCATTCTAGTGGGGATGAAGTGGTATCTCATAGTTTTGACTCACATTTCCTTAATGATTAACTATGTTGATCATCTTTTCATGTGCTTGCTGACAATTTGTATATATTCTTAGAGAAAACGTCTATGCAAGTGTTTTGTTTTAACTGAGTCCTTTTTGTTGTTGAGTGGTAGGAATTTTGTATATGTTCTGAAATCTAGACTTTTATCGGATATATGATTTATAAATATTTTCTCCCATTCTGTAGGTTTTCTTTTCACTTTCTTGATAGTGTTCTTTGATGCACAACAGTTTAAATTTTGATGGAGTCCAATTTATCTATTTTTTTCTTTTGTTGCTTGTGCTTTTGGTGTCATATCTAAGAATCCACTGCCAAATCTAAAGTCATGAATATTTACCCCTAGGGACTTCCCTGGCGGTCCAGCAGTTAATACTCTCTGCTTCCAACCCGCAGGGGATGCGGGTTCGATCCCAGGTCAGGAAACTAACATCCCACATGCCGCACGGTGTGGTCAAATAAATAAATAAATAAAATTCACAAAGGAATCGTTAAAAAAAAAAATTTACCCCTAAGACAGTTTTATAGTTTTAGTACTTACATTTACGTCTTCAATATATTTTTTGTATATGGTGTGAGGCAGGTGTTCAATTTGAAATACTCTTGAAATAAAAAGACCCTATATGCCTCATTCAGTAAACAAATTCTTATTCTCTCAGGTACTAGACTTAATAAACTTATTCTACTAGTGATAGCTTCTAACTAAAAAATCCTAATGACTATGTTGATACTTCCTAAGTATAAGCAACCCTAAAAAAGGCACACATCACTAGGTCCTACAAACAGATGAAAAAATAAAGGCTCAGAGGCTTCAATCCTGTAAATACCTGGGGTAAGATATGATTCCAAGTCTGTTAGACTCCAAAGCCAGTACCACAATACCAAACTGCCCTCTTTGTTGCAGAGAAGCCACACAAGCGCCCTGTCCCTACTCAAGTTGTAGCAATTTCTTTTCAAGTTTAGAGATAACCTTGCTTTCTCAAGAAGGTACACTTGAATGTTGAGCTCTTGACCTTAGTCTTTACTGCTGCTATAGCTGACCCCTGCATTTGAAGTGTTAGCCTGGTTTCCTCAACACTTTTCCATAGAAGGCAAAAGTACTCATATAAAAATATGCTTGGGGCTTCCCTGGTGGCGCAGTGGTTAAGAATCTGCCTACCAATGCAGGGGACACAGGATCGAGCCCTAGTCCGGGAAGATCCCACATGCCGCAGAGCAACTAAGCCTGTGTACCACAACTACTGAGCCCACCTGCTGCAACCACTGAAGGCCGCATGCCTAGAGCCCATGCTCCACAACAAGAGAAGCCACAGCAATAATAAGCCCATGCACTGCAATGAAGAGCAGCCCCTGCTCGCCTCAACTAGAGAAAGCCCACGCTCAGCAATGAAGACCCAACATAGCCAAAAATAAATAAATTAAAAAAAAAAAAAGCTTGGCAGTGCCCCCACCATCCTGAGACTTCAAGGAAAGAATTAATACTGAGAAAAATCCTTAAACCATAAACTCCTACTTAGGATATAGAAATAAAGGGTCTACAACCATTATATTTTTATGAACAAAATTCCTCAATCTATGAGGTACTGAATAATTTAGAGACCTTAGAAAAACAGTCACTTGTCTAGCTCCTACTAATACTTGTGCATAATATTTATAGCACAATCTTTTTCTTTAACAGCTGGCATTTTTATTTAAGCAGTTTGACAATATATATATAGAATTTTTAAATAATTCATATTTTCTGACCCATGAATTAAAATTTGGAAATCTATTCTGAGGGAATCATCTGCATTTAGACCAGATCATAAGACAAAGATATTTTATCAAAGCATTATTTATAATAATGAAAATTTTAAACAACCCAGTGTTCAAATACAGAATGAAATACTATGCAGAAATTCAAAATAAAGACTGAAAGGAAATACACCAAAATGTTAACTGTAATTGGGATAGGGGAATTAGGCGGGTGGTTATTTTTGGATGATTATCTTTCTATGTTGCAAATTTTTTTCAATGAGCATAGACTAGTCTTACAATTTAAAAAATTATTTTAATATTGAGACACCCCTAATGAAATAACAGATCTGGGCAATGATCATCAATGACTATTAGCTGAAAGCTGGGCTTTCTGATGGATGGATTAGGCTGATCCCACTAGTCACTCTTAACATCATAAAAGAAAGACAACCAGACAGTATGTTTCTCACAATCTGATGCAGTATGAAATATATAATACCACCTATGAGCTACTCTTTTGTCAAAAAAAAAATCTAAACTGAATCTGATCAAGCCTCAAATCAAAATAGAAGTTTCCAGGGGCTTCCCTGGTGGTGCAGTGGTTGAGAGTCCACCTGCTGATGCAGGGGACACGGGTTCGTGCCCCGGTCTGGGAAGATCCCACATGCCGCAGAGCGGCTGGGCCCGTGAGCCATGGCTGCTGAGCCTGTGTGTCCGGAGCCTGTGATCTGCAACGGGAGAGGCCACAACAGTGAGAGACCCGCGTACCGCAAAAAAAAAAAAAAAAAATAGAAGTTTCCAGAAATTATAGTTTAGAACAGGAGATCATGGGCAGCGGAGTCGAGATGGCGGAGTAAGAGGACGCAGAGTTCACGTTTCCTCACAACTAGGGCACCTACCAGGTGCTGGTGGGGGACCCTGGACACCTAAGAGGATGGGAGGAACCTCTGTGTGACCAGGTAGGATGTGGTAGGGAGAGGGGGTAGAAGTGGAGGTCAGACGGGGCTGGTGTTCCTGAGGGGCAGCTGGAGGAGGGGAGGGGTTCCCGTGTCCGGAGAAGCCCACCCATGTGAGGGGAACAGCAGGGACAGGGAGAGACCTTTGGGGTATCAGGGAAGAATTCAGCCAGCGTTTCCCCTGCCCGCTCAGGCCCCAGCGAGCGTGCTGGGATCCTGGGCCTGAACCTCTGCCCTCTGGGGCCCCCTCCGGCCATGCTGAGCCTAAGCCCCATCCCCGCCACCCCCCAGGGCCTTTTCCAGTTGTGCAGGTCCTGAGCCTAGGCCCCGCATCCCCCGCCAAGGCCTTTTCTGGCTGCACAGGTCCTAAGCCTAAGCCCCCTCCCCTGCAACCCCCAATGCCAAGGCCTTTTCTGGCTTTTTTTTTTTTTTTTGCTGTTGTGGTTCTGTTATGCCTTGTTATTGTTGTTTCATTTATATATATTTTTCTAATATATTTTTTATTTTTCTAGTTTTACTTTATTTTTTATTCTTTGTTATTGTTCTACTCCTTTTTGTTTGTTGCCTTTTTTTTTTTTTTTTCCATGTGGCTTGCAGGATCCTGGTTCCCAGGCCAGGGGTCAGGCCTGAGCTTCTGTGGTGGGAGCACCAAGTCCAACTGCTGGACTAACAGAGAACCTCAGAACCCAGGGAATACTAATCGGTGTGAGGTCTCCTGGAGTTCCTCATCTCAGTACCAAGACCTGGCTCTACCCAACTGCCTGCAAACTCCAGTGCTGGATGCCTCAGGCCAAACAACCAGCAAGACAGGAACACAGCCACGCCCATCAAAAATAAAAAAGAAAGAGACAACAAAAAAATATGTTACAGATGAAGGAATAAGGTAAAAACCTATGAGACCAAATAAATGAAGAGGAAATACTCAACCTACCTGAAAAAGAATTAAGAGTCATGATAGTAAAGATGATCCAAAATCTCAGAAACAGAATGGAGGCATGGATCAAGAAAACACAAGAAATGTTTAACAAGAACCTAGAAGAAATAAAGAACAAACAGTGATGGGGACTTCCCTGGTGGCGCAGTGGTTGGGACTTCGCCTGCCAACGCAGGGGACATGGGTTTGAGCCCTGGTCCGGGAAGATCCCACATGCCACAGAGCAACTAAGCTCATGCACCACAACTACTGAGCGTGAGCTCTGGAGCCCACGAGCCACCACTACTGAGCCCACGTGCCACAACTACTGAAGCCCGCATGCCTAGAGCTCGTGCTCTGCAACAAGAGAAGCCACCACAATAAGAAGCCTGCGCACCACAATGAAGAATAGCCCTCACTCGCCACAACTAGAGAAAGCCCGTGTGCAGCAACGAAGACCCAACGCAACGAAAAATAAATAAATAAATAAATAAATTTAAAAAGAACAAACAGTGATAAATAACACAATAACTGAAATGGAAAATACACTAGGAGGAATCGATAGCAGAATAACTGAAACAGAAGAACAAATAAGTGAGCTGAAGATAGAATGGTGGAAATAACTGCTGAGGAGCAGAATAAGGAAAAAACAATGAAAAGAAATGAGGACAGTCTCAGAGACCCCTGGGACAACATTAAACACACCAACATTCGAACTATAGGGTCCCAGAAGCCGAAGAGAAAGAGAAAGGGTCTGAGAAAATATTTGAAGAGATTATAGTTGAAAACTTCCCTATCATGGGAAAAGAAATAGTCACCCAAGTCCAGGAAGTGCAGAGAGCCCCAAACAGGATAAACCCAAGGAGAAGAACACCAAGACACATATTAATCAAACTAACAACAATTAGGTTCAAAGAAAAAATATTAGAAGCAGCAAGGAAAAAGCAACAAATAACATACAAGGAAATCACCATAAGGTTATCAGCTGATTTTTCATCAGAAACTCTGAGGGCCACAAGGGAGTGGCAGGATATATTTAAAGTGATGAAAGGAAAAAACCTACAACCAAATACCAACATTACTCTACCCAGCAAGGATCTCATTCAGATTTGATGGAGAAATAAAAAGCTTTACAGACAAGCAAAAGCTAAGAGAATTCAGCACCACCAAATCAGCTTTACAACAAATGCTAAAGGAACTTCTATAGGTGGGAAACACAAGAGAAGAAAAAGACTCACGAAAACAAACCCCAAACAATTAAGAAAACGGTAACAGAAACATACATCTAGATAATTATCTTCAGTGTAAATGGATTAAATGCTCCAACCAAGACACAGGCTCGCTGAATGGACACAAAAACAAAACCCATATGTATGCTGTCTACAAGAGACCCACTTCAGACATAGGGACACATACAGACTGCAAGTGAAGGGATGGAAAAAGATATTCCATGCAAATGGACATCAAAAGAAAGCTGGAGTAGCAATACTCAACCCAGATAAAATAGACTTTAAAATAAAGACTGTTACAAGAAATAAGGAAGGACACTACATAATGATCAAGGGATTAATCAGAAGAAGATGTAACAATTATGAAGATTTATGCACCCAACATAGGAGCAGCTCAATACATAAGGCAAATACTAACAGCCATAAAAGGGGAAATCAATAGTAACACAATAATAGTGGGGGACTTTAACACCCCACTCACACCAATGGATAGATCACCCAGACAGAAAATAAATAAGGAAACACAAGCTTTAAATGACACAATAGTCCAGATAGATTTAATTGATATTTATAGGACATTCCACCCATAAACGACAGAATACACTTTCATCTCAAGTGCACATGGAACATTCTCCAGGACAGATCACATCTTAGGTCACAAATCCAGCCTTGGAAAATTTAAGAAAACTGAAATTGTATCAAGCATCTTTTCCAACCACAAGGCTATGAGATTAGAAATCAATTACAGGAGGGCTTCCCTGGTGGCACAGTGGTTGGGAATCCACCTGCCAATGCAGGGGACACGGGTTCAAGTCCTGGTCCAGAAAGGTCCCACATGCTGAGGAGCAACTAAGCCCGTGTGCCACAACTACTGAGCCTGCACTCTAAGGCCTGCATGCCACAACTACTGAAGCCTGTGTGCCTAGAGCCCGTGCTCCACAACAAGAGAAGCCACTACAATGAGAAGCCTGTGCACCACAAAGAAGAGTAGGCCCTCGCTCATGGCAACTAAAGAAAGCCCGCGCACAGCAACAAAGACTCAATACAGCCAAATATAAATAAATTAAAATAAATAAGTTAAAAAGAAAACAATACCAAGGGCATTTAAAAGAAAAATCAGGGCTTCCCTGGTGGTGCAGTGGTTAAGAGTCCGCCTGCCGAGCAGGGGACACAAGTTTGTGCCCCGGTCTGGGAGGATCCCACATGCCGCGGAGCAGCTGGGCCCATGAGCCATGGCCACTGAGCCTGCATGTCCGAAGCCTGTGCTCCACAACGGGAGACGACGCAGCAGTGAGAGGCCTGTGTAACAAAAAAAAAAAAAAAAAAAAAAAGAAAAAGAAAGAAAAATCAATTACAGGAAAAACACTATAAAAAACACCAACACATGGAGGCTAAACAATATACTAATAAACAACCAAGGTATCACTGAAGAAATCAAAGAGGAAATCAAAAAACACACAGAAACAAATGACAACAAAAACACAACAACCCTAAACCTATGGGACACCGCAAAAGCAGTTCTAAGAGGGAAGTTTATAGCAATTCAATCTCACCTCAAGAAACAAGAAAAATCTCAAATAAACAATCTAACCTTATACCTAAAGCAACTAGAGAAAGAAGAACAAAAAACCCCAAAGTTAGTAGAAGGAAAGAAATCATAAAGGTCAGAGCGGAAATAAATAAAATAGAAACGAAGAAAACAATAGCAAAGATCAATAAAATTGGTTCTTTGAGAAGATAAAATTGATAAACATTTAGCCAGACTCAACAAGAAAAAAGGGAGAGGACTCAAATCAATAAAATTAGAAATGAAAAAGGAGATATTACGACTGATACCACAGAAGTACAAAGGATCATAAGAGACTACTACAAGCAACTATATGCCAATAAAAATGGACAACCTGGAAGAAACAGACACATTCTTGGAAAGGTACAACTTTCCAAGACTGAACCAGGAAGAATTAGAAAATATAAACAGACTAATCACAAGTAATGAAATTGAAACTGTAATTAAAAATTTTCCAGCAAACAAAAGTCCAGGACCAGATGGCTTCACAGGCCAATTCTATGAAACATTTAGAGAAGAGCTAACACCTATCCTCCTCAAACTCTTCCAAAAAAATTGCAGAGGGAGGAACACTCCCAAACACATTCTGCGAGGCCACCATCACCCTGATACCAAAGCCAGACAAAGATATGACAAGAAAATTACAGACCAGTATCTCTGATGAACACAGATGCAAAAATCCTGAACAAAATATTAGCAAACAGAATCCAACAGCACATTAAAAGGATCATACACCATGATCAAGTGGGGTTCACCCCAGGAATAAAAGGATTCTTCAATACACACAAATCAATCAATGTGATAAACCATATTAACGAATTGAAGGAGAAAGCCCATATGATCATCCCAATAGATGCAGGAAAAGCTTTTGACAAAATTCAATACCGATTTATGATAAAAACTCTCCAGAAAGTGGGCACAGAGAGAACCTACCTCACCATAATAAAAGCCATATACGACAAACACATAGCAAGCATCATTCTCAATGGTGAAAAACTGAAAGCATTTCCTCTAAGATCAGGAACAAGATAAGGATGTCCACTCTCACCACATTATTCAACACAGTATTGGAAGTCCTAGCCAAGGCAATCAGAGAAGAAAAAGAAATAAAAAGAATCCAAATTGAAAAAGAAGTAAAGCTGTCACTGTCTGCAGATGACATGATACTATACTTAGAAAATCCTAAAGATGCCACCAGAAAACTACCAAATCACTGAATTTGGTAAAGTTGTAGGATACAAAATTAATGCACAGAAATCTCTTGCATTCCTATACACTAACAATGACGGATCAGAAGGAGAAATTAAGGAAACAATCCCATTTACCAATGCAACAAAAAGAATAAAACACCTAGGAATAAACCCACCTAAGGAGGCAAAAGACCTATACTCAGAAAACTATAAAACAGTGATAAAAGAAATCAAAGATGACACAAACACATGGAGAGATATACCATATTCTTGGATTGGAAGAATCAATATTGTGAAAATGACTATACTACCCAAAGCAATCTACAGATTCAATGCAATCCCTATCAAATTACCAATGGCATTTTTCACAGAATTAGAACAAAAAATTTTACAATTTGTATGGAAACACAAAAGGCCCCGAATAGCCAAAACAATCTTGAGAAAGAAAAACAGAGCTGGAGGAATCAGGCTCCCTGACTTCAGACTATACTACAAAGCTGCAGTAATCAAGACAGTATGGTACTAGCACAAAAACAGAAATATAGATCAATGGTACAGGATAGAAAGCCCAGAGATAAACCTACAGACCTATGGTCACCAAATCTATGAGAAAGGAGGCAAGAATATACAGTGGAGGGACTTCCCTAGTGGGGCAGTGGTTAAGAATCCACCTGTGAATGCAGGGGGACACGGGTGTGATCCCTGGTCTGGGAAGATCCCACATGCCGCAGAGCAACTAAGCCTGTGAGCTACAACTACTGAGCCTGTGCTCTAGAGCCTGTGAACCACAACTACTGAGGCCGTGAGCCACAACTACTGAAGCCCACATGCCTAGAGCCCGTGCTCCACGACAAGAGATGACACTGCAATAAGAAGCCCGTGCACAGCAATGAAGAGTAGAGAAAGCCCGCGCGCAGCAACAAAGACCCAATGTACCAAAAATAAATCAATTAATTAATTTTTAAAAAATATTTTTAAAAAAGAATATACAGTGGAGAAAAGACAGTCTCTTCAATAAGTGTTATTGGGATAACTGGACAGCTACATGCAAAAGAATGAAATTAGAACACACCCTAACACCATACAGAAAAGTAAACTCAAAATGGACTGAAGATCTAAATGCAAGTCCAGACACTATAAAACTCTTAGAGGAAAACATATGAGAAACACTCTTTGACATAAATCACAAGATCTTTTTTGACCCACCTCCTAATGAAAATAAAAACAAAAATAAACAAATGGGACCTAATCAAACTTAAAAGCTTTTGCACAGCAAAGGAAACCATAAACAAGACAAAAAAGACAACCCTCAGAATGGGAGAAAATATTTGCAAACGAAGCAACTGACAAAGGATTAATCTCCAAGTTATACAAACAGCTTGTGCAGCTCAATATCAAAAAAAAAGCAAAGAACCCAGTCAAAACATGGGCAGAAGACCTAAATAGACGTTTCTCCAAAGAAGACATACAGGTGGCCAACAAATACATGAAAAGATGTTCAACATCCCTAATTATTAGAGAAATGCAAATCAAAACTACAATGAGGTATCACTTCACACCGGTCAGAATGGCCATCAACAGAAAATCTACAAACAATAAATACTGGAGAGGGTGTGGAGAAAAGGGAACCCTCTTACGCTGTTGGTGGGAATGTAAATTGATACAGCCACTGTGAAGAGCAGTACGGATGTTCCTTAAAAAACTAAAAATAGAACTACCATATAACCCAGCAATCCCACTCCTGGGCATATACCCTCAGAAAACCGTAATTCAAAGAGACACCTGTAGGGGCTTCCCTGGTGGTGCAGTGGCTAAGAATCTGCCTGCCAATGCAGGGGACACAGGTTTGAGTCCTGGTCTGGGAAGATCCCACATGCCGCGGAGCAACTAAGCCCATGCGCCACAACTACTGAGCCTGTGCTCTAGAGTCCGTGCTCTAGAGCCCGCGAGCCACAACTACTGAGCCCGTGTGCCTAGAGCCTGTGCTCCACAACAAGAGAAGCCACCACAATGAGAAGCCCGCGCACTGCAACAAAGAGTAGCCCCCACTCGCCGCAACCAGAGAAAACCCATGTGCTGCAACGAAGACCTAAACACAGCCAAATATAAATAAATAAATTAAATTTAAAAAAAAAAGACACATGTATCCCAATGTTCACTGCAGCACTATTTACAATAGCCAGGATATGGAACAAACCTAAATGTCCATCAACAGATGAATAAAGAAGATGTGGTACATATATACAATGGAATATTCTCAGCCATAAAAGGAATGAAATTGGGTCATTTGTAGAGATATGGATGGACCTAGAGTCTGTCATACAGAGTAAAGTTAAGAAAGAGAAAAACATATCATATATTAATGCATATATGTGGAATCTAGAAAAATAGTGCAGATGAACCTATTTGCAGGGCAGGAATAGAGATGCAGATGTAGAGAACAGATGTGTGGACACAGGGTTGGAAGGGAGGGGAGGGTGGGATGAATTGGGAGATTAGGTTTGACATAAATACACTACCATGTGTAAAATAGATAGCTAGTGGGAACCTGTGTTATAGCACAGGGAGCTCAGCTCAGTGCTGTATGATGACCTAGATGGGAGGGATTGAGGGGGGTGGGGTGGGAGGGAGGTTCAAAAGGGAGAGGATATATGTATACATATAGCTGATTCACTTCATTGTACAGCAGAAACGAACACAACATTTTAAAGAAATTATACGCCAAAAAAAAAAAAAAGAACAGAAGACCATGCTAAAGATAGAATAGGGATACAATCAGCAAAATTCAGGAGGGAAATTCTGAAAGACAAAAAGCCAATCTTTTAACAAATAAACTATAAAGAAAACAAAGAGATAAGGATAACAGATTAAAAGAAACTTGAAAGACTTCAACCAAATGAAACACATAAACCTTGTTTGGACCCTGATTTGAACAAACCATTAAGAAAGAAATTATGATATGACTGGGGAAAGAGAGATGCTGACTGGTGTGACAATGGTACTGTGGCTGTATTTTTTTAAAAATAGTCCTTATCTTTTAATATTACAATATTTAATAATATGCCTGAAAATTGCTTCAAAAAATCTAGTGGGAGTGGATGTGAGGAATGTTATACATAAAAAAAGACTGGTCATATGTTGGTAATTGCTGAAGCTGGAAAACAGGTTCATTGGGATTCATTATACTGTTAAACAATAAAAATAAAAAACAGTCTCAAAACAAACCTGCTGTTCAAAGCTAACTACAGGCAACATCACAGATATTGTGGATTCAGTTCCAAACAAGTGCAATGAAGCAAATATCGTGATAAAGTGAGCCACACAAATTTTCTGGTTTCCCAATGCATATGAAGGTTATATCTACACTATACTGTAATCTTTTTTTTTTTGTGGTACACGGGCCTCTCACTGTTGTGGCCTCTCCCATGGCGGAGCACAGGCTCCGGACACGCAGGCTCAGCGACCATGGCTCACGGGCCTAGCCGCTCCACGGCATGTGGGATCTTCCCGGACCGGGGCACGAACCCGTGTCCCCTGCATCAGCAGGCAGACTCTCAACCACTGCGCCACCAGGGAAGCCCTGTAATCTTTTTTTTTTTTTAATTTATATTGGTGTATAGTTGATTTACAGTGTTGTGTTACTTTCAGGTGTACAGCAAAGTGAATCAGTTATACATATACCCACTCTTTTTTAGATTCTTTTCCCATATAGGCCATTACAGAGTACTGAGTAGAGTTCCCTGTGCTATACAGTAGGTTCTTAGTATACTATAGTTTTTTAAGCGTGCAACAGCATTATGTCTAAAAAAAAAATGTACATACCTTAATTAAAAATACTTTATTGCTGAAAAATGCTAACCATCATCTGAGTCTTCAGTGAGTTATAGTAGTAACATCAAAGATCACTGATCACAGATCACCATAACAAATACAAGAATGAAAATCTTTGAAATATTGCCAAGAATTACTAAAATGTGAAACAGAGACATGAAGTGAGCAAAGGCTATTGGAAAAATGGTGCTGATAGACTTGCTCGACAAAGGATTACCACACATATTTAATTTGTAGAAAAACACAATAAAACATAGTGCAACGAAACAAGGTATGCGTGTAAATAAAACCAAAAAAGTAAGGAAAAGATACACATCAAACTGTTAACAGTGGCTTGAACTGGACCAAATCATGGGTGAGTTTTTTCTGAGTAAAATTTTCCAATGTAAGAAACGAATGTTACCTCAATTAAAAAAAATTTTTTTCCCACTTAAATCTTCTACAATGAAGATGTACTGCTTTAAAAAAAATTGTTAGAAGGCAAAATAGCATAATGATTAAGAGTGGAACCTGTGGATAAATGGTAAAATTCCAGGACTGAAGCAGGAAGTCAAAGCAACCTCACAACTTCTTGTACTAAAAAGTAAGGAAGTGCTCAAAAAACTGACGGGCACATGACAAAAAGTTACAGAAGACACCTGAAGGGACTTTCACCGGTCAAATTTGGACAACAAAATGACTACTAGAAAGAATGAATTATGACACATTAAATTTTAAAAAATGAATCCATACCACATTAAAAAAATTAATGGGAAAGGGAAAAGTTTCTTTCTACAGAAGAATGTCAGCTAATTAATGCAGAAGAATGGCAGGAATACAAAAATCACCATTTACTATAATAATAACAATTAATTTAAGCAAGACTCACCAATGGATGCTAAAACCATGGGTGAATGCCTGTTAGGGAACAGGATGTTCATACAGCCTTAAAGTATTACCCCACAGATGACATACTGATTACAAAGGGAAAAGGTACATTTGCAGAAGGAAATCTGGTAGACATTACCTTAGAGGATCAAATTTAACAACCCCAATAGCACAAACTGATATCATTTGCCCCCTGATGTGATGTGTTACGGATTGAATATTTGTGTTACCCCAACACTCATATGTTGAAATTCTAACCTCCAGTGTGATGGTATTAGAATATGGGCCTTTGGGTAGTGATTAGGTCGAGAGGGTCTGCCTTCATGAATGGGATTAGCGCCATTATAAGGGACTGAAGAGGCCAGAGCTCTCTCCTTCCACTACATGAGGACACAGCAAGATGTCAGAAGTCTGCAACCCAGAAGAGGGCTATCACCAGAACCCAACCATGCTGGCATCCTGATCACAGACTTACAGACTCCAAAACTGTGAGAAATAAATTTCCATTGTTTATAAGCCACTCAATCTATGGTACTTTGTTAGAGCAGTCCAAACTGACAAAGGCATGATGCATTTAGAAGAATACTACACTCTCTTTGTTATTATTTCCTGCCAAAAATGTTCTGACCTAAAGCTAATCATAAGAAAACATCAGACAAATCCAAAGTGACTAATATTCTGGGAGGAAAAACCCCATATTCTGTGAATAAACTCTGCCCAGGTGTCTGGCTGACTCCAGAACCACTCTTGCACTAGACAGACTCCAGTTAAAGATAAAGAACCAAACTGAGATATGGACTGCTTCCCTAAACAAGAGTGTGTAGCTTGATTCCAACCCAGTTAACTGTCTGATGAAACAAAATATAATATTTTTCTAAGGAATAAAACACACACTAGAATATCCGCAATATAACATTCACAATGTCCAGGATACAATCCAAAATTACTTAACATACAAAGAGAATGAGGAAAATGTGACCTGTTTTCAATTTATAGGGGTAAACAATTTGAATGACTGCAGATTTCTTATCAGAAACTGTGGAGGTCAGAAGATAGTGGAACAAAATCTTTAAATTGCTAAAAGGGAAAAACCTATCAACCCAAAATTCTATATTCAGTGAAAATATCCTTCAAGAATGATGATGAGGTACTCAATACATGTTTGTTGGATTGAGTGTTTTGGAACTAAATTGCACAGATCAAATTAATGATATTTGAACAGAACAGTGCACAATGAACAGGATTTCAGAAATGCAGATGGAGACTAAATGGATATCAGAGGTGTAGTTTTTGAAAGAAATACAGCAGCATTTGATAATTCAGAAGATATTGATCCTAAGAAGTTCAACTTGAATGACTGACAAAACCAATATAATATTAACAGAACTGAGAAAATCAGAAAGAAGAGCTAGATAAGGAGGTAAAAGATGAATTCTGATCTGATTGGTTCTCTTTGAAAACCAAGCTCAGCAATTAACTTTTGGGAAAAAGTCGTATTTTTGATTTCATACTAATTATAAAATAGCATTTGCTTAATTCATTTATCTTAACCATGGAATGGTTAAGGCAAAGATTAAGAAATAAGTGAAAGATTTAAAAACCAGACACAATAAAGATGTTTAAAAAAACCCAAAAATTAAAATAAAAAAAAGACAAAGAAAATTTGTATATAAACTTTAAAAAAAAGAATGATGATGAAATCAGACATTTTTCAGATAATAAAATTATTAAGGAAGTTTGTAACCAGCAGACCCACCCTGTAAGAAATGCTAAAGGCAATTCTTCAGGCTGAAGGGGATGATACTACACAGACTCAGATCATCAGGAAGAACTGAAGAGTATCAAAAATGGTAAATATCTAGTAAAGAACATTTTCCTCTTAATTTCTTTACAATCCACAGCAACTATTTAAAACAAAACTATAACATTGTTTTATGGGATTTATAATATACGTAGATGTACATGTGATATATGACAACTACAGCATAAAGGAGAAGGTAGTAAATGTACCTATACAATTGTAAGATTTCTATACTTTTCATAAAGTGGTATTAACTCTAAGTAGACTGTAAAAGCCTACCTTGCCCCAACAGTAGCCACTAAAAATAGAAGTATAGCTTCAAAAAATAAAGGGCAAAAAAGGCAATTCTATAGCATATTCAAATAATCAAAATAAGTCAGAAAAGAAAAAACAAAAGGGACAAAAATTTAAAAATTAAATGGTAGACCTAAACCCAATCACATCAATAATTAAATGATTAACTAAATTTTCCAATTAAAAATTAGAGATTGTCAGAATGGGTAAAAAGCATGACTCAACAGTATGTTGTCTACAAGACACACACTTCAAAATAAAAACACAAATATGGGGCTTCCCGGGTGGCGCAGTGGTTGGGAGTCCGCCTGCCAATGCAGGGGACACAGGTTCGAGCCCTGGTCCGGGAGGATCCCACATGCCGTGGAGTGGCTAAGCCCGTGCGCCACAACTACTAAGCCTGTGCTCTAGAGTCTGCGAGCCACAACTACTGAAGCCTGTATGCCTAGAGCCCGTGCTCCGCAACAAGAGAGGCCACCGCACTGAGAAGCCCGCGTACTGCACTGAAGAGTAGCCCCTGCTAGCTGCAGCTGGAGAGAGCCCACGTGCAGCAACAAAGACACAATGCAGCCAAAAATAAATAAATTTAAAACAGAAAACAAAAAAACACAAATATGTTAAAAGTGAATGTATGGAAAAAGATATACCAGACAAGCAGTAGGCATAAAGAGCTGAAATGGCTAGAACTAGGTCTAGTTATTCTATCAGATAAAATACACTTCAAGAAAAAGAATATTACCAGAAACAAAGTTGGAAACTAAACAACATACTTACAAGTTGGCTCTAAAATTTATATGGAAATGCAAAAGACTAGAACATCCACAGTAATCTTTATAAAGGACAAAGCGAACTACCTAGTAGCCTGCAAAGCCTAAAATATTTACTAGCTGTCTCTTTTAAAAAAGCCTGTCAACTTTTGCTTTAAAGGAGTACATTTTCGAAGGACCTACCTGCATAGCACTATGTTAAGATGCTGTGGAGAGAATAAAAACAATTGTGACACAGTTACTGTTACTGAGCTTATAGGTATTAATCATGAATGTTTCAGTCTTAAAAAGGAACATTTGGAACTTCCCTGGTGGTCCAGTGGTTAAGACACTGCGTTTCCACTGCAGGGGGCACAGGTTCGATCCCTGGTTGGGAACTAAGATTCCCGCATGCCGCGCAGTGCAGCCAAAAAATATGGGGGAAAAGAAAAAAAGGAACACTTTTGGGTTTGATTCTCCTATAATTAAGAGTGCCTGAGATATTAGCATTAAAAATGCTCTGGAATGTGTGAACCTTGTTTGGATCCTGACTGTAACAAACCAACTGTAAAAACCAATTATGAGACTCAAGGAGATTTACACAGACCAGATATTTGATGATATTAATTTTTTCAGTATGATAATATTATAGTTAGGGTTTTATTAAAAAAGAGACCTTATCTTTCAGGGATACTGAGGAAAATAATGAAATGGTATCTAGGATCTGATTTGAAATAATCCAGGGAGTGGGAGTTATGAATGGAATACAGATGAAACAACAGTGACCATGAGTTGATAAATGGATGGCACATGGGGGTTTCAAGGCACTAATATTCCTTCAATTTTTATGTCTGAAATGTTCTTGTAATTAAAATAAAATAAACTCACACAAAGTCCTTTTGCAAGACAATAATCAAAGTTAAATTGGCCATTGTCTTTTGAAGAAACTGGTATGAAAGACAGGTGGCACAGATAAAAGGACCTGGAAAAAACCCTAATAATAATAAAAACCCTAAGAGGCTTCTAAAGACTATTAATGACAATCAAATCCAGTGGTCACATATTATCATCACAGCCTAAATTAAGATAATACTCAATGAGTTCCATATGCAGAAAAAAACTAAATTTCTCTGAATTTTACTAGTTGCTGCTTTATCAAGGTTCCTATGAAAGTGAAATGGATGACAGTGGAGCATAACAGAAATATATGAGCTCTTTAAAATGTTTTATAATATGTACAAAAGAATATATATGCAAATCAATCATCCAACTTAAAAAGTAGACTATTATCAAAACTGAGTAGCTAACTGTGCTTCTTCCTGATCCCATCCTCTGCCTCCACCCACCCCCACCAAGAAGCTTTTATTCTCAAAATTATCATTACTTTATTACATAAAACCACAGTTTTACTACAAATTCTTAAAATAATACATTAACTACCATACTGGTATTCAGTATTCTGAAACTTTTTTTAAAATCTCAATATTTCATGGATGATTCTTTGGAGTACAAGCTTTTGAATTAAAGCTGGTTGTGTAGCTGGTTGTGAGTTCTTGCCACTTATTAGGTATGTGACCTTGGGGAAATTATTTTCCCGTCAAGCCTCAGCTTCCTACTTCAAAAGACTATTGTGAGAATTAAAACAGAATATACAAAAAGTACAGCTCCTGGTATATAGCAGGTGCTCATAAATGGTAGCTATACTAGGTATAATTTACAAAGATTTGGCAAATTAAATCCTTTTACTTAATGGGAAAAAAAATCCATCTTGCTATCAAGTGCTTCCTTTATATTAAGCCATTAGAAAACTCCTTAGTAACAAGTCTGTGAATGGTCAGTCTCCACACCACCAGAAGTAATTCTCATCATCGTCTGATCCTTTGACTTCGCACACATGTTTTCACAGAGATGACTTATGTCGGTGACATCAACTCTTGTTCACCAGGAAACAGTGTGAATCCATCAAACTTTTCTTCTCGGTAACTGAAAAGCTGACAAGGTCAATTCTGATGAGATCAGATTTCATGTCTGCATTCAGGGGTGAAGGATTATTAGTACTCTGCCTTCCTAAAACTGACTGAGGCTTATATAGTCTCCTCATACTTTCCCCTACTGTGTGTGTCCCCACCTCTGCACAAGGGAAGGCAGACAGAACACAGCAATGAAGAAAAATGACTGACTCTGGAGTCAGGCATACTTGGGCTCGGGCCCTGGCTCTGCTGCTTAACTATCTGATGCTGGCCAAGTACTAAACCTCCCTGATGCCAGATTCTCCATGGATAAAATGGAGATAACAATAACACTTATCCTCTAAGATACTTATAGTCCTGACTGTTGCTCTGTGATAGTTATAATGGAGATGACTGATCTAATATTAATTCCTTGAACTTTCATCTTTCTTAAAATGCTCTAGATGCCTGGATTGAAACATGTGACTAAATCATGAAGTGAGAGAACTTCTCTTAAGTAGTTTTTAGCCGTTAATATTCCTTCAACACATAATGCTTTGGTTAGTATTCCAGTGTTAATAAGAGCTATTTTATTTTTTCAAGGAAGGAATAAGCACACCTAGCAGGGAAAAAACCTGCTAAAAGAAATCCCGAGGCCTGGCTCTTTAGCAGCAAGGCATAACGATTAGGCATAACAAAGTCAAGGTTAAGAGGAACAAAATGGGAAGAGTGAAGACACTGAGGACTCAGGTAGACATGGATTGCAGTCAGACTGCCATTTTCACATGCCATATCATACAGTAACCTTATTAATGCATCATAGTGGAGCTAATACAAGGAAATGTTCCACAGAAAGGCTAAACAAAAATTATCAGAAGACAACTCAGATGACAGGGGTGGAGGGATGGGACAGGACCACACAGTTCTGCTACATTATTAATACAAGAGGAGAGAGTTACAAGCAGTGGAACATCACAAGTCTGGAGTGGAGGTACTTGGTCTAAGGATTCATCCAGTGGCTAAGAGTTATGATATATTTCTATGTCAGTAGGCATTCAAATAAGATGATGGCCTCTACAGAAACACCAAACAGTCTGGGGTCAAGTCTATCAAAGAAGAATCCACTTTAGATATACCACTTTGGGCATCCAGCTCCTGCTGACCCCTGTACCAGGCCACCACCTCTTCCCACCTCTTAGCTTCCTCCTCTCATTATCAACAGCAATGAATTCTTTATCCTTTCTCCTTGCTGCCCACCCACCCTCCTCTCCTCCCCAGTTCTGCATGGATTCCAATACTTTTTTCCCCATATCAGTGCCACTGCTATTCACACCGATTAGATCCTTCTGCAGGATCAGCACTGCTTCTGCTTTAAGAAATGGCTTTGGCTGTTCAAGCACAAGAATGGGCTTGCTGTGCCAGGCTGCATAAAACTGGAACCTTGGTAAGAACTGTTGGGTGGGTGGAAAAAACCTGGAAAGCACCTTTGAAGCAAAGGGAAAATATAATTTGTAAAGAACTTATATAAATTGATATGAAAAGTACTAAGAACCCAATAGATACTTGGGAAAGTTCAGAGAACAATTTCTCAAAAAAGAAATACAAATTGGCTTTTTTAAAAAAGAAAAAAAACTCAACTTTACTAGTCAAAGAAATATAAAATATAATGAAATATCACTGTTTATCTACTGAATATACCATGCTTTAAAAACAAAAAAAGAAAAAGTATAATTCCTCAGTATTTGTAATGGTGTGGTGAAAGGAACACTCTCACGTGCTACCAGTGAGAATTTAAATGAGTATAACCTTTCCAGAAAGCAATCTTAAAACTTTATACATATAATCCAGTAATTTCACTTTTTGTAGTCTGGTTTAAAGAAAAAAATCAGAAATTCAAACAATTTATACTTTACAAGGCTTGTTGCTATTTTAGATGCATATCTTCAATAAAGGGGGGGGGGGAAGCGTTAAAAACCCATACCTGATACTAGGGGAACATTTAAATAAGAATCTGTCCTTTTTCTCACCAATCAGTAATAATCCCTTCCATCTCTGTGAGTGCTTAGTGCCTCTATTTTAGCACTATATTTTAGCACTAAATATGACTTGTATCATATTTAGTCGTTCCCAAGTCTGTCTCACTGGACTGTGAATTCCCTGAATACAAATTTGGGGTCCCATTCAGCTCTGTATCATATACCTTTATTACCTTGTGAGCACTCCCAGCACCTAACACAATACTTCATTAACAGCAGGACATGAAAATTTTTAAGTTGAATCACTGTAAGAAGCAAATTAATCAATGATTTCAAAGATGTTAAATTTTTTACACATAAAGACATGAACACTAAATTCATAACTGACCTAATTCTACCACAATTTGGAATAAACTCAATTCCATGAGATTACAGGAATGAGTTATTAGATTGCAGCAGTCACAATCTACAGCCATACCCCTTTATTCTTTGTTCTTCTTCCTGCCTGGAACACAGATGTAAGGTCTAGAGATGTTAACAGCCATCTTGAAACAATAAGTCAAGAAGCTACAAGTACAGGACTGTAGAGCCAAAAGAGAAAAGCTTAGGTTCTCATTACATCACTGAGCCACTGCCTCACTCTAGACATCTGGATATGTGAGAAAAAGAAACCTTACATGTTAAACCCATTTAATAATTAATTACATTAATTAAAACGGTGTTTTCTGTTATTAGGAGTGATAGAATTTTCTGATAGATACTAATAGGGTTTTGCATTATTTGTTCTGACTTATATAAAATGATACATAACCATCCACTTGGTAAGAGTGACTAAAGCAGGGGTGGACACTTTAAATAAAGACAATCAGAGTCTTTCTCTAGACTGACTTGTGGTCTCAGGAGAAAGAACTCCTTCTTTCCATTAAAGACTAAAAGCCTATGGCTGCTGGCAGACACTTTGCTTGCCCCTTAAAAAAAAAAAAAAAAAAAGCCTATCTATTGAATAGAGACAAATGGAGCCGAAAGATGGAGAGACACACCATCTCAGCTCCTAGATGCTGCTCTGCCTAAAGCCTATCCCAGGCTTCCCAATTATTATGAAAACTAACCTCTCTTTTTTGCTTCAGATTGCTTGAATTGTTTTTCCAACACCTGAACCCAAAAGAGTCCTACTACTGGAGTAAACACGTAAATAATTATTTTACAAGTTGAAAAAAACTTTGCCCTGTATTAACCCATATAACTCAAGTTATGTTTGTCATTCTCCAATTGCCTACTATTTATTTTCATAATGCCCATACTACAACCACACTGAATGGCATGCTCTTTCTTGTAGAGCATGTTTCTTCATGTTTTTCTATTTACGTGAGTTTTGCCTACTGCTATTTTACATTAATGTCCTTCTTTCTAAATCTCTAATCACGTTTCTTCTGAAACACCACAGGAATTTATCTTTATGCCCCTTAGTCATTTTCACCTTGCATTACAGTTATTCATGTGTATGCCTTTTATCTATCCAATTGCACTGTAATCTCACTTTGTTTGGATCTGTATATCTTCCCACAGGTCAGTCTGTCTCCATAATCCACGTTATTTCTACTAAACCTATGCTACTTCCCAATTGTTAATACCTCAGTAGTTAGGTGTCAATAGTGATATACTTAATCCTCCTGGGTACCACAAAAGCCACATTAATACAAGTGAGAAGACTGAATGGGGTACAAATTACATTCAGGTAGGCAAATACAGATATATAAAACAGAAAAAGTCAACTCTAATTTAAGAAATTTGTTACTTAGAGATGATTGGGTCTTCTGATTTTTGCTGACTCACCCAAGTCAAGCCTATTCTAGGTCCCAGTCCTTCTCTGATAGCTCTCAGGCAAATCTCTATCAAGAGATTTGATACCTCTACCCACCTACTTACCCACCGTTATGTTTCCAAGAAATATCCATGGAGAGAAAATCCACTCCTGGCAATATCCACACCTCTGTATCTAGGCCCAAAGTGTATACAGTTAATGCCTTCAGCTTTCCTAACTCTGCTATGATCTATTTCTCACTAAACTTATTCTTAGCACTTTGACTCTAATGCCTTTCCTTGCCTTTCATCTTTCCCTTAGCTCTAGCTGGCTGGTGGCTTATCCTTTACGTATTGTATTAGCACACAGAAACACAGACTTCAAAATGACTACACAGGCAAGAAAAATATTCAATAATAACAGTAGCTACCATTTATTGAATATCTAAAACAATCTAGACACAGTGCTGGGTGCTTTATCTCTGATTCCCATGACAATCCTAATGATGTTAGACTAATTTTACAAATGAGGCACCTGATCCTCAAAGAGTAAGATAATTTGTCAAGCATTACCCAGCTGACAAGTATTACAGCTGAAATTTAAGTTCAGATCTACCTAGTTCCAAAGCCTATGTTTCTCCCACTCTATCTTATTACCAAAAATAAAACGTTGGCTGTTCTCCCAGCTTCCACCCTTGTCACCCAACAATCTATTCACACAGCAGCCAGAGTGATCCCTTGTTCAAATATTAATTCATTTTTTGCTCAAACCCCTCCAATGTTTCCTCCTCTAAAAGCTAAAGTCCTCACTAATGGCCTAAGAGCCCTATGTGATCTGTCTACCTGTCCCCTCCCCAATTACCTCTCTGGTCTCATTGTTAATCTCTCCCTCACTTACTCTACTGCAGCTGCACTGGCTTCTTTGTCATTCCCCATATACGCCAAGCCTGCTCACCTCAGGGTCTTTGAACTTACTGTTCCCTCTGCCCGTAACACTCTCCTCTCCACTCAAAATTCTCTTAACTTATTCCCTCACTTCCTTTAGGTCTCTGTTCAAATGGCACCTTCTCAATGGAAACTTCCACACCACCTATTTTAAACTGCCACCTCCTGACCTCAATACTCCCTATTCCCCTCTTCCTCTTGATTTCTTTTTTTCCTCTAAAATACTTATCAACGTGACATATTATGTGTTTACTTGTTTATTGTAATAGTATCCCACTACTAGAATATAAGCTCTCTGAGAACATGGACTCTGTATATTCTGTTCACTATATCTGGCATGTAGTAGGCATTTAATAAGTATTTACTAGATGTGTAAATGAAGACCTTTATTCTTCCTCGGTGTTTAAATGAAAATGGTCTCAAAGACATTTTCCAAAAAGCAAATGCAAAGGCAACCTGCTTTTGTTCCAGTCTAGATTACTTTAGCAAATCATCTCCCTTCAAACAATGCCTTTAAAGGACACTCCCTCTAATTTTTCCACAGTTGTGAACAGATAGTCATGTCATTGAGCAACAAACTGAGCAGACTGAGCCAACTTAACCAGAGTGTAGTATTATAATAAAATAAAACTTACAGCAAAGTTAACCAGACACATTTAATGATATGCATAATTGTTATTGTGCTGCACGGTAACTAGGCATAAATGGTAGACACTTCATGTAAATGACTCTAATTACTATTTCTTTTACACAGCCAAACAAGCATGTCTAGGATCAGATTCAGGGGAAAACAGGAAGGAGGGGAAAGCTGAAAACTTAGCTCTGGGAGGGAAGTCCTCCCTCTTATTCTATCCCCTTAGGCATTGGGCTAATGGTCTCCCAGACTGGGTTATGTGTAACTCTTTCCCCTCCATTGTGGGAAAGGCTTCCTTTTACCAAAGATTAAAATATTAGGCTGTGGGGCTTCCCTGGTGGCACAGTGGTTGAGAGTCCCCCTGCCGATGCAGGGGACATGCGTTCGTGCCCCGGTCTGGGAAGATTCCACATGCCGCAGAGTGGCTGGGCCCGTAAGCCATGGCTGCTGAGCCTGTGCGTCCGGAGCCTGTGCTCCGCAATGGGAGAGGCCACAACAGTGAGAGGCCCGCGTAACGCAAAAAAAAGGCTGTGGACGGCCCTCTGTCTTCAGTCATAAAGCTGAGAGGAACCAGAACAATCACTACTATCCCTGGCTAGGAAGATGGGGCAGGAAACTGGTGGAGAAACCAAATAAAGACAGCAAATTTACCAAAAACCCACTATATGCCAGGCACACTAGTAGGTGTTTCACATAATTCATCCAACTATCAATACTTCCCCCACCCCACGTAGAGCCCCAAGCTCTGTCTGCAGGAAAGTAGAGGAGTAAGCAGAGAGTGGGACAGTTCCAGTGAGGACTCCCTGTTCCAAACTTGTCCGTAAGGCCTAAAATGTCACATTCTCAGAAAGGGTAATTTAGGTACGCTAACACTATTAGGAAGATTAAGTGGAAGCTGTCATTTAGTGGCTGTTTCCCTTGCTTCCTATCTTATCTAACCCATAAGAGGATAAAGGACCCCCTATTTTCCTATGGGTTTGTCCAAACCTATCCAGCTCAGGCTAAGCCCACCCTTCTCTGGGGACAGCGACATGCAGGATCCCCAGGGATCAGGGATCGAACCCATGCCCTCTGCAATGGAAGCACAGAGTCTTAACCACTGGACCACCAGGGAAGTCCCTGAACTAATTTTTAAAACAAATTTCCTCATAAAAAATAAACTGTGACAGTCATTCAGGATACAGCAGACATCTTTGGATGGAGGTCTGAGACATTTGGATCAGGGCTACAAGACATACAGTGCCAAGAAAATAAGGACTTCCAATTATATCAGAAAACACACTTATATCTATAATATTTTAAAGAGTCTTCAAGACCCAGAGTGTAAATCCAACTGAGCAGCATCACACAGGATCACTGACACTTGGCCTAACGGATTAAAGAGAACTTGAAAGGCTTGTCCTAAATGGATAACAATGCAAGTCTCAGTCTACTTTGCCCTCCTGACGGTGTCAGCCTCTCAACAAGTTCAATGAGAAAAACCTGGTTCTGGTGGTATAAGTCTGCATTAGGTTTCTGAGAAAACTCAGAAACAAGCCTGAATCAAGTATTTGGGGCTGTGAGTTGCTCCACCGCACCCCTGTAAGGAAGAACAAGCTTAAAAGCAAATATTATATAGCTGAAAGATGTCTGACAGAGATGAATACCAAAGCTTCCTGTTTAAGCACAAACTATCAGCGTTCAGTCTGGGAGATATCAGTAGGAGCTACTCTATACTCTTTACCTTTTGATTCTGACTGGAAGAAGGTCATCTATTCCTAGAGCTCAATGGGGATTCAGTTTCTCAAACTCATTTATTTCTGGACCTCAGTGCTGAGTGCATTGACGACTCAGTAACTAATACCAGTTGGGTAAGGTGTTTGGCGAGATAGACAAAATAGTCTCTCCCTTCTCTGGTCACCAAAGGCCCAGCCCTAGAATTCTTTCAGTCACTGGAACTCTCCACTAAAAATCAAACTAAAGAGCTATGTCAAGGTAAAACTGCATCTAAAATCCTAGACCTACAGTGCTCTTCTATTAAAGGAGTTGACCAGATTTATGTCTTCAACTTTCATTGTATTTAAAAGACTACAATGCTATTCATAAAAACCCTTTAAAATGATGACAAAATCTTTGACCTAGTAATACCACTACTGGGAATTCCACAGATCAAAGTTCTTAAGTACTTACTATGTTGTGCTGAGCACTTAAAATATCTCCTTCCACCTCACAAAAACCAAATAAGGTCATTTCTACTGTTTGACAGACACATGAAGGGAAGCCTGGAAACTAGCACAGGCTCACAGACTAGTAATTGACAGAGGTGGGACTCAATCTCAGACTGATTGGACTCCAGAGCCCATCTTTTTTTACTATCACCCAAACTAAAAATACATCCTTAGAAAATAACCCCAAAATACAGCAATAATTTTAGGCATAAAAAGCTGTCATATAAGTATAACATGGCAACTTGAAGCATTCTAAACACACAACAATTAAATAAATGGAGGCAATCTGGATTACAGAATATTATAAGCATTAAAAATATTTTTACACATAACTTATAGTGACATGGAGAAATTTTTATGCTGTAAGTAGAAAAAAACAAAACAGAATTTTACATACAGTCAGATCTCAACTATGTAAAAAATATACCTGCACATAGAAAGATCTAAATTTACTGATAAATAAAAAAAGGCAAATTGCAGAATTACACACATGTGGCATGGTCTCATTTATGTAAATAATTCCTGACTCATTTCAAGTACTCAATAAATGTAAGCCATTATTATTATTCATACTACAATGAACAGGTACTACTTTACAATCAGAAAAATCAACAAATTTATTTAAATTTTAAGTTTAGGTACTTCCTTATTTAATTAATAAGAAGTGTATAACTTCAGAAAAATTAAATAACATGTGCCTTTCTTTCCTGGAAATCTTAATGTATAAAACACCTCACAATAATACAATTTCAGATTAAATATCTCTAAGTTATGGGAACCAAGTAGCACTGAGAAAAATGTTGCAACACTTCTAAATCATCTAAGTTATGGTTACATTCAACATGTTAGACCACAGAGTTGTGCAGATTCTATTATATTTAGAGTTTAAAGTCATAAACAGAAAGGCAAGATCAGGGGTGGTATTTCAAGGGCTGTGATGAACAAGCAGATTCTCTTGCCCAATATGTCACACTGCACGAAAACCAAGGCCTTTTGTGTACTCTTCGAGAGAGAACCAACACCTCCAGGGTGATGCAGCAGAGACATGTAGGACATTAATGGTAATTAGTGATTTTTTTTTTTTTTCAGTACGCAGGCCTCTCACTGCTGTGGCCTCCCCCGCTGCGGAGCAGAGGCTCCGGACGTGCAGGCTCAGCGGCCATGGCCCACGGGCCCAGCCGCTCCGTGGCCTGTGGGATCCTCCCGAACCAGGGCACGAACCCACGTCCCCTGCATCAGCAGGCGGACCCCCAACCACTGCACCACCAGGGAAGCCCGAAATTAATGATATTTTTCAGCTGTTAACTATCTTTAGGTAGAATTCACACACACACACACACACACACACACACACACACACGGGATTTATTCTGAATGAAAAACGGGCAACTCTAAAACTTAGTTCCTCAAGTTCCATAGGAGTTTCAGTATTTGAATATATAAATTGAAATTCAAGGTCTATGGGATAACAATGATCTCTGGCCTGCCTATAGCAAAGAATAAGTGTGAAACATTGAAAGATGAAAGATTTTTCCCTTCCCCTTGTCCTGAGGTATGTGCAACAAAATAGTATAAAGTAATAACGAACGTGAAAAGCACTAGATAATTAGCTAGATTAAAAAAAAAAACTTTAGCATTGAAGAGGAGTTGTCTGTTGCACTGTACCGTATAGGATTACAAAACCACCACACAGTTGAAGAAAGGAATCTGGCTTTACCTGTATCTTGACCCATCAGCCCATTGCAGTACATGGCATGTCGCTCGATCTTTGTGGGTGGGAAGCCTTGGTCACATAGTGGGCAGGATACCTGGGTACTAGATGAGAAGGTAGTAGTAGGTATTTCCTTCTCAGCATCTTCCCTGTTATCAACCTGAAGAACCTGAAGAACATGACAAATGGCAATTGTACTAGCTTTACTTTATAAAGTATCTTTTCCCAAAAAGAACTGCAAGACTCCATCCTATATTCCACTTACTTTCAATGAGGTGATACCAATCAGTTTGCCAAATTCAGGACAGCAGATTGGGAGATACACTAATATAGTTAATATTTATTTATTATACTGAATAATACTTATTCAGTGCCTGCCTACTATGTGCTAAGCACTCTGTATGTGATACTCATTTAAACCTCATGATAATCTTACAAAGGTACAAATACACTCTTTTTACACTTGAGAAAAGTGTTGTCCAAAACAGTAAAGTAACTTGCCCAAAGTTACAGAATAAATAAGTGGCAGAGCTGAAATTCAAACCAAGGACTATTTGGCTCCAAAACCTGACAGCATTCCTCTCTATCACACTGCAAGGTGCTGTCCTCGTTGGGTCAGTATGCTGTGTCTTCGGTGCTTCAGTTTGTATTATCAACAGCATCTTAAAGACACTTTTTCAGGGACTTCCCTGGTAGCACAGTGGTTAAGAATCTGCCTGCCAGTGCAGGGGACACGGGTTTGAGCCCTGGTCCAGGAAGATCCTACATGCCACAGAGCAACTAAGCCCGTGAGCCACAACTACTGAGCCCACATGCCACAGCTACTGAAGCCTGCACGCCTAGAGCCTGTGCTCCGCAACAAGAGAAGCCACCGCAATGAGAAGCCCGCACACCACAATGAAGAGTAGCCCCTGCTCGCCGCAACTTAGAGAAAGCCCATGCGCAGCAACTAAGACCCAATGCAGCCAAAAGTAAATAAAATAAATAAATAATTTTTTTAAAAAGAGACACTTTTTCAATCTCACAAAAGAACTGTAAAGGCAGTCAAAGGGTACAAACTCCTAACTGTAACATAAATAAGTACTAGGGCTGTAATGTACAGTGTGATAATATAATTAACACTGCTGTATGTTATATTAGAAAGCTGAGAGTAAATCCTAAAGAGTTCTCATCACAAGGAAAAAAATTTTTTCTATTTCTTTAATTTTGTATCTAAATGAGATTATGGATGTTCACTAAGCTTACTGTGAAAATCATTTGACTATGCATGTAAGTCAAATCATTATGCTGTACCCCTTAAACTTACACAGTGCTGTATGTAAATTATATCTCAATAAAACTGAAAGACAAAAAAGAATTAATTACACACATACACACACAAAGAACTGTGATCACTGTAAGTGACTTCAGATATCAAGAGTTAGGGGGAAAAAAAAAGAGCTCTAAGCAAAAGCAACACAACTAAAATAAGTTAAGAACCTAGGTCTCAGCTTATACCAGTAAAACAAAACCAATTCTTGTGTTTTACTTGTGACTTTGGGGTTGAAAGAGGAAACACAACTAAGATCCAAATATTTAAGAAGGCCTGAAGAAATCATTAAGACAATTCTGACAAAGTCATTCTTACTCCCTTCTCAGTGTTTTGTAGTCATCATTTTTCCTACAGTTCCCAGTCTCTCAGAGACAGTTTTATTTTACCTTTACAGGTCAGAGTCAAGAACTCTGCAGTGATTAATCCTATAGTATGTGTGAGCACTGCAGCACTACTGCCTAACACTTGATTCAAAGAACAGCATGTCCTATCCAATCAATGTGAAACTGTCCTGCATAGTCACTGCTTCCATTTAAGAGCAAGGAGCACCTGGGCTGTCATTATGCCTTACTATGGGAAAAAAATAAACCCTCTTCTGATACAAGAACAAAATAGGACCAAAACTGCAGTAGGTAGATAATTTAAGCTCTGAGCCAACTGGGGTGGTTTTTTTTCTTTTAGTCTCTAAGTTCAGGCCATCCCTAAAATTTACCACCTGTGAATGTAATCCAGCAGAGAGGGAAACAGGTCATCTAAATAAATACCAAGTAAAACGATTTCTACAACTGCCAGAAAACGTTGTTTTCAACACATACCTGCCTTTTACTTTAAAAGGAAGGAGAAAAAGAAAGATGAGAAAGGAACTAAGAGTGGTTGAGTTCCTATACTATGCCAGGCTTGGCCAAGCACTTTCCATAACTATCCTTCACAACAACCCAATTGGCACAGGTATCACTAGCTCCAGTATTATAGAAGAGGAGATTGAGGCTTGGAAAGGCAAAGTAACCTGCTGATCACAAAGTGAGTAACTGGACAATGTAGACTCAAACCCAGGCCTTTGTGTCATCAAAACTCTCAGTACTCCACCACGGTGTGGCAAAAACAAAAAGCACCTCTCTGCTCCACTTTGTTTCTGGAAGCTGACTCTGCCAGGTGTCATCAAAACTCTCAGTACTCCACCACGGTGTGGCAAAAACAAAAAGCACCTCTCTGCTCCACTTTGTTTCTGGAAGCTGACTCTACCAGGTATTGGGAGACTCTCTGGTTCTATTATTCTCCTCTAGTATGTGGGGCAAGTCCAATGAGTCTGGAAGTTCTAGGTGTTTTTTTATTCCAAGCTTAGTCACTGAGATTCTTATAAACCCAGGTTCCTCTGTTCACAAATTTTACAAGAAAAAGTTGTCTTGTGAATACAAAGCCATCTGAGCAGAGGGGAGAAAAATCAATATACCCTATAATTTGCAAGTAGTCTTGAGTTAATCAAAGTTAGTAGCAGTTAAGCAGTTACTTGGCATTCTGAAGTTCACTAAGCACAGAAATGTTGTATGACATGAATGTCACTGGTGCTCACACCCAGTACTACACCCCTTTGTATTCATTACGAGCTCTATAAAATGCAGAGAAGTTACCTCCAACTATTAATGTAGTATTCAAGAGGGAGGAATCAATCTATTTTTGTTTTATTGTGAATACAAGCCCACTTCCAATCACATTCATAGGCAACCCAGAAGGTTTCTGAACATTTTTATATTAACCTAAGATTTTTCCCAGCACCATTAAAAAGGTCTATTTAAATATTAGCTACAATGGAGAAGCCTCAAGAGGAAAAGATCCAAGCGAAGAAGCTCTTATAAGGACTATGTAGTTAGGGACTGGGTCTCTGCAGAGATGCTCCCACTTCTTTTAAAATACTATACATGTATTTCTCAAAAGAAGTACTTGGACACCAAATCATGATCTCTTAAAGGCTGGCCTTTACTTTCTGGCCTGAAAAGAAACCTCAAGAAATGGACCCAATGAAAATGAGAGTATGTCCTATAGTCACCAACACCCCCCACCCATCCCCCACCAGGTTTATTTGTAGCTTAGAAAACTGTTTAGATCTTTCCCCTCTTACCATAGACAGTTTACTTAACACCGTTAACTTAAAAACCAACTGACTAAATTGACTATAGTTGCACAGGTCCACTTACATACAAATGTTTTTCAACAGTAAATACTACAGTACTAAATGATCTGTGGTTGGCTGAATTCTCGGATGTGGAACCACAGATAGGGGGAAAATACAGATACCAAGGGCCCGCTATAAGTTATACATGGATTTTCAACTGCATGAACAGTCGGCACCCTTCACCCCGTCATTGTTCAAGGGTCAACTGTATTTCAGTCTGAATAAAGTCTATTAACCCTTCTGAGTATAGAATATCTGAGACCCCAACTAAGGGAAACTCTCAGGCAAGATATTTCAAAAATGTTATTTCCAAAGGAATCTGACCATTGCAGAAAATCAAATCAAGAGGGACTACAGTTCCGGCAAAGGTATTCCAAATACCTCAAATACTGTCAAGCAGTTCTCTGTCATTAGTAAGCTAATATCAATGAAGAGCCACAATACATTACAAAACAGTTCCACATGCATATTTCTACTTGTGTCAACTCCTGCTATGTGTTTTATATTCTTTATCTAATTTGATCTTCAGAGCAACCCAATAAAATAGGCTATTTTTGTCTCCATTTTATAAATGAAGAAGCATTCCTCTCCTATGTTCCCCTAATACCCTAGGCATCTCTCTAACATTACATTTGTCAGATTACATTATAATTATCTGTTTATGTGTCCTTTTGAAGGCAGGGATTATTTTTTTCTTATTTACCTTATATCTCAAGACTCTAAAACAATGACTGGCACACTATAATATCTGCCAAATAAATGAATAAAACAATTAATTAACCTGCCCAAGGTGGCGGGGCTGGGATTCAAAGCCATGTCTTCTAATTCCAATGCTCAAGGTCCTTGCACTACACCATACCACCTTCCAATAAACAAGAAATTTTAGGGCAGATGACCCGATACACAGATTCCAAGGGCAAGAGTCCATACCCATTATGATATTATCACTGTGCATACATAAAATGCCCAGATTCTATCTTTCTAATAAGTGATTTGTAACTAGTGATTGTGCAATGACTCAAAACTACAGTATCTAACTTCTTTTTTTTTTTTTTTTTTGCAGTACGCGGACCTCTCACTGTTGTGGCCTCTCCCGTTGCGGAGCACAGGCTCCGGACGCGCAGGCTCGGCAGCCATGGCTCACGGGCCCAGCCGCTCCGCGGCATGTGGGATCTTCCCAGACCGGGGCACGAACCCATGTCCCCTGCATCGGCAGGCGGACTCTCAACCACTGTGCCACCAGGGAAGCCCTCTAACTTCTTTTAATGGAAACTTCTAAGACTATTTAGAGTATCCACAGGTATCAGCAAACAGCAACACCAAAAAGAGGACATTCAGGGCTTCCCTGGTGGCGCAGTGGTTGAGAGTCCGCCTGCCGATGCAGGGGACATGGGTTCGTGCCCCGGTCTGGGAAGATCCCACATGCCGCGGAGCGGCTGGGCCCGTGAGCCATGGCTGCCGAGCCTGCGCGTCCGGAGCCTGTGCTCCGCAACGGGAGAGGCCACAACAGTGAGAGGTCCGCGTACTGCAAAAAAAAAAAAAAAAAAAAAAAAAGAGGACATTCAATGTGCAAAAGACCATACAATTCCATCCATTTGATGTGAAGTGCTACAGACATATATAACTTCTAAATAGGGTTCCTGCTCTTTGCCCCAAACAAAGAAGTTTCCTTTGCAGTCACGGACGGGTAAGAAATCAGCCTCAATTAACTAAGGGCTTGCAGGGCTTCCTATGCATGTTAGGATAACTACGTTAATAACACTCTGTTCCCCCATCCCCATTTAGAAGGTTCTGGTCCCTCCCTAGGAAAAGAACCGGAGGCCATTTTGACATTATCTAGCAGGATCTATCCTCAGTGGCTCTGATGCAGGGAGCGTCCTCATCTTTCCTAACACCACTGGCATTAGGGAATCTTGGTCTGTCAGCTGTGACAGATCAGGTTCCAGGGAACCAAACAGTGTGCATGATTCATGAAAGCAGAATTTCTACCCAGTTACCTGCAGTGCAGAAACTAGGAAGGGGATCTAACTTCCACTGTAAACACTGTTCTCAAAAAAAACCTAGAGTATAAAAAGGAATAACAGAACAAAGCTTTTTTAAATTGCTCAGGATAAAATAGTATAAACATATGTAACCAAAAATTTTATTTTCACAGAAAAACTAGTTTAATTCTCAGGCTGCTTTTCACACCAACAAATTTTAAAGATTTTGAATTTTTTAAAAGAGTTCTTGGCATTTAAGTTGTTTTGTCAGACTCAATATGAAAAAATATACACTGAATCTTAATCATAAGTATAAACTTGTGTCAATCAGCTTTATGGTTAATGTCAGATATGTGAAGTTAGGAAAGATAATAGTGCAAATAGAGATTTGCCTATTTTATCATGCTGCTATCCTGATCTTGCATTTCTGATCATGTCTCAAAATTAGGGCTGAAAGTTAGGTCGTAATATAAACGTAGTGACTTTTTCCAAGATTGTTCATCTCTGTTACTTATCAGTATATAATGGAAAATACTCCAGGACTTTGGAGACAAATCTGTTTTCAAATCCTGGTTCTACCATTATTAGCAGTTTGAATTTGAGCAAATTGAGCAAACATCCTAAACCTCCATTTCCCCATCTGTACCGGAAATAATAAAGCATATTAAAATACTGAAGAATTGGTAACTACTGTTATATTTAGAAATAGTGCTGAACTCATTTTTAAGAATCTGAGATAAAAGCCTAACCCTCTGTCACCTAAATCTTTTCATCCAAGGTCAATATTGCATCAGAGAGAGGACTACCAGTAGAAAGAAAACACTGACAAAAATTATAAGTAATATTCACCTCCTTATCTGCCATTATTCTTACTTCATCCACGGTCTCTCTGCTACCTGGAAAGTCTTCTTTTTCAAGGTCAAAAGTTTCAGGGGAACTTAGCTGTGTCTCTGTAATTTAAAAAATTAAAACTTCATTAATTTTCATTTTGTATTTTCATAGTTAAAGAAAACAAACACCTGTTTCCTTAAGCTTAGGGTATGATAATTCCGCAGTGGAAATACAGATCAAGTTTGTTTCTTCTTAAAGCTTTACTGAGGCATAATTTACATACAACAGAATTCACCAATTTTCAGTATAGAGTATGGTGAGTTTTGACAAATATTTACAATGTATACATGGTATCATTTATACCACATCACCACCACCACAATCAAGATGTAAAATATTTCTAACAACCCCAAAAGTTCTCATGTACCCCTCTGCAGTCAATCCTCCTCCTACTTGGCTCTCTGCAATGACCAACCTACTTTATGTTCCTAGAGTTCTGCCTTTTCTAGAATGTCATATAAATGAAATAACACAGTGTGTCATCTTTCATGTCTGACTTCTTTCATTTAGCATAATGTGTTTGAGAAGCATCCATGTTGTTACATATATCAGTAGTTCATTCCTTTTTACTGGTGAGTAGTATTCCATTGTATGGATATATTATAATTTGTTTATCCATTCATCAGTTAATCCATGTGGCTTCTTTCCAGCATAGTTCTGGTTTTAAAGTATATTTATTTTGACAGAAAACAAAACACTGCCGATGCTAATTCTGAGGTTAAAGGGATGATTAGAGAAGACAAAAATTGGGAGCAGAAATAAAAATACATTCTCAACAAAGATATGCCTTTCTTTAATTATTCTTTAAGCAGCATTTATTCATTCAACATTAATGCAATAAATATTTATGGAAGAAGTTCCAGGTACTGTACAGGCTACTAGCAATATGGAGATGTAAGATGAGGTCTCTCATGGTCTCATTCAGGGGTCAGCAAACTATAGCTCATGGGCCAAATAGAGCCAGTTGCCTGTTTTTGGAAATAAAGTTTTATTGGAACACAGCCACATTCATTCTTCTTTATACTGTCTATGGTTACTTTTGAGTTAAAATAGCAGAGCTGAGTAGTTTCAACAGACTGTATGGCCCACAAAGCCTAAAATATTTATTATCTAGTTTTTTATAGAAAAATTTTGCCGACTTCTGGTCTAGACACCCATCACTTGATATAACAAAAGAACACTAACAATATTTCAAAAAATGACAATAAATCTAGAAATTTATCTGAGAACACAATCCAGAAAGTTCTGTTATCCACACTATACACACTATACATCCAACTGGTATTATATATCTATGCTTCACAAATACAATGAGTGGAAAATGCTGGGCAAATAGTATACCTGAAAGGTACTGAGGTATCTTCTCAATCATCAAAGAATGATTATATACATTTCTAGTGTCAACTGTATTTTAATACATCATAATATTTTGAAAACTGGATGCACACACAGATTTTACCACCTTGTTGGAAAAAGACTTATAGTGCATAAACCTCAAAATCTTCTTTGTCAAGCCTCCCTGAGAGATATAACCAAAAAAGACATTTAGTCTGTTAGAAAATAAGAGTTGTTCACCGCTTGTACTACTGTAACAATAAAAAGTCTTTAATTAAGCTTTCTCTGGCTGAAATGTTCAACTATAGAGACAAATTAAGAGGACATTAGTTTCATAGAAGTAAATAATACTAGCATCACGCACAACATGGGCATAAGGCTCTAATCCTGCTTCTTCACTAATATGATGTTATAATTTTGAATAACAGACCCCTGGAACTGCCAGAAATATGAGACAAAACAAAATAGGTAAGATGGACATCTATACTCAATCTGTGTTTTACCCATTTAGGACAAATTTTTATACACAGCTTCTAAATTATATATTTTATTTTTTATTGACATATACTTGATTTACAATGTTTTGTTAATTTCTGCTGTACAGCAAAGTGATTCAGTTATACATACATATACATTCTTTTTTACATTCTTTTCCATTATGGTTTATCACAGGATATTGAATTTAGCTCCATGTGCCATACAATAGGACCCTGTTGTTTATCCATTCTATATATAATAGTTTGCATCTGCTAACCCAAACCTCCTGCTCAATCCCTCCCCCACCCCCTTCCCCCTTGGCAACCACAGGACTGTCCTCTATGTGTGTGAGTCTGTTTCTGTTTCGTAGGTAGCTTCATTTGCATCATACTTTAGATTCCACATATAAATGATATCATATAGTATTTATCTTTTTCTAACTTACTTCACTTAGTATGATAATCTCTAGTTCCATCCATGTCGCTGCAGATGGCATTACTTCATTCTTTTTTGTGGCTGAGTAGTATTCCATTGTACATATGTACCACATCTTCTTTCTCCAGTCATCTGTTGATGGACATTTAAGTTGCTTCCATGTCTTGGCTACTATGAACAGTGTTGCCATAAACACAGGAGTGCACTCATCTTTTTGAATTATAGTTTTGTCTGGATATATGCCTAAAAGTGGGATTGCTGGATCATATGGTAATTCTAATTTTTAGTTTTTTGAGGAAACTCCATACTGTTTTCCATCATGACTGCACCAACTTACATTACCAGCAACAGTGTAGGAGGATTCCCTTTTCTCCGCACCCTCTCCAGCATTTGTTATTTGTAGACTTTTTAATGATGGCCATTCTGACCAGTGTGAGATGGTACCTCATTGTAGTCTTGATTTGCATTTCTCTAATAATTAGCAATGTTGAGCATCTTTTCATGTGCCTATTGGCCATCTGTATTTCTTCTTTGGAGATATGTCTATTTAGGTCTTCTGCCCATTTTTCGATTGGGTTGTTTGTTTTCTTTGTTGTTGAGTTGTATGAGCTGTTTGTATATTTTGGAAATTAAGTCCTTGTTGGTTGTATTGTTTGCAAATATTTTCTCCCATTCCACTGGCTGTCTTTTTTGTTTGTTTATGGTTTCCTTTACTGTGCAAGAGCTTGTAAGTTTGATTAGGTCCCATTTGTTTAGTTTTGGTTTTATTTCTATTGCCTTGGGAGACTGACCTAATAAAGCATTGGTACAATTTATGTCAGAGAATGTTTCGCCTATGATCTCTTCTAGGAGTTTTATGGTATCATGTCTTATGTTTAAGTCTTTAAGCCACTAAATTAAAGGGACTGAGGAGTCTGACTCCATGGAGAAGTAGTTACACCTTCTTAGCAAAAGGAACAGTAATGTTAGGGAAACCTTTTGTGATCTCATTTAGAAGTGGTTTATATCAGCAAACAGTTGGACTTAATTAGCAGGCTAATGACAGCAAGTCACAATCACAAAAATTATCTAACCGCAATGATGAAGGGCTTACTTTTCATTAACTTTTCTCTCATTAGGGATTTCAATTGTATTTGCAGGTTCCTCCTGCAAGATCCCAGGGTGATGTCACATGCCATCATCCTAAACTTACTGGGTGACTTCCCAGCAGGATGGCATAAGTCAGCAGTCCCAGATGGAGAGGGAGTAATGCTATCCTTTCACAAAAGCAACACAGCATTCCTGACAGCTCCTGCCAAAATCATAGCAATTGGTAGAGGGATCTCTTGGTGAGTATCATTAGGCAGCAATCTAAATAAATTTCAAATGAATTAAGAAACCACTTTCAATAAAAACAACAGTTAAACTTTAAAAGTAAGTACAGAAAGACCTTTACAATATGCTGCCAATTGTTTAAAAATAGTTACAGGGCTTTCCTAGACTAATGTGTAAACTACATGAGTCTCTGTAGAAAAAAAAAAACTTGAAAGAAACCAAAACAAGAAAACTACGAGTCTCTCTGACCCCGACAGGTTATACGCAACCTAAGGGAAAATTAGATATGACTTATGGTAACATTTGTCCAACACTTGCTGCCCAAAGAGTTTAAACATTAAGAGGAAGTTCCTTAATCTCATATGAATAAGGTTACTGATAATATATTAGGCCCCACTTTTAAGAAAAGCCAAAAATATATATAGAAGCTAAAACAAATTCCTTAGAAAGTAGTGGTTCATAATCACAAAATAATTCTTCATATTATACAATGATTCAACTCAAGAGTTCTCTTAGATAATGGATATTTTAGTTCATTTTAAATTATTTTGTGTATCAAAACCTATTCATGTGCAACTTTCAATGAACATCTCTCTCATACCTTAAACAAAGTATTGATACATGTGTCTTCTCATCACCACTGTTAACAAAAAGCAAAGTATGATACTTAACCAGGTTAAGTATCTGTTCTGAGATTAAAAATAAGTCAGTGACAGAACTGTGCACAAAATTCAATTTCTGGACTCCCTACGCAATAGACCCCATGAATGGCAATGTAAAACTAACTAGTAAAAGCCTCAGGGTAAAAAACTGCTTAATGACAGGCAGATTTGAGGACAACCCACTTTGAGAACTCATAAACCAAAACATAAAGTCCTCTTGGCTCTCAATGTAGAGTTAAATGCTATTCCTAATGCTTTGCTGCCATCTCTGATGAGGCTAGTATGCAAACAAACAAACAAAAGAGCCATGTTAATTTTAAACTAAACTATCTCTGAGAAAAGGTGAGAAGCAGAGCCAATGTCCATCAAAAATGTGTGTGTGTGTGTGTGTGTGTGTGTATATATATGTATGAGTGTGGAGAGACACACACACAAATCAATCACACGTAAACCTCCTGAGAGTGGGTTGGAAAAGTCAGAAAAATTAAAAGGCACAAAAAGGTAGATAGCTAGGGATCAGAAACTAGTAAAATCACAGTGGGGTACTTACCAGGACACACAGTGATTTCCTCTGCAGAACTCTCTGGCATAAGGACTGAGCTTCTCTTACTGTTCAAAGCAGCAATGCTGAAAAAAGAACCAAACCCCCAGTGAATTCCCAGTAAAATAAATCAGAACATGGGGCCAAAAGCAATGGTCATTCACAAAGCCACAGGTAATCTGATACCTGCTGTCCAATACCACAAAAGCACAACAGGGAAGCAAGGAATCAGTAGTGAAAACTCCAAGCCAAAAACAGGGAAAATAAATATGCTTACAACTTTGGTTCCAGTGAAATCACTGAATGAAAAGAACCCCTTTTGAAGTCTTCACAAAGGAAGGCTGAAGGGTAAGGACTATCAGACAAAAAAATCCACTCTAATATAAGGATGTCAAAAGTGTTTTATAGCCTCCATCTCAGACTTCTGAAAGCTAGAGATTTGTAAACTCATAAGAGAAGATATGAAGATTCTTCTGACAACACAATAGCTTTCCCCTCACCTTGCAGTTAAATTTCCTCTTTATCTCAAGATATGGCTCTCCAAGCAACAAAACAAGATACAATTCCAAACTGCCCTACAACAAAAATCTGCCCAACCGGGGCTTCCCTTGTGGTGCAGTGGTTGAGAATCTGCCTGCCAATACAGGGGACAAGGGTTTGAGCCCTGGTCTGGGAAGATCCCACATGCTGTGGAGCAACTGGGCCTGTGAGCCACAACTACTGAGCCTGCGCATCTGGAGCCTGTGCTCCCGACAAGGGAGGCTGCGACAGTGAGAGGTCCGTACACCGCGATGAGAGGTGGCCCCCGCACCGTCATGAGGAGTGGCCCCCGCTTGCCACAACTAGAGAAAGCCCTCGCACAGAAACGAAGACCCAACACAGCCAAAAATAAATAAATAAATTTATTTTTTTAAAAAAATCTGCCCAATCAAGTTGAATATCTCTTCTGAGAAAAACATAATTATGACTGGCTCCCCTCATGCAACCTTCTGGTCTACCCTGCCTATTCATGGAGTGCAATCTCTTCCTGACATAGGAACACATGGCTGAGAGATCTGAGCATCTGAGCTAGCCCCGTCATGCTTCACAGAGCTTTACGATTAGTCTGATCAAGTATGCAAGAGAACGCTTAAAATCACAAATCCTCGGGCTTCCCTGGTGGCGCAGTGGTTGAGAGTCTGCCTGCCGAGGCAGGGGACACGGGTTCGTGCCCCGGTCCAGGAAGATCCCCCATGCAGCGGAGCGGCTGGGCCCGTGAGCCATGGCCGCTGAGCCTGCACATCCAGAGCCTGTGCTCCGCAACGGGAGTGGCCACAACAGTGAGAGGCCTGCATACCACAGAACAAACAAACAAAAAGAACAAAAAAAAACCACACAAATCCTCACATCAACCAAGAACCACAAAGAAGAGAGAATAACCACCACTGATACATGATAAATAACTAAATCCTGATAGGAAACCACAAGTGATTTCTCCCTCTAAATAAAACACCTCAGAGCATTTGTTATAAACCTAAGCCAGAGACAGTTTATTCGGCACATAACGTTAGAGCTCTATTCAAAGGGTCCATCACAAAACAATTTGCTGACATTTATAAAATGGGCTAATCAATTTGAAGTCAAACCGCATTGCCTGCAATTCCAACTCTCTCCTGGTGACAAAGCGTATAATCATTTATTAAAACCTACATCTGCTCTGCAGAAGGCTCACCACAACAAAGCAGAGTGGCCTGCAGGAAGCAGAAGGCCTACTCTGGTTAAAACCACTTCCAAAACTGTCTTAACAGCAGGAGAATCAAACCACAGCCATATTCTTTAGCTCAGGAAGAAATACCTAGTACTATCAACTTAACCAAAAGCCTAAGAACACCAACTAAATTACAAAGTGACAAATGGCAATTGGGTCTCAACTTCTGTTTGGGAGATGAAGGTCAGTTAACACAAAATTAAGCTCTTGAGTAATCCTCAAAGGTCAACTACCAATAAAAGGGAAAAGTAATTGGAAGCCTGATCTAGTCAATAAGTGTAGTTTGTAACCAATCAACCTCTACATATTATTAAAGTGAGAAGATTTAAGAAGGTAACCCCATCAATCAAACCATCAAGAATAACTGAGGAGGTAATACAAATACAACCATTTAAGGAAAGATGAGACAAAATCAGATTAAAAGTGGCACAGGACAGGGAGTGAGGGTGATACAGGTTCTGTGTGGCCTGAAAAATATAAAAGCTTCAAAGAGAATGCAAATCTTAAGAGCAGACTTAAAAGATGTGTATGGTTTAGATATGCAGATAAAATAAGCATAAGCAGAGGGAACAAAGGGAGAAAGGACTAGAAGGACCATGAAGAAATCAGTCTAGAGCCCTTCTTATTGGCATAGGAAGCTAGTATAGTTAGTTAAGAGAGTAGCAGGATGGAGCTTCCCTGGTGGCGCAGTGGTTGAGAGTCCGCCTGCCGATGCAGGGGACACAGGTTCATGCCCCGGTCCGGGAAGATCCCACATGCCGCAGAGCGGCTGGGCCCGTGAGCCATGGCCGCTGGGCCTGCACGTCCGGAGGCTGTGCTCCGCAACGGGAGAGGCCACAGCAGTGAGAGGCCCATGTACCGCAAAAAAAAAAAAGAGAGAGAGAGTAACAGGATGTAACCACTTTTCAGGAATAGTACAGATGGAATTTGTGCCAAGACGGTTGGATTAGACAAGTAAACCTCTAAGATCTCTTCCACCCTAATATTCTAGACTTCTATAAGATGCATATTTGAGAACTGGGAGATAATGATTTCTCCTAGGCTGTGTGTATAAAAGAGCCAAAAGGTCCCTGGGAAAGCTGTTCCAATACAGTGTCACTTATGTGGTTCATCTCTTTTATTCTGGTACTATCCGAGGAGAATTCAGACCCATAATGACATATAATTTTACCTCTGTGGGGCAGGTACAGAATTTCCTTCTGCAGAAGTTTCTTCAACGAACAGCCCTTGGGAAGACTGCAAAGAAATATGTAACATCCTAAATATATAGGCACAGATGAACTGGTTTCTCTTCCTTTAAAAAAAAATTTAATTGTTCAACATTATCACTCAGCAATTAGTAATAAGAATAAAACATTTTACAAAAGTCAGTGAGTTTAAATAAAAAGAACATATCCTGTGGAGTCAGAACACTGGAATTTAAATCATGGGTGAATCAGCTGTTAACTTTGTAATCTTGGGTAAGTCACATCTGAATCTGCTTCCTCATCTTAAAATAGTATTAACAATTGCCTCACAGACTGTTATTCTGAGAATTAAACAAGATAATATATATGATGCACTGTGTAAAATGCAAGATGTATAAATATTAATTGGTGAGTCAAATGAATTATGATTTCAGAAAAGCAATTATGAAGCTTTTGTTCTGGAAGGAAGAGATACAGAGAAAAGTTCAGTTCTCAGTGGAAAGAAGTCTCTCTTGCACAACCAAGCCATAACATAGGCTATCCAAAAGAAAGGGTTATAAAGATTCCTTTTGCTAAAAATCTGCCACTATGGTTTTAATATGTGGCCACAAGGATATCTTTTAAGAAACGTAATAAATAGGGACTGGCTAAGAAAAAAAATTATTTTCTTTGATTAATAGTAGAGTTGGGGGCTTCCCTAGTGGCGCAGTGGTTGAGAGTCCGCCTGCCGATGTAGGGGACACGGGTTCGTGTCCCGGTCTGGGAAGATCCCACATGCCGCGGAGTGGCTAGGCCCGTGAGCCATGGCTGCTGAGCCTGCGTGTCCGGAGCCTGTGCTCCGCAACGGGAGAGGCCACAACAGTGAGAGGCCCGTGTACCGCAAAAAAAAAAAAAATAGTAGAGTTGGTGCAAATGTTAACTCATTAAATGTAGGTGCACAGCAGAGTGTGGAAAAAGTAGCTACTGCTGCCTTACGGGTACTTCTGAGGAAGTGCCTGGGCTGTGAGGCTTATTCCAATAGATGTAAAGCTACTGGCTGAAATTTTCAGGGTCTCCTAACAGGATATAAATAACCTAAACGAGTTAGGCACCTCTATACCACTCAGGTAAATGATGAAATATACTAAAAACAGGAATAGCCTAGATGAGCCTTCAGTCAAAGGGAAGATAAAGCTGTACAATGATTGGGAATGTAGTCATTATGACAAATGAGGGCTGAACAAAACTGTCAAAAGGACTAAAATACAACAGAAATAAATACTTCACCTGACTGTGTGAACTCAGTGGTGACAAAACAGTTTTATTTCTATCTCAAAAAAAAAAAAAAAAAGGTAAATACTGACACCTGGTGTCCGTTTAACAGAATTTTACCTTGTTAGAATGACTAGCCAACTAAGCCTTTGGCTTCAGAAGCAAACAAGGTACTGATTAATAAGTTATGAGATACCTTCACCTCTACCTCAGGCTAAACATATCTCTTCCTTTTTCCCAGTGTAATTTTTTAAAAAAATTATTGTACACCTATTATGTGCCAGGCCTATGCTAATCCCTTTACATGTATTATCTCCTTTAACCTTCAAAAGAACCTTCTGAGGTAGAAGCTATTAATTTATTTTAGAAATGAGGCAAGTGAAACTTTGACAGGTTAAATAATCTTCCCAAAATCACAGAGCTGTTCAAAGTGGAGCCTGGACCTTTCTGACTCCAAAATCCATGCTCTAACCACTACAGCTATGTTGTTTAGTCAAATAATTTTCTTCCTAACCATTTCCACATAGAATCCCAAGACTGTCTTCATTTCAATAAACCATTTTTAATTCCTAAACTTATACCTCAATGGCAGTAATCTAAACACGGGTAAAGTAAGGTTCTTCCAGAATATGAAAATAACAGAGCAAAACAAGCAGACAAAATTTGATTAGAATATCCAAGTCTAATCAAGGTGAACAGAGAAGCATGACAGGAATGTAACTTTCACTAAGGAAGCTGTGGCCTAATCAAGACATTGCACTCTGCCTGAACAAATAATATGTTAATGGAAAGGGATAGTTAGCAACAAATCTAAAAGGGAAAAATCCAAAGACACAGAATCAAGCAGTGTCTTCAACACCATGGTCTGGAAGTGAAAGTTAACAGACACATCATCTGATCACCACAGAAATGTCCTCTGCTGCAGGCACTAGTAGCTTTCCAAAGACTAGTTGAATCACCCCTTAAAACTTCCATTTTCTGATTATTATTTCAGCCTTCCAGATTCCTTCATCCTAGAAAAAGGTATGATGGTGGGCTTGAGTATTCTGGTTAATGAAAATGTCTCTCTTCCATAATAAATTAATAAACTGACATTTGGTACACATACCAGCTTGAAATTTGGTTAATCAAAGTCAGTTCTCACATTCCCACAGAATCTGGTCATTTCTAAGAAAGAAATCCCAGTACCTGGACTGAAAAATTAAGGATCAGACCCTAAAAAGTAGGGACCACATCAATATACTAACCCTCCTCTCCCTGCTGTACAGCCATCAAGATGACCTCTCCATCTTCATTAACAACTTCCCTATAATTGCAGTGATGCCAGAAACCAGTTATCATCTGATCCAAACTGTTCAGTCTATGTCAAGTTTTTATAACCTAAGCAATTTGCCCCAGGGTGAATGTTTCTCTGAGTCCCTATTTCTGGGACTCTCTTGCTACCTCTATCAACCAAGGTGTCTCAAATGTGGGCAGTTCCAGCAAAGCCATAATCAATACAAAATGTTTAACAAACACAAACTCTTTCTACCCACAGTTCCTGAAAGCAAAAGACCAAGATAAGACAAGAAATTACAATTGCAAGACTTTCATTATTTGCCTATAAAATTAGTTAAGTTGATTTCTCTTTGTTTTGTTTTTTTAAAAACGCTATTCTACATCAGCAAGGCTGCAGTGAACTAGGCATTCTCATACATTGCTGGAAGGAAAGAGTGTAAAAATTTGAACAATCTTTCTTAAAAGCAATTTAGCAGTAAATAGCAGGTCTTTTTTTTTTATGTTCCTAACTCTTTAACCTAGCATTTTTCTGGCTCCCTATCTCTAAAGACACTAATCTTAAATAAATAAAAGCTTTACTTAGAAAGATGTTAATCACAAAACTGAAATAACCAGCAATAGGAAAATGATTTAAATATTACCATAAACTTATAAGCCAAAATATTATAGTAATTAAAAATGAGATCTATAAATAATTTTAACATCACAAGAAAGTTTACATAATGTTAACTTAAAAATATAAAAATACAGTAATATGATATAAACCATACAAAAAAATAGGCATAGAAAAAAAGATGAAGGAATACATCACTGGATGGTAGGACTGTGGCTACTTTCAACTTTGTCCTTTACACTTTTTTGCATTTTTCAATAGTTCTAAGTGATTTCTAAAAATAATGTTAATGACTAAACTGAATATTTACTAGGTTGTCTACCTGGTCTCCTTTTACTGAGGACTGTTCCTCACCCCTCGCACTGCAGGATAGCAGTGGGCTCACAGCCATTTGTACATGGAACATACCCGCTCTGGGCCACAGACAACTGGGCTGGGGATGGCTACTAACTCTAAATGGGCCATAAGTCATTTCCTAGAAGTTTGAAGTTGGAACTGGGAAAGAATAAATCTCCTGTAACCTGTATTTAACCTTTGGGAACTGTAGGATCAATATCTTCCACCTACCACGTGAAACAGAGAAGCAAAGGAAGCCAGTTTGCAGGGAGGAAAATGAAGCAGACACAATATAACTACGAGATACAGACGAATTTTCCAGACCTAGTGCCTTATCCAGGCTTGGTTTACCATTCTGTTTTAGAATTTATGAGGTACCCTATTTCCTTATGATGAAGTCCTCTTTTTAATTAAGCTAGCTTGATTTAGTTTGTTATAGCCAAACAGTACCAATTAATAATACCATGTGTAGTATTTGGTGGCCTGTTCATGAAGTTAGAGAACTTCAACCTAATAAGGCCAGCCACTAGGTTGTAACCACTTCCAGCCTATTCTAAAGGCACTGCTTTCAAACCTCAGAACCTGACACAAGTCTGCTCTAGAACTCTGGCCCCTGGGATCTTTCAAGCTAATGACTTGAATTACAGTAAATCATTAAGTGTTCCCTCTGTGGAGTTACTTTATTCTTTTAAAAGGAAGTATTGGGCTTCCCTGGTGGCGCAGTGGCTGAGAGTCCGCCTGCCGATGCAGGGGACACGGGTTCGTGCCCCGGTCTGGGAAGATCCCACATGCCGCGGAGCGGCTAGGCCCGTGAGCCATGGTCGCTGAGCCTGCGCGTCCAGAGCCTGTACTCCGCAACAGGAGAGGCCACAACAGTGAGAGGCCCGCATACCGCAAAGAAAAAAAAAAAAAGAGGAAGTATCTCTGAATCACAATGAATAAATAAAATGTTATAAGCATAACCTAACTTTCCTTTGGAAAAGAGGCAAGTCACTAGAAGAACTGTTAAGAAAAATGTTTTCTCCTCCCACATAGCTATGTTTCTAGAATGTGAATGAAAAAGGTTGTTAGGGAAGAATAATTCCCATACATATTCTCAATGAATAAACTTCTGGTCCCTTAGAGAAAACTACCATTTACTGAGTGGCTATAATCTCCTAAGCATTATACTAGACATTTACATAATTCACTTTAATCATTAAAACTACTGAAAGATATGAATTACTACTCCCATTTTACAGATGTTTACAGATGTTTTTAAACTGAGATTCAGAGGCTAAATGGCTTTCTCAAAGGCAGAGTCACTAAAACACTAAAGTCAAAATTCAAACTCCAAATCCATGCTCTCTACACAATGCCATGAAATTTCTCATAGCTACCATATCTTGAACCCTTATCATAAAAGAGACAGAACAGGATATTAGCAAAACAAAACCAAAAACTCAAGAGTCCAATAACAGAAACAGTGACAAAAAATAGTAAAGTAATAAAACAGAATATTCTTGAAAATTAGTTTATAAAGAATTCGTAATTATGATTGTTTTTTATAATACTTAGAGAAAAAATAGAAAAGATGGAATATAAGCTTACTCTATTACACATACAACCTATATATCTATATAATATTATCTAGATATCTCAGAAAAAGACTTAAAAGGCAACCTAAATGTCCCCAAACAGGGAATTGTTTTCAGTAAATTACTGAAAATCACCACAAGCAAAATCAGAAATACGCCATTATGTGAGGGAAAAAATAAACTGGAAAACTATCTGCACGTCCTATCACAAAGGACCACTTCCCCTAATACATAAAGGGTGTCTACAAACCACTAAGAAAAAGACTATGGTAGAAGAAAAATGCCCATAAGATCTAAACAAACAGAAAAGGAAATACAAATGGGTCTCAACTACACAGGAGAAAAGTGCAAATTAAGACTGCATTGTGGGACTTCCCTGATGGAGCAGTGGTTAAGAATCCGCCTGCCAATGCAGGGGACATGGGTTTGATCCCTCTGGGAAGATCCCACATGCCACGGAGCAACTAAGCCCAGGCACCGCAACTACTGAGCCTGCACTCTAGAGCCCACGAGCCACAACTACTGAGCCCTCACGCCACAACTACTGAAGCCCGCATGCTCTAGGGCCCACGTGCCGCAACTACTGAGCCCATGTGCCTAGAGCCTGTGCTCCGCAACAATAGAAGCCACAGCAGTGAGAAGCCCACGCACCACAACAAAGAGTAGCCCCCACTTGCTACAACTAGAGAAAGCCCGTGCGCAGCAATGAAGACCCAACACAGCCAAAAAAAAAAAAGACTGCGATACTATGTTTCATCTCTCAGACTGGCAGTACAGTCCTGATAATACTGTACTGGTATGGGTATGGGGAAGCTGGTACTCATACAACCTCTACAGAAGGCAATTTAGGAACAGCTAGCAAAGTATATATATATACTTTGATCCACCAATTATATCAACAAGAAGTTATCCTACAAAATCTCCCATGTAGATGAAACATCTTATGCACAAGAGTAATAATCCTCTTCCAATTAAAAAAAAAAAAAAGAGTGATAATCGCTGCAGTAGTGTTTGTAACTATTATTTTGGAAACGACCTAAATGTCCACCAATAGGGGTACTAGATAAACTCATCCATACATGACATATTACACAGTCCCCTCACCCCCGCCCAAAAAGAAGAAAATTTTTAGGTACTATTATAGAATGATCTCACAGAGATAGTAAATGAAAAAAGTAATGTGCAGAATAATGTGGAATATGCTATCAGCTGTGTAAAAAATGAGGAAAAGAATATGTATACACATTTGCTTGTACTACATGAAATATCTTGGAAGGATACACTAGAAACTAGTAATAAATGTTGACTCCAGGGAGGGGAACTGGTTGGCTGGGGATGGGGATAGGAGACAAACTTTTTATTTATATCTTTTTGAATTTTGAGCCAGTTGAACATTATTACCTATTCAAAAACTTAACTTTTTAGAAATACATATTTTAAAACAAAAAATAAATTTATGATATATCCACCTGATAGAATAATGTTTTCAAGTATACATAATAGGAAAAGATCAAAGATAAGCTATTAAATAGGGGAAAGGAACAAAGTTTACACAGAAGAGTCTTCATTTTGTTGAAAAATTAAAAAGAAAAAAGTATTTTTATATGCACAGAAATAATAATGATTGCCTCTTAGTGCTGGGATTATGGGCAATTTTTTCTTCTTTACACTCTTCTGTACTTCCCTAATTTTCCACAGTGAGCATATGCTACTTTAAAAATCAGGGGGGCAAAAACACAAAAAGAACAGATAGCTAAAATAATCCTTTCTTTAATCATCCTTAATTACAGCATCACTGACCCTTACCTGACCATGACTGGTTGTTGGTTCTTCCTCCAACAAAAGTTTCTCTTTCAAGCTTTTAATTGGGCTTTCTTGGAAATCCTTGGTTTTTGAGTGCCAGACAGATGCCCTAGACTCCTGCCTCTCCTCTTTGTCTTCATCTCCCATATCTTCTGAGATGCGTTCATTTTTTTCACTAGCCTGATCTCCTCGGCCACATTCATTCTGGATCAGAGAAGGAGGTCTAGGTAACACTGGTTCCCCAAACCCCTTTTTTTTTAAGAGCTGCCTCTGAGCCATTTTCAGGCTCTTTTGATAAACCTCCAACTGGCAGAGAATGACCTTGGTATATTGGTTAGGGTCTACTCCAGCAGGGCAGAATGGAATACCCCAGAAGTAGTGCACAGTGCCCCCAATGTCCTGGAGACCTTTGGCATCTGCTGGGGCAGGCAAACAGTGCCTAGATGTGTCCCCCCTACCCTGGGCAGCTTTGCGAAAAGCACAACCCTTCCCAGTACTTTCCTGTGGCTTCCCACACTGTGTGCGCTCAGCCAAGTGGCCAGTACATCTGTCAAAACATTTAACGTTCTCATTCTCAAACACTGGCTGGCTTGACTGGTCCCAGCTTCCTGAGCTGCCAGAGACCGGCTCCTCTTCAGTGTTTTCAGTGCGGTCCCAAGGCTCCTCTCTTTCCTCAGACTCGTTTCCCTGACTGATATGTGAGCCTTTAAACAGTGATGGAGGTACCAGCTGCCATATGCCTGTAGGTATTTGAGAAAAAGTAGGGCTAAGGACAAACCATTTTTTATTAAGAGGGCTTGGTAAGTTATCAAGAATTACATAAAGTGGGTAAAAAAAGGCTCTTCTTTGGGTTTAACCAAAAGTTGGCTTTTCCTTGGAGATAAAAGTATGCTGGATATTAGTGAGATCTCAACTACTTTCTGATTTAACCTCTTTAATACCACCAAAGGGATTCTGGACATTTCTGTATATCTACTCTCAGCATGATATCCCTGTGATATGGTTATACTTGATGAGAAGGAGCCAGAACAGGGAGACATGCCTTCAGAGGTCCCAGAGTCTGTGGTTTTCTCTTGGTGGGACTGTGAAGATGGTCCAGCGGCCAGAGGTCGAGATCTGGTAACAGAAGCATCAGAAGGCCGGCAACTCTGAAACAAGTGATCCCACACCAGACCAGGTTTATTATTAAGATAGCTATACAGGAAGGGTCACAGGAAAGGACAAGAAGGGGAGTCCACCGTCCCTAAGAGATTCTCCTCTCCAAAACGTAGATGCTCAATTCAAATGAATTCCACAACATGTACTGCATGCCTACTATGTGCAAAGTGCTATACTAGAACACTATACTAAACCCTTTTCTAATATAGAGAGGTGAATGGCATAAAGGATGGCTCACGACCTGCCACTGGCAAATACCTTTCACATTTAAAATAATTTCAATTACACATATTCAAATCACAATTAAAAATTATTTGAAAAATTTTAAGACTGCTCATTTTTTCTCTCCATAACCCACCTCTGGTTCTCATTCCCTTTGCTCTCCCCACAAAACAGGGGAGTTTTATCTTATCTTGCTTATCTTGCTCCCTTTTGGTTTCTTGACACTCAATAACTCTTTTCAGAAGCTGCCAACTACTACGGTTCTCTTAAGCTATGGACTGAAAATCTGTGAGGTGGAAAACTTTCATACAGAATTAACAAAACACTTCAAATTGAGTTCATCAACAATTCAACACAGACTTAAAAATTATTATGGGAAATATCTGTTACTTGAAAACCGTACGAACTACTATAACTAGTTCCTAATGCAGCCATAACACTGCAGAAATAAAAAACTATTGCTGATGAATCCTCACAAACTTTTTCCACATAGCATATTTACATTCAGGCTTTCAGCAATGGCTTTCCTCAAGAGCTCCTCTTCTTCCTCCTCCTGGCTGTTCACCTCCCTAGCTTCCTGTTCACTCATTTTGACAGCCAGAGCAAACTGTTCTTCTTCTGTCATTTCTGTAAGAAGATCGGGAAAAGAGAGAGAGGGACACCACAAACATTGAATCAGCACGTAGACAAGAAACAAAATTATTAAACTTTTCAAGCAGAGACACTACAGACCATTTAGTACAATTTTATAATTTTACAAATGAGGAAAGCCCCAAAAGGTAAGGTGCTGGCAGCAGTTACAAGAATCCTGGGTTAACTAGACTGTGAACTCCTATGAAGGCAGAGTTTCTGCCTATTTTTGTTCACTGTTGTATCTCCAGCACAAGAAAAGAGTACCTGGCACCTGGTAGATATTCAATAAATATTTGGTGAATGAATAAATAAGAGGAACTAACTCCCACTCTAGGGCTTTTTGCTACATATCACTTTATACATATTTGCTTCAAGCTCAACATTTAACTAGAATAATTTTACTCTTCAGAATCCTCTGATTTACCCAGTAGAAAAGAACATTTCTAACGACCAGAATTTCATCTCCAAACACCATTTCCCATTAAAAGCAACTGGGTTACCTCGGAGAGAAATAGTTGATTCCAAGTCTGCAGCATGAAATGTAGAAGATGAACTAGAATATCTATCATATCTGTGAGCAATGAACCTATCCGATATAACTAGGGTCATATCAAAAGAACTCATGAGCCAACTTAAAAAGGTTCTCACTGGCTAAAAATGGGACCACTGGAACATCAATAAGGATAATGAATGCAATGAATTAAAACACACTAAATATGTCTAAATCTATGAGTTCATAATAGTACTTAAAAAAAACAACTAACCGGTCACTGTTGAAGAATATTAGTGAATCAACTATTCTGAAAACTGTTAAATAAAAGGATAGAGAATAAAGCTTTTGTTCTACTCTTCCAACACAAGCTATACTACTGGGTAACCAACCAGATGAAGAGAAGTTTCTCTTTAAAGAATTATTCCAGCTAATAAATAGAAATGACAGAATTAGAATATTGCCATTTTAGAGTCTGTCATACAGAGTGAGGTAAGCCAGAAAGAGAAAAACATACATCGTATATTAACACATATATGTGCAATCTAGAAAAACAGTACAGATAAACTTATTTGCAGGGCAGGAACAGAGATGTAGATGTAGAGAACGGACATGTGGACACGGGGGGTAGGAGACAGTGGGATGAATTGAGAGATTAGGTTTGACATAAATACACTACCATGTGTAAAATACATAGCTAGTGGGAACCTGCTGTATAGCACAGGGAGCTCAGCTCGGTGCTCTGTGACAACCTAGATGAGGGGGGTGGGGTGGGGAGGGAGGTCCAAGGGGGAGGGGATATACATATACATATAGCTGATTCACTTCATTGTACAGCAGAGACTAACACAACATTATAAAGCAATTTTACTCCAATATAAAAAAAATAAGAATATTGCCATTTTGTATATTCCCTATGGAGAGGATTTTGGCAATGTCTAATAAACTACATATATGAAACAGCAATCCCAATTCTAGCAATTTACTCTAATGATATATTTCCAATTTTTAAAAAAGTAAATATGCACTATATTTTTCACTGCAACACTGTTTGAATTTGCAAAACACCAGAGTCCACATAATGACTATAATAGGACATTGCTTGAATAAACTCTGGTATACATACATAAAACTGTAAAGAAGAATAAGGAAGGTATCTATGGTCTGGGAACAGAATGATTTCAAAGATACGGTATTAAGTTAAAAAAAAACACAAAAGAGTATACAGTATGCTACTTTTTGCAAAGACTGACACAGGAAGGAAAAATTAGAAACTAATGCACGTGGTTATATATAGGTAGTTGGGCAAAAAGTGGAAGGGGTAGGGAGGGAGTGACATTTCTTTGCATATACCTTTTTGTATATCCTTGACTTAACCAGGTAAAGGTTAAACCTATTTTTAAAAAGTAAAATAAAATCAATAAGGATGAGGGATCCCTAAAATTGAATCTCAACATAAAAAATTCACCCAAATGAATCTGAAGTGACCTTAATGAGAATGAAAGCATAACATATCAAAATTTGTGGAAGGTACCTAACACAATGTTTACAGGGAAATGTATAGCTATACATGATCATATTAGAAAAGAAGAAAAGTTTAAAATCAGAGATCCAAGCTTTCCTCTTTAAAAAACCAAAAAATGAAGAGTGAAATTCACCCAGAGTAAGAAGAAAGAAAGAAATATAAAGAGCAGAAATCAATGAAATAGAAGATGGCATACAATAAAGAAAAAAAGGGACTTCCCTGGTGGCACAGTGATTAAGAATCCGCCTGCCAATGCAGGGGACACCAGTACAATCCCTGGGCCAGGAAGATCCCACATGCCATGGAGCAACTAAGCCCATGCACCACAACCACTGAGACTGCGCTCTAGAGCCCACGAGCTGCAACTACTGAGCCCGCACGCCACAACTACTGAGCCCCCACGCTGCAACTACTGAAGCCCATGCACCTAGAGCCCGTGCTCCGCAACAAGAGAAGCCACCACAATGAGTAGCCCATGCACCGCAACGAAGAGTAGCCCCTGCTCACCACAACTAGAGAAAGCCCGCGCGCAGCAAGGAAGACCCAATGCAGCCAAAAATAAATTTAAAAAAAGAAAAAAAAATTTAGGGATTTCCCTGGCGGTGCAGTGGTTAAGATTCCACCTGCCAATGCAGAGGACACGGGTTCAACCCTGCTCTGGGAAGATCCCACATGCCGCGGAGCACCGAAACCTGTGCACCACAGCTACTAAGCCTGTGCTCTAGAGCACACGAGCCACAACTACTGAACCCGCTCACCACAACTACTGAACCCACTCACCACAACTACTGAAGCCCACATGCCTAGAGCCCATGCTCTGCAACGAGAAGCCACCGCAATGAGATGCCCACACACCACAGCGAAGAGTAGCCCCTGCTCACCACAACTAGACAAAGCCCGCGCACAAAAAAGGAGACCCAATGCAGCCAAAATTAAGTAAATAAATAAATAATTTTTTTTTTTAAAAAAAGCTTCAGGATAAAAAAAAATTAATACCAAAAGTTGATTCCATTAAAAGGTCAATAAAATTTATAAAACTCTAATTAAACTGATGAAGGAGAAAAAGAAAACATGTAAGTTAACAACACAACAATAAAAGAGGGGATGTAATACTACAGATTCTACACTCATGAAAAGAATAATAAGGGAATATTGTGGACAATTTTATGCCAATAAATTTGACAAACTGGATCATTCATTCTCAATAGGCATGATATCATCCCCAAGTGGACAAAAACTGGTCCTTGGAAGTCCAAAAAAATCTTACTCTCTTTACATATAAAAAATGGATATATAAGTCAGTACATAAACAGGATATACAGCATTATCTGTGGTATTAAAATTTCATGGGGGGGCTTCCCTGGTGGCGCAGATGGTTGAGAGTCCGCCTGCCGATGCAGGGGACACGGGTTCGTGCCCCGGTCTGGGAAGATCCCACATGCCGCAGAGTGGCTGGGCCTGTGAGCCATGGCCGCTGAGCCTGCGCGTCCAGAGCCTGTGCTCCGCAACCGGAGAGGCCACAACAGTGAGAGGCCCGCGTACCGTAAAAAAAAAAAAAAAAAAAATTTCATGGGGACAGTGGTGGCTAGGAAAACAAAGTCTTTAAAAAGGATCCTTCAGGGAACAGTAATGAAAAAAGGACTGAGAAACACTGACTTAACTGAAACAAACAAAAAAAATCACTGAAAAACATAAATCATGAAAACTGACACAAGAAGAAACAGAAAATCTGAATAGCCTTACATCTATTAAACAATTTGAATTTCTAATTAAAAACCCCTCCATAAAGAAAACCCAAGGCCATCTGACATTAATCACTGGTGAATTCTAACTAAGAATAAAGAAAAAAATAATAGCAACCTAATTCAGAAAGTAAGATATCAAGTCTCCCCAACTTGATTTATAGATTCAAGACAATCCCAATAAAAATCCCAACAAGCTCATTTAATGGAACATAATAGAAAATTCAGAAATAGATCCACAAATCAATTTTTCAATTGATTTTCATCAACAGTCCTTTTCAGCAAATGGTACTACAACTGGTAATCCATACTATACACAAAAAATTAACTCAAAATGGAATATATATCTAAATGTAAAAGCTAAAACTATAAAAGTCCTAGAAGAAAACATAGGTGAAAAATCTTTGTAATTGTGGAGTAGTCAACTATTTCTTAGACAAGACCCAGAGAGAAAAAAAAAATTTTTTTTTAAAGCACCTGGGACTTCCCTGGTGGTGCAGTGGTAAGAATCTGCCTGCCGATGCAGGTGACACGAGTTCGAGCCCTGGTCCAAGAAGATCCCACATGCCACAGAGCAACTAAGCCTGTGTGCCACAACTACTGAGCCTGTGCTCTAGAGCCTGCGACCCACAACTACTGAAACCTGTGCACCTAGAGCCCGTGCTCCGCAACAAGAGAAGCCACCACGATGAGAAGCCTGCACACCACAAAAAAGAGTAGCCCCCACTTGCCACAACCAGAGAAAAGCCCGTGCAGCAATGAAGACCCAACACAGCCAAAAATAAATAAATAAATAAATAAATAAATAAAATTTATTTTTTAAAAAAAGGACACTCATTCACTAGTTACTGTCTCTTATTTTTTATATAACCATGATCTGAGAATAAAGTCCGACAAACATCACTGCTGACTAGGACACATTTTACCTGACCTCTCTACTGTAATAAGAACCCAACCATTAGAAGAAAGAGAGAAACAAACTGGAATACCACCCAGGAGGCATGCTCCTTAAAGGAATATGTCAGCAAGTGTCAACCTTAGACTCTCTAACTGAATTGGCTTGATTCAGCTTATCAAATGATTCTGCTGATTCTAAACACAAAGTACTACACAATTTGTGTGAAGCTGATTATGCTGGTCATAATTTATGATGATTAACATCTCCCAACATTTAGGTTAGCCTCCCACTGAGATGTGCAAACAGGCTGTTAACAATCCAAACAATCCAGAACACAAAACTAGACAGAGAGAACCTGAATAATTTGCGGTTGTTCAAAATGGCTGAAAGAGAACATTCCATATAACAACAACAACAAAAGATAAATTATTTTCCTGCCCTAATCTTTTCCTAAGAACTTCCTTTTCCAAAACAGATACAGCTCTGCAACTTTGGTAAAGCTGATATATCTATACATGGCCAGTTACAATGTAAATTTATAAAACACTTTTGAAATAATCAAGGCACTGTGTCATAACCCGTACAGATGTGCTTTCTCAAAGAAAGTGATACCACTTCTGGGAATTTATCCTGAACAATCACTGAAAAGAAGAAAAGTGTTACACAAAAATATGTTCATTACCCTATAACCTATAAGGTGACTTAACTTACTTAGATACGTAAAGACAAGGCCATGGTTAAGTACATTATAGCATGTTAACTCAAGAAACTCAGATGTTGTTATCAAAATACTAATCATGAAGACATATAAAAATGATAAAGTCTGGTGGGGCGGAGTCAAGACAGTGTACTAGGAGGCAGCATAATTCGCATCTCCTCACAACTACGGCAACCTACCTGGCACCCCTGGGGGACCACAGACAACTAAGGGGACAGGAGGAAACCCCAGTGATCGGGTAGGATGTGAGGCTTGGGGGAGTGAAGGGGGAGGAGAAGTGGAGGCCAGACGGGAATGGTGCCCCTGAGGGGCAGCTGGGGGAGGGGAAGGGATAAATTGGGGAACCACTGGGAGGGCAGAGGATCAAAAAGGAGTGTGGCCAGGTTTCCCCTGCGCACTTGGACCCTCCAGGAATCTGTTGAGATCCCGGGCCTGATCCTCTGCCCACCTAGGCCCCCTCCAGCTGGGTGGGTCCTGAGGGAGTGGGAAGGAGGTAAGGGGGAGCAAACGTAAAGGCCGGACCTCCGGGACAGCACCCCAAGGGGTGGCTGGGGGAGGGAAGGAGTTCCTACACCCAGCAGGATCCACCCACAGTTAGGAGTTGAGGGGCAACAGGGGAGACCCTGGGGGAGACAGTGGGGGAGGGGCACAAAGGAACGGAAGGGAACCAGGCCAGTGCTTTCCCTGTCCACTTAGGCACCAGGAAGCCTGTTGGTCTCCCAGGCCTAATCTTCTGGCCTCAGAGCCTCCCTTCTGCTGCGCAGAGCCCAAACCCCACCCTTACACCCCCACCCAGGGCCCTACCTCTACACTCAGAGACTCCCTCCAAAGGAGGTGGGCCTAAACCCCACTCACACACCCTCACTCAGGGCCCTACCTCCAAACTCCGGAACCCCACACTCCAGAGGCCCTCCTCTCAAGGTGCTGCCTCTCCTCTTCTGTGCAGGTCCTAAGCAGAGGCCCCGCCCCACGCTTAAATGTAGCCCTATCTAGGCCCCGCCCCATGCTCAAACATCACCCCCCACCCGCTTAGGACCCACCCCATCCTAAACCCTGCCCCCACCTAAGTTCCACCCCCTACCTAAACTCCGCCCCCATACCCTAGGCCTTTTTTTTTTCTTTTCTTTATCCCTCTTTTACATTGAGGTTCTGTTTTACCTTGCTGATTCACTGTTGATTCTTTTATATTTCTATTTTTCCGAATAAATCTTTTATTTTTCTAACTTTTATTCTTTATACTTCGCTAGTGATCTCTCCTTTTGGCTCGCTGCCCCACCCCCCCTTTCTCTTTTCTTGTTTTTGCTGTGGTTTTATTTCACCTTGTTGCAGTTGTTTCAATTATAGTTTTATTTTTTCTAATATATTTTTTATCTTTCTTATTTCATTTTGTTTTTTATTCTTTGACATTGTACTGCTCGTTTTTTTTCTTTCTTTCTTCCCTTTTTTTTTTTTTATTGTACCACGAAGCTTGCAGTTTCTTGGTTCCCAGGCCGGAGGTCAGACACAAGCTCCTGTGGTGTGAGCTCCGAATGCAAACTGCTGGACTAACAGAGAACCTCAGAGCCCAAGGAATATCAATCCGAGCGAGGCCTACCAGAGTTCCTCATATCAGCACCAAGACCCAGCTCTATCAAACTGTCTGCAAACCCCAGTGCTGGACGTCTCAGGCCAAATAACCAGTAAGACAGGAATACAGCACCACACATCAAAAAATAAATTTAAAAAAAAGACAAAAAATATATGTTACAGACGAAGGAGCAAGGTAAAAACCTACAAGACCAAATAAATGGAGATGAAATAGGCAACCTACCTGAAAAAGAATTTAGAGTAATGATAGTAAAGATGATCCAAAATCCCAGAACCAGAATGGAGAAAATACAAGAAACATTTAACAAGGCCCTAGAAGTACTAAAGAGCAAACGAACAGTGATGAACAACACAATTACTGAAATTAAAAATACTCTAGAAGGAATCAATAACAGAATAACTGAGGCAGAAGAACGGATAAGTGACCTGGAATATAGAATGGTGGAAATAACTGCCAGGGAGCAGAATAAAGGAAAAAGAATGAAAAGAATTGAGCACAGTCTCAGAGACCTCTGGGACAACATTAAACACACCAACATTCGAATTATAGGGGTCCCAGAAGAAGAAGAGAAAAAAGAAAGGGTCTGAGAAAATGTTTGAAAAGATTATAGTCGAAAACTTCTCTAACATGGGAAAGGAAACAGTCAATTAAGTCCAGGAAGCACAGAGAGTACCATACAGGATAAATCCAAAGAGAAACACACTAAGACACATACTAATTAAACTATCAAAAATTAAATAAAAAGAAAAAATATTAAAAGCAGCAAAGGAAAAGCAACACATAACGTACAACTGAATCCCCATAAAGTTAACAACTGATTCTTCAGCAGAAACTCTGCAAGCCAGAAGGGAGTGGGAGGACATATTTAAAGTGATGAAAGGGAAAACCTACAACCAAGATTACTCTACCCAGCAAGGATCTCATTCAGATTTGATGGAGAAATTAAAACCTTTACAGATAAGCAAAAGTTAAGAGAATTCAGCACCACCAAACCAGCTTTACAACAAATGCTAAAGGAACTTCTCTAGGCAGGTAATACAAGAGAAAGAAAAGACCTACAAAAACAAACCCAAAACAATTACAAAAACAGTAACAGGAACATGTATATTGATAATTACCTTAAATGTAAATGGCTAAAATGCTCCAAACAAAACAAATAGACTGGCTGAATGGATACAAAAACAAGACCAGTACATATGCTGTCTACAAGAGACCCAATTCAGACCTAGACCCAATTCAGACCCAGTTCACATACAGACTGCAAGTGAGGGGATGGAAAAAGATATTCCATGCAAATGGAAATCAAAAGAAAGCTGGAGGGGCTTCCCTGCTGGCGAAGTGGTTGACACTCCACCTGCTGATGCAGGGGACACGGGTTCGTGCCCCGGTCCGGGAAGATCCCACATGCCGCGGAGCAGCTGGGCCCGTGAGCCATGGCTGCTGAGCCTGCGCGTCCGGAGCCTGTGCTCCGCACGGGAGAGGCCACAACAGTGAGAGGCCCATGTACCGCAAAAAAAAAAAAAAAAGAAAGCTGGAGTAGAAATTCTCATATCAGACAAAATAGACTTTAAAATAAAGATTATTAGATGAGACAAAGAAAGACACTACAAAATGATCAAAGGATCAATCCAAGAAGAAGATATAACAACTGTAAATATTTATGCACCCAACATATAAGCACCTCAATACATAAGGCAAATGCTAATAGCCATAAAAGAGGAAATCGACTAACACAATAATAGTAGGGGACTGTAACACCCCACTTTCACCAATGGACAGATCATCCAAAATGAAAATAAATAAGGAAACATAAGCTTTAAACGACACATTTAACAAGATGAACTAGGGCTTCCCTGGTGGTGCAGTGGTTAAGAATCTGCCTGCCAAGGCAGGGGACATGGGTTCAAGCCATGGTTTGGGAAGATCCCACATGCCGTGGAGCAACTAAGCCCGTGTGCCACAACTACTGAGCCTGCGCTCCAGAGCCCACGAGCCACAACTCCTGAAGCCCAGGCGTCTAGACCACGTGCTCTGCAACAAGAGAAGCCACCACAATGAGAAGCCCACGCACTGCAATGAAGAGTAGCCCCCACTCACTGCAACTAGAGAAAGCCCACGCACAAAAACCGAACGCAGCCAAAAATAAAGAAATAAAATAGATAAATTAAAAAATACAAGGGCTTCCCTGGTGGCACAGTGGTTGAGAATCTGCCTGCCAATGCAGGGGACACGGGTTCAAACCCTGGTCTGGGAAGATCCCACATGCCGCGGAGCAACTGGGCCCGTGAACCACAACTACTGAGCCTGCGTGTCTGGAGCCTGTGCTCTGCAACAAGAGAGGCCGCGACAGTGAGAGGCCCGCGCACTACGATGAAGAGTGGCCCCCGCTCGCCGCAACTAGAGAAAGCCCTCGTACAGAAACCAAGACCCAACACAGCTAAAAATAAATAAATAAAAAATAAATAAAATTAAAACTGTATTACTAATATATATATATATATATATATATATATATATAAAAAAAACAAGATGAACTTAATTGATATTTATAGGACGTTCCATCCAAAAACAACAATACACCTTATTCTCAACTGTTTGTGGAACATTCTCTAGGATACATCATATCTTGGGTCACAAATCAAGCCTTGGTAAATTTAAGAAAATTGAAATCCTATGAAGTATCTTTTCCCACTACAACGCTATAAGACTAGATATCAATTATAGGAAAACATCTGTAAAAAATACAAACACACGGAGGCTGAACAATACGCTATTAGGTAACTAATAGATCACTGAGGAAATCAAAGAGGAAATCAAAAAATACCTAGAAACAAATGACAAGGAAAACACAACGACCCAAAACCTATGGGATGCAGCAAAAGCAGTTCTAAGAGGGAAGTTTATAGCATTACAATCCTACCTCAAGAAACAAGAAAAATCTCAAACAACCTAATCCTATACCTAAAGCAATTAGAGAAATAAGAACAAAAAAAAACCCCGGAGTTAGCAGAAGGAAAGAAATCATAAAGATCAGATCAGAAATAAATTAAAAAGAAATGAAGGAAACAATTGCAAAGATCAATAAAACTAAAAGCTGGTTCTTTGAGAAGATAAACAAAATTGATAAACCATTAGCCAGACTCACCAAGAAAAAAGGGAAAAGACTCACATCAACAGAATTAGAAATGAAAAAGGAGAAGTAACAACTGACACGGCAGAAATACAAAGGATCATGAGAGATTTCTACAAGCAACTCTATGCCAATAACATGGACAACCTGGAAGACATGGACAAATTCTTAGAAAAGCACAACCTTCCGAGACTGAACCAAGAAGAAATAGAAAATGTAAACAGACCAATCACAAGCACTAAAATTAAAACTGTGATTAAAAATCTTGCAACTAACAAAAGCTCAGGACCAGATGGCTTCACAGGCCAATTCTACCAAATATTTAGAGAAGAGCTAACACCTATCCTTCTCAAACTCTTCCAAAATACAGCAGAGGGAGGAACACTCCCAAACTCATTCTATGAGGCCACCATCATCCTGATACCAAAACAAGACAACGATGTCACAAAAAAAGAAAACTACAGCCCAGTATCTCTGATGAACACAGATGCAAAACTCCTCAACAAAATACTAGCCAACAGAACCCAACAGCACATTAAAAGGATCATACACCATGATCAAGTGGGGTTTACCCCAGGGATGCAAGGATTCTTCAATACATGCAAATCAATCCATGTGATAAACCATGTTAACAAATTGAAGGAGAAAACCTATATGATCATCTCAAGAGATGCAGAAAAAGCTTTTGACAAAATTCAACACCCGTTTATGATAAAAACTATCCAGAAAGCAGGCATAGGGGAAACCTACCTCAACATAATGAAGGCCGTATATGACAAACCCACAGCAAACATCATTCTCAATGGTGAAAAACTGAAAGCATTTCCTCTAGGATCAGGAACAAAACAAGGTTGCCCACTCTCACCACTATTATTCAACATAGTTTTGGAAGTCCTAGCCATGGCAATCAGAGAAGAAAAAGAAATAAAAGGAATACAAATTGGAAAAGAAGAAGTAAAACTGTCACTGTTTCCAGATGACATGATACTATACATAGAGAATCCTGAAGATGCTACCAGAAAACTACTAGAGCTAATCAATGAATTTGGTAGAGTAGCAGGATACAAAATTAATGCACAGAAATCTCTGGCATTCCTATACACTAATGATGAAAAACCCGAAAGAGAAATTAAGGAAACACTCCCATTTACCACTGCAACAAAAAGAATAAAATACCTAGGAATAAACCTACCTAAGGAGACAAAAGACCTGTATGAAGAAAACTATAAAACACTGATGAAACAAATTTAAAATGATATAAACAGATGGGAGAGATATACTATGTTCTTGGATTGGAAGAATCAACATTGTGAAAATGACTATACTACCCAAAGCAATCTACAGATTCAATGCAATCCCTACCAAATTATCAATGCCATTTTTCACAGAACTAGAACAAAAAATTGCACAATTTGTATGGAAACACAGAAGATCCCGAATAGCCAAAGCAGTCTTGAGAAAGAAAAACAGAGCTGGAAGAATCAGACTCCCTGACTTCAGACTATACTACAAAGCTACAGTAATCAAGACAGTATGGTACTGGCACAAAAACAGAAATATAGATCAACGGAACAAGATAGAAAGCCCAGAGATAAACCCACACACATATGGTCACCTTATCTTTAATAAAGGAGGCAAGAATAGACAATGGAGAAAAGACACCCTCTTCAATAAGTGGTGCTGGGAAAACTGCACAGCTACGTATAAATGAATGAAATTAGAACACTTGCTAACACCATACACAAAAATATACTCAAAATGGATTAAAGACTTAAATGTAAGGCCAGACAGTATAAAACTCTTAGAAGAAAACATAGGAGAAACACTCTTTGACATAAATGACAGCAAGATCCTTTTTGATCCACCTCCTAGAAAACTGGAAATAAAAACAAAAATAAACCAATGGGACCTAATGAAAATTAAAAGCTTTTGCACAGCAAAGGAAACCATAAACAAGACAAAAAGACAACCCTCAGAATGGGAGAAAATATTTGCAAACAAATCAACGGACAAAGGATTAATCTCCAAAATATAAAAGCAGCTCAATATTAAAAGAACTACTCAATCAAAAACTGGGCAGAAGACCTAAATAGACATTTCTCCAAAGAAGATATACAGATGGCCAAGAAGCATATGAAAAGCTGCTCAACACCACTCATTATTAGAGAAATGCAAATCAAACTACAATGAGGTATCACCTCACACCAGTTAGAATGGGCATCATCAGAAAATCTACAAACAACAAATGCTGGAGAAGGTGTGGAGAAAAGGGAACACTCTTGCACTGTTGGTGGGAATGTAAATTGATAGAGCCACTGTGGAGAACAGTATGGAGGTTCCTTAAAAAATTAAAAATAGAACTACCATATGACCCAGCAATCCCACTACTGGGCATATACCCTGAGAAAACCATAATTCAAAAGGAGTCATGTACCAAAATGTTCACAGCAGCTCTATTTACAACAGCCAGGACATGGAAGCAACCTAAGTGTCCATCAACAGATGAATGGATACAGAAGATGTGGTACATATATACAATGGAATATTACTCGGCCATAAAAAGGAACGAAATTGAGTTATTTGTAGAGACGTGGATGGATCTAAACTGTCATACAGAGTGAAGTAAGTCAGAAAGAGAGAAACAAATATCATACATTAACGCATATATGTGGAACCAGAAAAATGGTACAGATGAACCGGTTTGCAGGGCAGAAATAAAGACACAGATGTAGAGAACAAACGTATGGACACCAAGGGGGGAAAGTGGCAGGGGTGGTGGTGGTGGTGGGATGAATTGGGTGATTGGGATTGACATATATTCACTAATATGTATAAAATAGATAACTAATAAGAACCTGCTGTATAAAAACTAAAATAAAACTCAAAAATCACCCAAAAAGAACCTGAGCTTCATTAAGTCCTGAGACCCGGTGTGTGATCTCAGTTAGAAGACTGTTCAAATCCCAATATGGGTTTGGGCTGGGTTTGAGTCCCAGCCCATGGGTTCAAGTCCCAATCTGAGTTGCACAATTTCACCTTCATTAAAAAATGTTACTGAAAAAAATTACTTCATTGCTAAAAAGTGCTAACCAGCATCTGAGCCTTCAAAAAGTTTTAATCTTTTGATTGTGGAGGGGTTGAAATATTGCAAGAATTACCAAAATGTGACACAGAGACATGAAGTGAGCAAGTGCTGTTGGAAAAATGGCACCCAAGAGATTTGTTTAACACTGGGTTGCCATAAACTTTCAATTTGTGTTTAAAAAAAAAAAAATCTACATAGCTCAATAAAGTGAAGCAAAATTAAACAAGATATGCCTCTAATCACTTTGAATGTCAATGGATTAAATGTATCAATTAAAAGACAGAGACTGAAAAAAAAAAGACAGAGATTGGATCAAAAAATAAGACTCAACTATATGTTGTCTACAAGAAACCCACTTTAAGGACTTCCCTGGCAGTCCAGTGGTTAAGACTCTGTGCTCCCAATGCAGGGGGCACAGGTTCGATCCCTGGTTGGGGAACTAAGATCCTACATGCCACATGGAGCGGCCAAAAAAAAATTGAGAAAACTGATAAAGACAAATGTTGATTCTTTGGAAAAATTAATAAAGGTAATATGCTAAAAAAAAGAAAAGAAAGAAGGAAAGAAAGAAACATACTTTATTTATTTATTTTTTATTTATTTGGCTGCCTCAGGTCTTTAGTTGTGGCACACAGGATCCTCATTGTGGAACATGGGATCTTTCACTGTGGTGCTTAGGCTCCTCGTTGCAGTGCACAGGCTTCTCTCTGGTTGTGGCACGCAGACTCCAGAACATGTGGGCTTAGTTGCCCCACGGCATGTGGGATCTTAGCTCCCCAACCAGGGCTCGAACCCGTGTCCCCTGCATTGGAAGATGGATTCTTAATCACACCAGGGAAGTCCCAGAAACCCACTTTAAATACAAAGAGAAATATAGATTAAAAGTAAATGGATGGGGCTTCCTTGGTGGCTCAATGGTTAAGAATCCGCCTGCCAATGCAGGGTACATGGGTTCAAGCCCTGGTCCGGGAAGATCCCACATGCCGCAGAGCAACTAAGCCCGTGCACCACAACTACTGAACCTGCCCTCTAGAGCCCACGAGCCACAACTACTGAGCCAGTGTGTCACAACTACTGAAGTCCACATGCCTGGAGCCCGTGCTCTGCAACCAGAGAAGCCACCACAATGAAAAGACTGCACACTGCAATGAAAAGCCTGTGCACTGCAACAAAGAGTAGTCCCTGCTCGCCACAACTAGAGAAAGCCTGTGCAAAGCAACGAAGACCCAACACAACCAAAAAAAAAAAAAAAGGAAATGGATGCGGATTTCCCTGGTGGTCCAGTGGCTAAGACTCCATGTTCCCAATGCAGGGGGCAAGGGTTTGATCCCTGGTCAGGGAACTAGATCCCACATGCCTCAACTAAAGATTCCACATGCCGCAACTAAAAGATCCCATGTGCCGCAACTAAGACCTGACACGCCCAAACAAATAAATAAATATTTTTTAAAAGTAACTGGATGGAAAAATGTACCATGCTAACACTAATCAAAAGAAAGCAAGAGTAACTCTATTAATTTCAGACACAGCAGACTTCTAAGCAAGAAAAGTTATCAGGAATAAAGAAAGGCATTACATAAGGATTAAGTCTCCTAGAAGACATAACAATCCTTAATGTGTATGTGCCTAACAAAAGAGTGTCATTGGTGAGGCAAAAAATGCTAGAACTGCAAGGAGAAATAGATGACCCACTATCACAGTTGGAAATACCAACCCCCTTCTATCACATATGGACAGATCCAGCAGGCAGAAAATCAGTAAGGATATAGTTTAACTCAACAACATCATCAATCAATTGAATACAATAGACATCTACAGACTACTCCAACTAGTAACAACAGAACACACATTCTTCTCAAGCTCACACAGAACATTCACCAAGACAAACCACATTCTGGGCCATAAAACACACCTTAAATTTAAAACAAGAGAAATCATGCAATGTCTATACTCAGACCACAATGGAATTAAACTAAAAATCAATAACAGAAAGAAAACAGGAACATCCCAAAATACATGAAGATTAAACAACATACTTCTAAATAACTCATGGGTCAAAGAAGAAATCTCAAGAGCAATATAAAAATACTTTGAATCAAATGAAAATGAAAAATGCATCTTATCAAAATTTGCAGGCTGCAGCAAAAGCAGTGCCTAGAGGAGAGTTACAGCATTAAATGCATACACTGGAAAGAAGATCTAAAATCAATCATCTACGTCTATACCTTAGGGCAGGGGTCCCCAAACCCTGGGCCGCGGACCAGTCCATGGCCTGTTAGGAACCGGGCCACACAGCAGGAGGTAAGCGGCAGGCAAGTGAGTGAAGCTTCATCTGCCACTCACCATCACTTGCATTACTGCCTGAACCATACCTCCCTGAACCCCAGTCCGCGTAAAAACTGTCTTCCAGGAAACTGGTCCCTGGTGCTAACAAGATTAGGGACTGCTGCCTTAGGGAACCAGGAAAAAAAAAAAAAAAGTAAATTAAGTACAAAGTAAGCAGAGGGCTTCCCTGGTGGCGCAGTGGTTGAGAGTCCGCCTGCCAATGCAGGGTACGCGGATTCGTGCCCCGGTCCGGGATGACCCCACATGCCGCAGAGCGGCTGGGCCCGTGAGCCACGGCCACTGAGCCTGCGCGTCCAGAGCCTGTGCTCCACAACGGGAGAGGCCACAGCAGTGAGAGGCCCACGTACCGCAAAAAAAAAAAAGTAAGCAGGAAAAAAACAAAGAATTACAGCAGAAATCAATGAAATTGACATCAAGAAATAAGTAGAGAAAATGAACCAAACCAAAAGCTGATTCTTTAATAAAAAGAAAAAACATCAATAAAATTGATAAATCACTAGCTAGGCTGACTAAAAAAAGAGAGGGCACAAATTACTAGTACCAGAAATGAAAAAGAGGACATCACTACAGATCTCATGGGCATTAAGAAAATAATAAAGAAGGGCTTCCCTGGTGGCGCAGTGGTTGAGAGTCCGCCTGCTGATGCAGGGGACACAGGTTCGTGCCCCAGTCTGGGAAGATCCCACATGCCGCGGAGCGGCTAGGCCCGTGAGCCATGGCCACTGAGCCTGCGCGTCCGGAGCCTGTGCTCCACAACGGGAGAGGCTACAACAGTGAGAGGCCCGCGTACTGCAAAAAAATAAAAATAATAAAAATAAATAAAGGAATACTATGAACAACTCTATGCCCGCAAATCTGATAACCTAGATGCAACAGACCAATTCCCTTTGAAAGACACAATCTGCCAACACTCACATGAGAAGAAATAGGCAGTCTGAATACACCTATATCTATTAAAGAAACAGAATCCATAATTAGCCTTCCACAACTAAAAGCAACAGGCCCAGATGAGTCACTAATGAATTCTACCAAACATTTAAGGAAGAAATTATACAAATTCTATACAATCTCTTTCAGAGGACAGAAGCAGAGGGAATACTTCCTAAGTCATTCTACATGATCACCATTAAACCTAACACTAAAACTAGGCAAAAACATTACAAGAAAACTACAGACCAGTATCTTGCATGAACATGAACACAGATACAAAAATCCTCAACAAATAGTAGCAAATTAAATCTAACAATGTACAAAAAGAATTATACACCATGACCAAGTGGGGTTTATCCCAGATGTGCATGTTAGTTCAACACTGAAAAATTAATTAATGTAGTGCAACACATAAACAGAACAAAAAAGAAAAATCACATGATCATATTCAACAGATTCAGAAAAAGCACTGGACAAAATCAAACACTAATTCATGATAAAACTTCTCCATAAACTAAGAATATAGAACATTCTCAACTTGATAGAGAATATCTATAAAAACGCTATAGCCAACATCATACTAAATGGTGAAAACTCAAAGCTTTCCCACTAAGAACAGGAAAAAGGCTAGGATGTCCCCTCTTATCACTCCTTTTCAACACTACTAGACATATCAGCTAATGCAATAAGACAAGAAAAGGAAATAAACAATACACAGACTAAGAAAGAGAAAAATAAAACTGTCTTTGTTCACAAATGACACTATCATCTAAGTAGAAAATCCAATTGAAACTACAAAACAATTCCTGGAACTATTAAGTAATTATAGTAAGGTTATGGTACACAAGGTTAGTATAAAGTGGCCAATCACATTCCATATACCAGCAATGAACAAGTGTGATTTGAAATGTAAAACACAATAGCACTTACATTGGTAATGAAATAATGTACAAGATCTATAAGGAAAACTAGAGAACTCTAATGAACAAAATCAAATAAGAATTAACTAAATAAAGGGATATTCCATGTTCATGGATAGAAAGACTCAGTAATGTCCAGATATCAGTTTTTCGCAACCTGATCTGTAGATTCAATGCATTCCAAATCAAAATTCCAACAAGTAATTTTGTGGATACCAACAAACTTATTCTAAAGTTTATATGGAGAGGGCAAAAGATCCAGAATAGTCAACACAATATTGAAGAAAAAGGACAAAGTTGGAGGGCTGATGTTACCTGACTTTAAAACCTACTATATAAAGCTACAGTAATCAAAACAGTGTGGAATTGGTGAAAGAATTCTGGTCAATGGAACAGAAGAGAGAGCCCAGAAATAGACCCACATAAATATAGTTGCCTGATTTTTACAAAGGAGCAAAGACAATACAATGAAGCAAAGGGATTATCTTCAACAAATGTAGCCAGAACAACTGGACATTTCATATCCCAAAAACTGAATCTAGACAAAGATCTAACACCATTCCCAAAATTAACTCACTGGATCATAAACTGATACATGAAACACAAAACTATAAAAGTCCTAGAAAATAACATAGAAAACCTAGATGACATTAGGTATGGCAATAACTTTTTAGATTATATTTAAAGGCATGATCCAGGAAAGAAGTAAATAAGCTGGATGTCATTAAAATTAAAAACTCCTGCTCTGCAAAAGACAATGTTGCAAGAATAAGAAAACAAGCCACAGACTGGGAGAAAATATTTGCAAAAGACATATCTGATAAAGGACTGTTATCCAAAATATACAAAGAACTCTTAAATCTCAACTGTAAGAAAATAAACACAACTAAAAAGTGGGCCAAAGACTTTGACAGACAACTCACCAAGATGATATACAGAGCAAATAAGCATATGAAAAGATATTCCACATCATATATCATCAGCAAAATGCAAATTGAAAAAAGGAGATATCACTGCACAACTACTAGAATGGTCAAGTTCTGGAACACTGACAACACCAAATGCTGGTGAGGATATGGAGTAACAGGAACTCTCATTCATTGCTGGTGGGAATGCAAAATGGTATAGCCACTTTGGAAGAGAGATTGGTGCTTTCTTATAAAACTAAATATACTCTTAGCATACTCAGCAATCATGTTCCTTGGTATTTACCCAAAGGAATTAAAAACTCATGCCCACCCCAAAACCTGCAGAGAGATGTTTATTCCAGCTTAATTGCCAAAACTTGGAAGCAACCAAATGTCTTTCAGTAGGTGAACAGATAAATAAACTATGGTAGAGCCAGACAATGGAATATTATTCAGTGCTATAAAAAAAAAAAAAGATTTACCAAAGCTTGAAAAGACACAGAGGAAACTTAAATGCATATTATTAAGTGAAAGAAGCCAATCTGAAAAGGCTATATACCGTCTGACTCCAACTACATGACATTCTGGAAAAGGCAAAACTATGAAGACAGTAAGAAGACCAGTGGTTGTCACAGATTGGCAGGGGAAGTAGGGTAGGGATGAATAGGTGGAGCACAGAGAATTTTTAAGGCAGTGAAAATACTGTTTGATACCATAATAATGGATACATATCATTACATATTTCTCAAAACCCATCGAATGTATAACACCAAGAGTGAACCCTAGTGTAAACTACAGACTTAGGATGATTATAATATGTCAATGTAGGTACATCAATTGTAACAAATCTATCACTTTGATAGGAGAAGTTGATAATGGAGGAGGCTATGTATGTGTAAGGCTATGTATGTGTGAGGCTATGTATGTGTGAGGTAAGAAATCTCTACCTTGTCCTCAGTTTTGCTGTAACCTAAAACAGCTCTAATAAAAGAAGTCTTAATGAAAGTTATACACACACACACAAATACAGGCTGAGAATTTTCCAAAGTAAACAGAGATCTCAAATCAGACCTCAAATCACAGATCCAAAAAGACTATCAAGAAAAATACATTCCATGACCCCAACAAAAAATTCATACCTAAATATTATATTCAAACTGGTAAAAAAAACAAAGATACAGACTACATTGAAGGAAGCCAGAGAGAAAAACATGTTACATTCAAAAGAACAAAGATGAGGATTAAAGCCAACTTCTCATTAAAAACTCTGCAACCAGAATATAATAAAGTGACATCTTGAAAATGATGAAAGAAAAAACTGTCAAACCATATCCTATAGCCATTTCTCAAAAATGAAGGAGATTCAATCTACAACTTTCAGTAAAAAGGAGAACTAAGCAGAACGTCAAGTAAATAGAAGACAAACAACACTATAATCCAACCAGACCAAATAGATATCTACAGAACACTCTATCCAACAGTTGCAGAATAAACATTTTCCTCAAGTGCACATGAAATATTCTCCAGGATAGAACATATGATGGTGATAAAACAAGCCTCAACAAACACAGAAAGATAAAAAACACACAAAGCATGTTTTCCAACATAATGAGTGAAATTATAAATAACAGAAGGAAGAAATTTGGGGAATGGACAAATACGTGGAAATTAAATAAAACACTAAGTAACCAATGGGTGAAAGAAAAAATTACAATGGGAAAGTAGAAAATACTCTGAGATGAATGAAAATGAAAGTATGTCTTAAAAACTTAAACGATTTAGCTAAAGCAATACTTAAAGGGAAATTTACATCTATCTAATGCCTATATTAAAAAAGAAAGATCTCAAACAAATAACCTAAACTTCCACCTTAAGATACAGAAAAAAAAGAGCAAACTAAACCTAAAGAAAGCAGAAAATAAACAAAATAATAGAGGAGAAATTAATTTAAAAAATAGTAAAACAAGAAAAATCAATGAGATGAAAAGTTGGTTTTTGAAAACTAAAAATATTGGCAAACTTTGAGTTAGATTTGAGCAGGGGGAAAAAGAAGACTCAAATAACTAAAAGCAGAATGGCAGTGAAGACATTACTAACAAATACAAAAATAAAAGCAAACTGCCAAAGCTGACTTGTGAAAAAATATAAAAACTGAACAGAACTACAACAGATAAGAAACTAAGGACTTCCCTGGTGGTGCAGTAGTTAAGAATCTGCCTGCCAATGCAGGGGACACGGGTTCGAGCCCTAGTCCAGGAAGATCCCACATGCCTCAGAGCAACTAAGCCTGTGTGCCACAACTACTAAGCCTGCACTCTAGAGCCCACACGCCACAACTACTGAAGCCCACGCGCCTAGAGCCTGCGCTCCACAACATGAGAAGCCACTGTAATGAGAAGCCTGCACACCGCAACAAAGGGTAGACCCCGCTCACCACAACTAGAGAAAGCCCACAATGAAGACCCAGTGCAGCCAAATATAAATACATTAAAAAAAATTGAATTAGTAATCAAAAACTATCTACAAAGAAAAGCCTAGGCCCAGATGGCTTCACTGGTGAATTCTGTCCAACAATTAAAGAAAAATAATATTAAATCTTCACAATCTTTTCCTAATATAGAACAGGAGGGAACAATGTTCAACTCATTCTATGAGGCCAGCATTAGTCTGATACCAAATCCAGACAAAGACATCACAAGAAAACTACAGAACAATATCTCTTATGAATGTAAATGCAAAAATTCTCAACATAATGTTAGCATACCAAATCTAGAAGTAATATAAAAAGATTACACACTATGACAGAGTAGAATTCATCCCAGGAATGGAAGGTTGACTTAACATATGAAAATCAATTAATACACCAAACTGACAAAAGACAAAACCCATATGATCATCTCAATAGACAAAGAAAAAGCATTTGACAAAATTCAACACCGCTTCATGATAAAAACATTTTTAAATGGTTATAAATGGTTAAAGTAGTATATTTTATGTTATGTGTATCTTATAATAAAAATATTTTTAATAAGCAAAGAAATGACCAATAAGCACATGAAAAGATGCTCAACAGGGCTTCCCTGGTGGCACAGGAAAAAAAAAAAACCTCAATGAGATACTATTTCACACCCACTCGGATGGCTGTAATGGGGGAAAAAAGAAAAAGGAAAATAACTGTTGGCAAGGATATGGAGAAACTGGAACTCTCATACGATGCTGGTGGAAATGTAAAATGGTGCATCCATTTTAGAAAGCAATCTGGCAGTTTCTCAAACAATTAAATATTGAGTTACCATATGACCCAGGAATTCCACTCCTAGCTATATTACTCAAGAGAAATGGAAACATACAGCCACATAAAAACGAGTACTTGAATGTTCACAGCAACTTTAGTCAATAACCAAAGAGGAGAAACAACTCAAATATCCATCAAATGATGACTATATAAACAAAACATGGCACAGCAATATAGTGGAATAATATCTGGCAACAAAGGAATGAAGTACTAATATATGCCAAAACACAGATGAACCTGAAAAAATTAAGTACAAAAACCAGTCATGAAAGACTACATATTATATTATTCCATTTATATGGAATGTCCAGAATACGCAAATCTATAAAGACAGAAAGTAAATTAATAGTTGCTTAGGGCTGGGTGGGATGAGGGCTTTGGGTTATTGGATAAGTGTATAGGGTTTCTTTCTGGAGTGATGAGAACATTCTAGAATTAGACTGTGGTGATGGTTACACAACTCTGTTAATATACTAAAACCCACTGTATATTTCAATGATGAAAGTATTATATGATGAATAAATTGAGTGAGTTATATCTCAGTAAAGCAATTACCATAAAAATGGAGAAATACATTTTCAGACAAAAATAAAATAGAGAATTAATTGGTCTACGTTAAAATAAGTGATAAAGGAAGCTCTTCCAGCAGAAAAAACATGATACTGGACAGAAACTGGGACCTACACAAAGAAATAAAAAGCCCTTGATGGCACAAATAAAGGAAAATATGGAATTGTTTATTTCTTACTTCCATTCCTCTGAAAGTCATTTAACTATCTAAAGCAAAATAGTATCAATGTATTGTGTGTTATAATATATGCAAAAGTAAAACGTATGGTAAAAATAACACAAAGGAGGGTAGAAAGGAATCAGGAGTCTTTATATTAGGGAGTCTTTATACTACGTGTAAAACAATATGACATTATTTGAAAGTAACTGTGATTAATTAAACATGTATACTGTAAACTCTAGAGGAACCACTAAATATTTTTTTAAAGAGATATAAGGTAAGTAAATAGTAGAAATTAAATGGAATCATAAAATAATACTCAACAAATTCAAAAAAAGAACAGAAAAAGAAGGAACAATTGGAACAAATAAACAGCTTTCAATCCAATTACATCAATAATTACATTAAATATAAACATAAAGGACAATTAAAAAGACTGAAATTGTCAGGCTGAATTTTAAAAAAAATTTAAAAGACTAAGACTGGGAAAAAAAGCATGACACAATTATATAAAAACGTGAAACACAGACAGCAAGCAAACAACTATCAACAGTCTACCAATGGTGACAAAAACCTAACTATCAATTGATAAAGATTACTGCACCTCAAAAAGTAACTATTATCAATAATTCTCAAGACTGAAAATAACTTGAGTACATTCAACAGATCTAACCATAGTGACAGCCACCTCTAGATATAACACAATGATTTAGCAACAACAACAAAAATTATGGTTAATTTTATAAGGCTGAGAATTATACCTTAAATCACCAAAATTCAAATTAACAGTGAAAAAAATCCTTCTTTACCTTCAATCAACTGTTGTAATAATTTCAGCTAGTTATCATAGTTTTGAAAACTTCACTGAAATAAACATCTCACATGACATTAAAATGCAAAAATATAATAATTATTAAACGACTTCACAATTGAGTAACAAAGTCAGAAGAGAAAAAACTTCCAACAAAGGATTTTTCTGATACTGTGATTTATAATAATAAATATGTACCTAATCTTTGCCCCTGGTCCTGTCACAGAGCTCCTAATACCCTTGGAATTTCCTCAATGAAAAGAGCAATAAAGGTGTCTTTTGTTATTCGTAACAATCCCCTCTTTGGCACACCAGAGACTATGTTAATGAACTTACTTTTAGAAAGCCCCTAAGGATGGGGGCTGGTCGCCAGGGGGAACCAACCAAGGTATTAGAGGATTAGAACTTTCATTCCAACTCCCCAACGTCCAAGGAAGGGAGAGGGGTTGGCTGGAAGTTGAACCAATGGCCAATGATTTAATCAACCATACCTGCATAATGAAGCCTCCATAAAAATACCTGAACTACAATGTTTGGTGAGCTTCCAGGTTGGTGAATATGTGTGTGTACTGGAAGGATGACATACCTGGACAGGACATGGAGATCCTCACCCCTTTTCCTATATCTTGCCCTATGCATCTCTTCCATCTAGCTGTTCCTGAGTTATACACTTTATAACAAACCAGTCATCTAATAAGTAAACTGTTGCCCTGAATTCTGAGAGCCATTTTAACAAATTAATCAAACCCAAGAAAGGGGTCATGGGAACCTCTGATTTATAGCAAGTCAGTCAGAAGCACAGGTAACAACCTGGAATTGCAACTGCCGTCTAAAAGAAGGGGTAGTCCTGCAGAATTAAGCCCTTAACTTGTGGGATCTGAGAGTGTCAGATTTCCTTAAATTGTAGGGCACCCAGTGTCTGCCAGAGAGCTGGAGAACCGCTTGGTGTGGGGGGAAAAAAACCCTACACATTTGATGACCAGAGTGAAGTGTTAAGAATACGGGAAACACACAGAAGAGTTTTTCCCTAAAAACTTTAATGAACAAAAGAGTAAAACACACCATTATTGGAGCCACTAAGTGACTTTCTAAGTGTTATCTGCATGTTATTGATGAGGAAACAGAGGTAGGCTGAAAGTAGTGGCTTGCCTAAAGTCCACACAGTAAGGTGGAGCAAGGATTCAAATCCAAGTGTGCCTAACTCTGAAGGTCACATTTTTAATTTCAACATTGTCTTTAATAAGTCATTTATATATGCTATAGGTTAATTGTGATCCCCACAAATTTTAATGGAACCCAGAATTAACAGGAAGCACACACAACCTTATTCAGAGAAACCTCTTCCTAATGAAGAAACCAGTGTCAGGTCTATGATTGTTGTAATTTCGAAACCATTCTCAACACAAAAATGAAAACATACGTGCAATTTTTCTTTTAGCAAAACACTTTGCTCTATTCAACTGTTTTGTCTTCATTTTCTGCAATCCATTCTCCTCCTTTGGTTCCTGTTGCAAAACAAGAAATATGATCAGGGTGACTGCCATTAAAAGTAGTACTCTTTCTACCTCCTCTACAGTCAACAGAGGCCACTGAGCCTCTGAAGAATCAGTGGTGGTTTTAAATGTTCAAAGAAAACATCAGAAAAAGATTCTTACAGTAGAAAAAGGAAAATGTAGACTCAGAACCGATAAAAATTAAAAATCATAACATACTGACATAATTATCTGTCATATACAAGCTCATGTAAAACTGGTCCATCTGCAAAATACCAGCAAGTATGCATTCAAGTTCAGAGAAAGCTTGATTCAAGGTTTAAAAATCAATAATAGGGCTTCCCTGGTGGCGCAGTGGTTTAGAGTCCACCTGCCGACGCAGAGGACACGGGTTCGTGCCCTGGTCTGGGAAGATCCCACGTGCCGCGGAGCGACTAGGCCCGTGAGCCATGGCCACTGAGCCTGCGCATCCGGAGCCTGTGCTCCGCAATGGGAGAGGCCACAGCAGTGAGAGGCCCGCGTACCGAAAAAAAAAAAAAAAAAAAAAAAATCAATAATAAAGTTTAAACTCAGTGCAGAGTCACTTATTTTAAATCAGTACTTTAAAAAGCAACAGAACTGAGGAAAAGTATGCAACATATTTATCAGATAAAGGGCTAATTTTCCTTATATATAGAGCTCTTATAAATCAATACAGAGACCAATATTTAACCTCCTCCCATAGACAAAGAATATGATAAAACACTTCATAGGAAAACATACACAAGGGGCTCATAAGTATGTAAATCGTAACGATTATATAGATACTTTTTTAAACCTATATTAATAGTAAATGTGAAAATGTTTTATGAAACATTTATTGTGGGGAAACAAGTACTTTCATACCACTGATGGAATACAATGGATGCAAATCATTATTTTGTGTACCTGGAACTAATACAGCATTGTATGTAAATTATACTTCAATTACTGTGTGTGTGTGTGTGTGTGTGTGTGTGTGAACACTGGGAGGAAATGCATCAAAATGCTAATGGTCGGACCTCCTTGGTGGTCCAGTGGTAAAGAATCTGCCTTGCAATGCAGGGGACGCAGGTTCAATCCCCGGTCAGGGAACTAAGATCCCACATGACGTGGGGCAGCTAAGCCCTTGTGCCACAACTACTGGGATCACGTGCCTCAATTACAGCCCATGTGCTGCAAACTACAGAGCCCACACGCTCTGGAACACGCGTGTCACAACTAGAGAAGAGAAAACCTGCACACCACAACTAGAGAGAAGCCCACGCACCACAATGAAGAGCCCACACACCACAACAAAAGATCCCACGTGCCTCAACAAAGGATTGTGCATGCCACAACTAAGACCCAACGCAGCCAAAAATAAATTAAATAAATAAATAATAAATAAATCTTTAAAAAACAATTAAAAAATGCTAATGGTGGTTATGTCTAGAGGGTGGGGATTATGGGTGATTATCATGTTTTAGTTTAGGCTTCTATGTATTTCTAATTGCCTGCAATTAGGTATTACTTGTAAAATCAGGAAGAAAACAATAAACGTCATTAAAAATGAATAAAAAAGAATACAAAGGTGATCCAATAAATGTATAATTGGGGTCTCTAAAGAAGAAAACAAAACAATGAAAAAGACTAACATAAACACTATAATCAAAAAAAATTTATAAGGGAGAAAACACCTGAATCTACAAACTGAAAGTATATACGAGTTACCTGGGAAAATGGACCCTGAACAGTCAATTTCCAGACATATACTAATATACCTATCTCACCCAAGAAAAATTTTTAAAGCATGCAGACTAACAAAAAGGTCTAATTACTTACCAAAAAAAGGAAAATAAACTGGACTTATGAAATGCAACATACAAAGCAAAAAAACAAGGCGGCCGCATTTTAAAGAAACTCAAGGGAAAAAATATTTTTTTAAACCAAGCATTTTGGATTCCAACAAGCAGTCTTTCAGATATCAAGATTATACAAAAACAGTATCAAACACATAAGAACTCAGGAAATACTATACTCACAAGGCCTACCTGTCAAATCTAATTAAAAACAAGCACTATTCAACTAAAAAATGATTTTAGAGAAACTTGGCAAAAGAACTGATAGTGAATATTTAATATATTAAATTTTGGAACTAAGACTAAAAGTACAGGTGAGAACAGAAAAAAAGCATGTAAATATTATATGCAGAAATGATGCAACTAATAAATGAGAGAAGACAGAAGTGGAAAACAGAATAAGTTCGTTGACTATTGCATGCACTATAAGTGAAAGTCAAAGGATACTATTTACAACTGACAAACCAGATCACAGAAAGCTAAATTTTTAAAAATAAGGAAGAAAGGAGCTATAAAAGTCATTAATATAAGATAAACTCTGGGCTCCCCTGGTGGCTCAGTGATTAAGAATCCGCCTGCCAATGCAGGGGACACAGGTTCGAGCCCTGGTCCGGGAAGATCCCACATGCCACGGAGCAACTAAGCCCATGCACCACAACTACTGAGCCTGCGCTCTAGAGGCCACGAACCACAACTACTGAGCCCATGCACCACAACTACTGAAGGCCGTGCACCTAGAGCCCGTGCTCCGCAACAAGAGAAGCCACCACAATGAGAAGCCCGTGCACCGCAACAAAGAGTAGCCCCCACTCACCACAACCAGAGAAAGCCCATGCGTAGCAACGAAGACCCAACGCAGTCAAAAATAAATTAATTAAATAAATAAATTAAAAGAAAAAAGATAAACTCTAAAACAAAAAACAAAATTATAGAAAGAATAATTCCTGTAACATGGAAGTGAGTATCTGTTACCAGTGGGGGGTGAGGGAGCGAGGGAGGTAAAGGAGATGGGAAGAAATTTTATTTTTAAATATTGTACAAAGATGTAAAACTATACTTTCCAATATGTTAAAGTCAACTTAATCTAGGTTTCATAAGCATGTTAAAATAATTCATATTTCAATAAAGGGCAAACACCTGTATGAAGATTCTTGAAAAAATCATGGAAAATGCATTTTTTAATATGGAGTTTTACATAAGAGAACATGCATTAATATAAAGCAACATTATCCAACAATATTAATTTTCTGCCCTACTTCACTTTCTCTGAGCCCTCTTGATATATATCATCAATTGGAAAACTCTATCAACTGTGTTTGGTTATTTGCATACAGTGTGACACTTTGATGTTTTATTCATCTGCTTGAAATGGAATTATTTTCCCTAAAAATAAATAAAACAAAAAACATATACCGAAAAATATGCCTAAAGCAGAGCACCAAAAATCAAAGAATACAGAAAAAATATATATAGTGAATATAACAGAATCTAAGAAAATTCAACTCAAAGCTATATATAAGAGACCATGTTCCAGAAAGAACACAGCCATTCTGGATCATAAGGTGATCCAGAATGGCTGAAAATGAAAGGTCTAGAAGATAATGGTAATCACCTAAATCTGAATCTCTCCACATATCATCCCAGAAAAAACCGCAAGACCAACAAGGACCAGAAATAACACCATCTATGACCAATGCCTTCAGCATTATTAGGAGACAAAACATACCACAAACTTCAAATAACCAGCGAGCAGAGAAATAAACAACAAATTCTAACAGAGCTCCCACTGCGGTTGCAAGTCTGTGAGTACACAGAACAAAGAAAGGGAAGGCTTAAGAGGCTCCATGAAAAGTAAGAAAAAGATGAAAAACTGAAAGCACAGACAAAATCACCTTCAGAATTAGTGTCCCACACTAAGGCCAAACACTGGTCCACGATGTGGTGCTTCACACAGTCAGCTACATTTTAAAGGGCTTGAAAGTGAGAGGAACAAAAGTGGCAACCACAGAGATGCACTGCTACTGGAAAAGAGGGAGATACACAAAGAAGAGGTGGTACCCCTCAGATTCATGGAAGAAAAAGAAAGGAGGAAAAAAAATGAAGGGTCCTGAAGAAAAAAACTGAAACATGCCAACCTCTCCTCCCCACCCTCCCAAGTACATTAATATCAACAATAACATCCATAAAAGAAACTGTACTTCACTAGACTGAAGTACGCTAAAGTGACAAAAGGGAAGCTTTTGTCCAGGAAATGATAAGAATAAAAGAAGAAATTCCAAACTAAGCAACTATAAAACAAAAACACAAGATGCAAATAAAAACATTTCAGTTTATGAACATTCTCCTCTAATCACCAACCCAGAAAAAGAAATTAACACATTCCAAACAAATTTGAAAGAATCGTCTCCAGGTTAAGAAAAACCTAGAATCAGAAATTTAAAACTCAGAACATAAACCGACAAAAAAAGGAATAAATGAAATGAAAGTTGATAAAATTCGGGAAAAAAACTGAAAATAGATAAAACCATCTCAAAAAATAAAAATGGGTCTCCAAAGAAAAACTATACAAGTAAAAATCTAAAAGAGTCACTGAAGAAATACAAAAAAACAATGAGAAAATGAAGGGACTAACCTATAGCAGGGGTGCCCAACACCCGGGCCGGTACTGGTCTGCAGCCTGTTAGGAACCAGGTCGCACAGCAGGAGGTGAGCAGCAGGCGAGTGAGTGAAGCTTCATGTGCCCGTCACCATTGCTCACACTACCGCCTGAACCATCCCCCGCCCACCCTCCCACCCCCCGGCCATGGAAAAATTGTCTTCCACAAAACAGGTCCCTGGCGCCAAAAAGGCTGGGGACCACTGATCTATAGGATAGAGCAGAGAAAAGAACAAAATGAAAATAGGTATGCTACATTTCACATAAAAAGAAGTGGAATTAAGAAAACATGAATGGGCTTACTTTTGCTTTAAAGCAATGTAAGAATAAAAAAGAAATCAATAAAATTGGTTATCAACAGGGGTGAGGGATGTGGAATAGGGAGTACAGGATGGAAAAGCAAGATAATTTCAGTATATCTTTCTCTACAGACTTAATTTGTTCAATAAAGCTTCCTACATAATGCAAACTGCCTACATAATGCAAAAATAAAATTAAATCAACAAGAATGGGAAGAAAACTAAAAAGCAATGCACAATCAGTTGGACGGTACATTTTAAAGTACCTCAAGAACTTATTAAATATAAAAGGTCTAAACACATTGGTTTATAAAAAGAGACTGTCAGCCTGTATAAAATTAGATCAAACTCTGTGCTACCTACAAGAAACCCAAATAAAACATAAAGACATAACTAGGTTAAAAGTTAAAATACCAACAAATGGTGCTGGGAAAACTGGATACACACGAGCAAAAGAAGGAACTTAGACCCCTATCTTATACCATACACAAAAGCTAATACCACAAAATGGATCAAAGACCTAAATATAAGTGCTAAAATTTTAAAACACTTAAAAGAAAACACAGGGGAAAAGCTTCATGACACTGGATTTGGCAATGATTTTTTTGGTTATGACACCAAGGCACAAGAAACAAAAGAAAAAAATAGGTAAACTGGACTAAATTTAAAACTACTGTGCATCGGGGATTCCCTGGTGACGCACTGGTTGAGAGTCTGCCTGCCAATGCAGGGGACACGGGTTTGTGCCCCGGTCTGGGAAGATCCCACATGCCACGGAGCGGCTGGGCCCGTGAGCCGTGGCCGCTGAGCCTGTGCGTCCGGAGCCTGTGCTCTGCAACAGGAGAGGCCACAACAGTGAGAGGCCCGTGTACCGCAAAAAAACCCCAAAAAAACCCTACTGTATATCAAAAGATATCAACAGAGTAAAAAGGCAACCTATGGAATGGGAGAATATATGTGCAAAACATATATCTGACAAGAGGCTAAGGAGAATATATGTGCAAAACATATATCTGACGAGGGGCTAACTATCCACAACATATAAAGAACTCCTACAATTCACTGACAATGTAAATATACTTACCCTAAAAATTGTTAAAATGGTAAATCTTATTTTATATATATATATATATATATATATATATATTTTACCACTACACACACACACACAAAACATCTCATACTATACACAAAAGTTAGCTCAAAATGGAACAAAGACCAAATCATAAGCACTAAAATTAAAAAACTCTTAGGAATCAACTTCATGACTTTATATTTGGCAATATATTCTCAGATATGATACTAAAAGCATAAGCAACCAAAGGGGAAAAAACAGATAAGCTGGACTTCATCAAAATTTAAAACTGTTGTGCATCAAGAAACATTAAGGAAGTGAAAAGACAACCCCAAAAATGAAAGAATATATTTGCAAATAATATACCTGGTAGGAGGTTTAATATGCAAAATATTAAAAAGACCACCGAACAACAAAAAGACAAACTGCGCTGTATAAATGGACAAAGGCCTTGAACAGACGTTGCTCCAAAGAAGCTATACAAATGGATAACAAGTACAAAAAAGATTCTCAAGCTCATCAGCCATTAGGGAAATGCAAGTCAAAACCACAATAAGAAACCACTACACACCCACTAGGGTGGTTATGATAATTAAATATTAAAAAATAACAAGTGTTATCAAGAACATAGAGAAACTGGAATCCCAGTACATCGTTGATAGAAATGTAAAACAGTGCAGCCGCTGTGGGGAAAAAAAGGAATGAAGTACTGTTACATGCTACAATATGGATGAACCTTGAAAACATATGTTAAGTGAAAGAAGTTAGTCACAAAAGCCCACATATTGTATGATTCCATTTATAAGACACGCCCAGAATAGGCAAATCCATAGAGACAAAGAGCAGATGAGTGGTTGCGTAGGGCTGGGAGTTTGGGGTGAAAAGGACAATGACTGCTGATGGGAACTGGTTTCTTTTTTAATTAATGAAACTGTTATAAAATTGATAGTGGTGATAGTTGTACAACTCTATGAACGTACTAAGAACCAAGAATTATACTTTAATTTAGTGAATTATATAATATGTAATTTTATCTCAATAAAACTGACTATGGAAACATATTAGGATAGCTAGGCAATACTGAGGGGCCACTTGAGGTTTGTGGTCTTAAATATAACATGAGCACTGTTGTGCTCCTTAGGTAGGGACACATAATAGGTGGAGAATTGGATTTAACCAAAATTGGGGTTTCCCAGGGAGTACAGTAGAAATTAGAAATAAGTTGAGAGAAACAGAAGCATGTGGAGGCTAAACAATATGCTACTAAACAACCAAGGAATCACTGAAGAAATCAAAGAGGAAATCAAAATATACCTAGAGACACATAAAAATGAAAACATGACAATTCAAAACCTATGGGGGCAGTCGTTCACAAGCTGAGGCGCTGGCACAGCCGTTTCGCCCTGGCAACTCTGGTCTGAAGTGCTGGGTGTGAGGCCTCTTCATGCAGTATCCTGTGAGCAAGTGAAATTAGATGAAGCACAAAGGAAAAAAAGGTAAAATTCTGCAGGAAATCTTGCAGTCTGGCAAGGATATTTTAACTGCTCCTCAGGTATTCTGGAGCCTTCATTCCCTGGTTTCCACTGACCCCACTAAAAAGAGCTCATTGCTGCTGGACACAATTACCATTCCACGAGGGGAAGACTGTGGAAGAGTAAGACACGGAGACCACCTTCTTCCCCACAGATACACCAGAAATACATCTACACGTGGAACAACTCCTACAGGACACCTACTGAACGCTGGCAGAAGACCTCAGACCTCCCAAAAGGCAAGAAAGTCCCCACGTACCTGGGTAGGGCAAAAGAAAAAAGAATAAACAGAGACAAAAGAATAGGGACGGGACCTGCACCAGTGCGAGGAAGCTGTGAAGGAGGAAAGGTTTCCACACACTAGGAAGCCCCTTCGCGGGCGGAAACTGCGGGTGGCAGAGGGGGAAAGCTTCGGAGCCGCGGAGGACAGCACAGCAACAGGGGTGCGGAGGGCAAAGCGGAGATATTCCCGCACAGAGGATCGGTGCCGACCGGCACTGACCAGCCCGAGAGGCTTCTCTGCTCACCCGAGGGGGGGGGGGGGGCGGGGCTCGGGGCTGCGGCTCGGGCTTCGGTCAGAGCGCAGGGAGAGGACTGGGGTTGGCGGCGTGAGCACAGCCTGCAGGGGATTAGTGCACCACGGCTAGCCGGGAGGGAGTCCCGGAGGAAAAGTCTGGACCTGCCGAAGAGGCAAGAGACTTTTTCTTCCCTCTTTGTTTCCTGGTGCGCGAGGAGAGGGGATTAAGAGCGCTGCTTAAAAGAGCTCCAGAGACGGGCCCGAGCCGCGGCTAAAAGCGTGGACCCCAGAGACGGGCATGAGACGCTAAGACTGTTGCTGCCACCACCAAGAAGCCTGTGTGCGAGCACAGGTCACTATCCACACCCCCCTTCCGGGAGCCTGTGCAGCCCGCCACCACCAGGGTCCCGGGATCCAGGGACAACTTCCCCGGGAGAACACACGGCGCGCCTCAGGCTGGTACAACGTCATGCTGGACTCTGCTGCCGCAGGCTTGCCCCCCACTCCGTACCCCTCCCTTCCCCCGGCCTGAGTGAGCCAGAGTCCCCGAAGCAGCTGCTTTTTTAACCCAGTCCTGTCAGAGTGAAGAACAGACGCCCCTCCGGTGCCATACACGCAGAGGCGGGGCCAAATCCAAAGCTGAGCCCCTGGGAGCTGTGCGAACGAAGAAGAGAAAGGGAAAATCTCTGCCAGCAGCCTCAGAAGCAGCGGATTAAAGCTCCACAATCAACTTGATGTACCCTGTATGTGTGGAATACATGAATAGACAACGAATCATCCCAAATTGAGGAGGTGGACTTTGACAACAAGATTTATTATTTTTTCCCCTTTTCCTCTTTTTGTGAGTGTGTATGTATATGCTTCTGTGTGAGATTTTGTCTGTATAGCTTTGCTTCCACCATTTGTCCTAGGGTTCTGTCCTTTTTTTTTCTTTTTAAAAAAAATTGTTTTTCTTAATTATTTTTTATTTTAATAACTTTATTTTATCTTCCTTCCTTAATTCTTTCTTTCCCTCCCTCCCTCTCTTTCTTTCTTTCTACTTTTTCTCCCTTTTATTCTGAGCCGTGTAGATGAAAGGCTCTTGGTGCTGCAGCCAGGAGTCAGGGCTGTGCCTCTGAGGTGGGAGAGCCAACTTCAGGACACTAGTGCACAGCAGACCGCCCAGCTCCATGTAATATCAAACAGCGAAAATCTCCCAGAGATCTCCATCTCAACACCAGCACCCAGCTTCACTCAACGACCAGCAATCTATAGTGCTGAACACACTATGCCAAGCAACTAGCAAGACAGGAACACAACCCCACCCATTAGCAGAGAGGCTGCCTAAAATCATAAGTCCACAGACACCCCAAAACACACCACCAGACGTGGACCTGCCCACCAGAAAGAAAAGACCCAGCCTCATCCACCAGAACACAGGCACTACTCCCCTCCACCAGGAAGCCTACACAACCCACTGAACCAACTTTAGCCACTGGGGACAGACACCAAAAACAACGGGAACTACGAACCTGCAGCCTGCAAAAGGGAGACCCCAAACACAGTAAGATAAGCAAAATGAGAAGACAGAAAAACACACAAAAGATGAAGGAGCAAGATAAAAACCCACCAGACCTAACAAATGAAGAGGAAATAGGCAGTCTACCTGAAAAAGAATTCAGAATAATCATAGTAAAGATGATCCAAAATCTTGGAAATAGAATAGACAAAATGCAAGAAACATTTAACAAGGACCTAGAAGAACTAAAGATGAAACAAGCAATGATGAACAACACAATAAATGAAACGAAAAATACTCTAGATGGGATCAATAGCAGAATAACTGAGGCAGAAGAACGGATAAGTGACCTGGAAGATAAAATAGTGGAAATAACTACTGCAGAGCAGAATAAAGAAAAAAGAATGAAAAGAACTGAGGACAGTCTCAGAGACTTCTGGGACAACATTAAATGCAACAACATTCGAATTCTAGGGGTTCCAGAAGAAGAAGAGAAAAAGAAAGGGACTGAGAAAATATTTCAAGAGATTATAGTAGAAAACTTCCCTAATATGGGAAAGGAAATAGTTAATCAAGTCCAGGAAGCACAGGGAGTCCCATACAGGATAAATCAAAGGAGAAATACGCCAAGACACATATCAATCAAACTGTCAAAAATTAAATACAAAGAAAACATATTAAAAGCAGCAAGGGAAAAACAACATATAACACACAAGGGAATCCCCATAAGGTTAACAGCTGATCTTTCAGCAGAAACTCTGCAAGCCAGAAGGGACTGGCAGGACATATTTAAAGTGATGAAGGAGAAAAACCTGCAACCAAGATTACTCTACACAGCAAGGATCTCATTCAGATTTGATGGAGAAATTAAAACCTTTACAGACAAGCAAAAGCTGAGAGAGTTCAGCCCCAACAAACGAGCTTTACACCAAATGCTAAAGGAACTTCTCTAGGCAAGAAACACAAGAGAAGGAAAAGGCCTAAAATTACGAACCCAAAACAATTAAGAAAATGGGAATAGGAACATACATATCGATAATTACCTTAAATGTAAATGGACTAAATGCTCCCACCAAAAGACACAGATTGGCTGAATGGATACAAAAACAAGACCCATATATTGGCTGTCTACAAGAGACCCACTTCAGACCTAGAGACACATACAGACTGAAAGTAAGGGGAAGGAGAAAGATATTTCATGCAAATGGAAACCAAAAGAAAACTGGAGTAGCAATTCTCATATCAGACAAAATAGACTTTCAAATAAAGACTATTAGAAGAGACAAAGAAGGAAACTACATAATGATCAAGGGATCGATCCAAGAAGAAGATATAACAATTGTAAATATTTATGCACCCAACATAGGAGCACCTCAATACATAAGGCAAATACTAACAGCCATAAAAGGGGAAATTGACAGTAACACATTCATAGTAGGGGACTTTAACACCCCACTTTCACCAATGGACAGATCATCCAAAATGAAAACAAATAAGGACACACAAGCTTTAAATGATACATTAAACAAGATGGACTTAATTGATATTTATAGGACATTCCATCCAAAAACAACAGAATACACATTTTTCTCAAGAGCTCATGGAACATTCTCCAGGATACCTCATAACTTGGGTCACAAATCAAGCCTTGGTAAATTTAAGAAAATTGAAATCGTATCAAGTATCTTTTCCGAACACAACGCTATGAGACTAGATATCAATTACAGGAAAAGATCGGTAAAAAATACAAACACATGAAGGTTAAACAATACAGTACTTAATAACGAAGTGATCACTGAAGAAATAAAGAGGAAATCAAAAAATACCGAGAAACAAATAACAATGAGACAGAACGACCCAAAACCTATGGGATGCAGCAAAAGCAGTTCTTAGAGGGAAGTTTATAGCAATACAACCCTACCTTAAGAAACAGGAAACATCTCGAATAAACAACCTAACCCTGCACCTAACGCAGTTAGAGAAAGAAGAACAAAGAACTCCCAATAATAGCAGAAGGAAAGAAATCATAAAAATCAGATCAGAAATAAATGAAAAAGAAATGAAGGAAATGATAGCAAAGATCAATAAAACTAAAAGCTGGTTCTTTGAGAAGATCAACAAAATTGATAAACCATTAGCCAGACTCATCAAGAAAAAAAGGGAGAAGACTCAAATCAATAGAAATAGAAATGAAAAAGGAAACGTAACAACTAACACTGCAGAAATAAAAAAGATCATGAGAGATTACTACAAGCAACTCTATTCCAATAAAATGGACAACATTTTAGAAGAAATGGACAAATTCTTAGAAATGCACAACCCGCCAAGACTGAATCAGGAAGAAATAGAAAATATGAACAGACCAATCACAAGCACTGAAATTGAAACTGTGATTAAAAATCTTGCAACAAACAAAAGCCCAGGACCAGATGGCTTCACAGGTGAATTCTATCAAACATTTAGAGAAGAGCTAACACCTATCCTTCTCAAACTCTTCCAAAATATAGCAGAGGGAGGAACACTCCCAAACTCATTCTATGAGGCCACCATCACCCTGATACCAAACGCAGACAACAATGTCGCAAAGAAAGAAAACTACAGGCCAATATCACTGATGAACATAGATGGAAAAATCCTCAACAAAATACTAGCAAACAGAATCCAACAGCACATTAAAAGGATCATACACCATGATCAAGTGAGGTTTATTCCAGGAATGCAAGGATTCTCCAATATACGCAAATCAATCAACATGATACACCATATTAACAAATAGAAGGAGAAAAACCATATGATCATCTCAATAGATGCAGAGAAAGCTTTTGACAAAATTCAACACCCATTTATGATAAAAACCCTGCAGAAAGTAGGCATAGAGGGAACTTTCCTCAACATAATAAAGGCCATATATGACAAACCCACAGCCAACATTGTCCTCAATGGTGAAAAACTGAAAGCATTTCCACTAAGATCAGGAAGAAGACAAGGTGGCCCACTCTCACCACTCTTATTCAACATAGTTTTGGAAGTTTTAGCCACAGCAATCAGAGAAGAAAAGGAAATAAAAGGAATCCAAATCGGAAAAGAAGAAGTAAAGCTGTCCCTGTTTGCAGATGACATGATACTATACATAGAGAATCCTAAAGATGCTACCAGAAAACTACTAGAGCTAATCAATGAATTTGGTAAAGTAGCAGGATACAAAATTAATGCACAGAAATCTCTGGCATTCCTATACACTAAGGATGAAAAATCTGAAAGTGAAATCAAGAAAACACTCCCATTTACCATTGCAACAAAAAGAATAAAATATCTAGGAATAAACCTACCTAAGGAGACAAAAGACCTGTATGCAGAAAATTATAAGACACTGATGAAAGAAATTAAAGATGATACAAATAGATGGAGAGATATACCATGTTCTTGGATTGGAAGAATCAACATTGTGAAAATGACTCTACTACCCAAAGCAATCTACAGATTCAATGCAATCCCTATCAAACTACCACTGGCACTTTTCACAGAACTAGAACAAAAAATTTCATAATTTGTATGGAAACACAAAAGACCCCGAATAGCCAAAGCAATCATGAGAACGAAAAACGGAGCTGGAGGAATCAGGCTCCCTGACTTCAGACTATACTACAAAGGTACAGTAATCAAGACAGTATGGTACTGGCACAAAAACAGAAAGATAGATCAATGGAACAGGATAGAAAGCCGAGAGATAACGCCACGCACATATGGTCACCTTATCTTTGATAAAGGAGGCAGGAATGTACAGTGGAGAAAGGACAGCCTCTTCAATAAGTGGTGCTGGGAAAACTGGACAGGTACATGTAAAAGTATGAGATTAGATCACTCCCTAACACCATACAAAAAAATAAGCTCAAAATGGATTAAAGACCTAAATGTAAGGCCAAAAACTATCAAACTCTTAAGAGGAAAACACAGGCAGGTCACTCTATGACATGAATCACAGCAAGATCCTTTTTGACCCACCTCCTACAGAAATGGAAATAAAAACAAAAATAAACAAATGGGACCTAATGAAACGTCAAAGCTTTTGCACAGCAAAGGAAACCATAAACAAGACCAAAAGACAACCCTCACAATGGGAGAAAATGTTTGTAAATGAAGCAACTGACAAAGGATTAATCTCCAAAATTTATAAGCAGCTCATGCAGCTTAATAACAAAAAAACAAACAACCCAATCCAAAAATGGGCAGAAGACCTAAATAGACATTTCTCCAAAGAAGATATACAGACTGCCAAACAAACACATGAAAGAATGCTCAACATCATTAATCATTAGAGAAATGCAAATCAAAACTACAATGAGATATCATCTCACACCAGTCAGAATGGCCATCATCAAAAAATCTAGAAACAGGGACTTCCCTGGTGGTCCAGCGGATAAGACTCCGCGCTCCCAATGCGGGGGACACGGGTTTGATCCCTGGTCAGGGAACTAAGATCCCACATCCCACATGCCACACGGCGTGGGCAAAAAAAAAAAAAAATCTAGAAACAATAAATGCTGGAGAGAGTGTGGAGAAAAGGGAACACTCTTGCACTGCTGGTGGGAATGTGAATTGGTACAGCCACTATGGAGAACAGTATGGAGGTTCCTTAAAAAACTACAAATAGAACTACCATATGACCCAGCAATCCCACTACTGGGCATATACCCTGAGAAAACCATAATTCAAAAAGAGTCATGTACCAAAATGTTCATTGCAGCTCTATTTACAATAGCCCGGAGATGGAAACAATGTAAGTGTCCATCATTGGATGAATGGATAAAGAAGATGTGGCACATATATACAATGGAATATTACTCAGCCATAAAAAGAAACAAAATTGAGCTGTTTGTAGTCAGATGGATGGACCCGGAGTCTGTCATACAGAGTGAAGTAAGTCAGATAGAGAAAGACAAATACCGTATGCTAACACATATATATGGAATTTAAGAAAAAAAAATTGTCATGAAGAACCTATGGGTAAGACAGGAATAAAGACACAGACCTACTAGAGAATGGACTTGAGGATATGGGAAGGGGGAAGGGTAAGCTGTGACAAAGCAAGAGAGTGGCATGGACATATATACAGTACCAAACGTAAAATAGATAGCTAGTGGGAAGTAGCCGCATAGCACAGGGAGATCAGCTCGGTGCTTTGTGACCACCTAGAGGGGTGGGATAGGGAGGGTGGGAGGGAGGGAGACACAAGAGGGAAGAGATATGGGAACATATGTATATGTATAACGGATTCACTTTGTTATAAAGCAGAAACTAACACACCATTGTAAAGCAATTATACTCCAAAAAAGATGTAAAAATAAAAAAATTTTTTTAAAAATAATTTCAACAGATGCCTACCTATAATAAATATAATAAATTTATATAATTCATATAAGAAACTTAAATGAGTGGAATCAAAAAAAAAAAAAGATTCCAAAACCTATGGGACACGACAAAAGCAGTTTTAAGAGGGAAGTTTATACCAATGCAAGCTTACCTCAGGAAACAAGAAAAATCTCAAGAAACAACCTAATCTTACACCTAAAGCAACTAAAGAAAGAAGAACAAACAAAACCCCAAGTTAATAGAAGGAAAGAAATCATAAAGATCAGAGTAGAAATAAATGAAATAGAGGCCAAGAAAACAGAAAGATCAATGAAACTAAAAGCTTTTTGAAAAGATAAACAAAATTGATAAACCTTTAGCCAGACACATCAAGAAAAAAAGGGAGAGTGCTCAAATCAATAAAATCAGAAATGAAAAGGAGAAATCACAACTGACACAACAGAAATACAAAGGACCATAAGAGACAACTTACGACCAACTATATGCCAAAAAAAATGGACAACCTAAAAAAAATGGACAAATTCTTAGAAAGATACACTCTCCCAAAACTGAACCAGGAAAAAGTAGAAAATATGAACACACCAATTAAAAGTACTGAAATTGAATCTGTGATTTTAAAACTCCCAACAAACAAAAGTACAGGACCAGATGGCTTCACAGGCCACTTCTTCCAAACATTTAAAGAAGAGTTAACACCTATCCTTCTGAAGCTACTCCAAAAAACTGCAGAGGAAGAAACACTTCCAAACTCATTCTATGAGGTCACCATCACCCTGATTCCAAAACCAGACAAAGATAACCACAAAAAAAGAGAAAATTACAGGCCAATATCACTGATGAACATAGACGCAAAAATCCTCAATAAGATACTAGCAAACTGAATGCAACAATACATTAAAAGGATCATATACCATCATCAAGTGGGATTTATCCCAGGGATGCAAGGATTTTTCAATATCCACAAATAAACCAATGTGATACACCACATTAACAAATTGAAGAATAGGGACTACCCTGGTGGCACAGTGGTTAAGAATCCGCCTGCCCATGCAGGGGACATGGGTTCGATCTGTAGTTCGGGAAGATCCCACATGCCACGTAGCAACAAAGCCCATGTGCCACAACTACTGAGCCTGCGCTCTAGAGCCCGCATGCCACAACTACTGAAGCCCAAGAGCCTAGAGCCTGAACTCCACAACAAGAGAAGCCACTGAAATGAGAAGCCCACACATGGCAATGAAGAGCAGCCCCCGCTCGCTGCAACTACACAGAGGTCACATGCAGCAACGCAGCCAAAAGACCCAATGCAGCCAAAAAAAAAAAAACCAACGAATTGAAGAATAAAAACCATATGATCATCTCAATAGATGCAGAAAAAGCTTTTGATAAAATACAACATCCATTTACAATAAAAACTCTCCAGAAAGTGGGCATAGGGGAAATCTACCTCAACGTAAAAAAGGCCACATATGACAAACTCACGCTAATATCATATTCAATGGTGAAAAACTGAAAGCATTTCCTCTAAGATCAGGGAAGAGACAAGGATGTCCACTCTCACCACTTTTTATTCAACATAGTTTTGGAAGTCCTAGCCACAGCAAGCAGAGAAGAACAAGAAATAAAAGGGACCAATTTGGAAAAGAGGAAGTAAAATTGTCACTCTTTGCAGGTGACATGATGCTACACATAGCAAATCCTAAAGACACTACCAGAAAACTACTAGAGCTCATCAACGAATTCAGTAAAGTTGCAACATACAAAATTAATACACAGAAATCTGTTGCATTTCTATACACTAACAACAAAAGATCTGAAAGAGAAATTAAGGAAACAATCCCATTTACCATCACATCAAAAAGAATAAAATACCTAGGAATAAACCTACCTAAGGAGGCAAAAGAGCTGTACTCTGAAAACTGTAAGATGCTGATGAAAGAAATCAAATAAGACACAAACAGATGGAAAGTTATACCATGTTTTTGGATTGGAAGAATCAATATTGTCAAAATGACCATACTACCCAAGTCAATCTACAGATTCAATGCAATCTCTATCAAACTACCAATGGCACTTTTCACAGAACTAGAACAAAAAACTTTTAAATTTGTATGGAAACACAAAAGACCCACAGCAATGTTGAGAAAGAAAAACGAAGCTCAAGAAATCAGGGTCCCTGACTTCAGACTATATTACAAAGCTACAGTCATCAAAACAAAATGGTCCTAGCACAGAAACAGAAATATAGATCAATAGAACAGGATAGAAAGCCCAGAAATAAATCCACTCACCTATGGTCAATTTATCTATGACAAAGGAGGCAAGGATATACAATAGAGAAAAGACAGTCTCTTCAATAAGTGGTGCTGGGAAAACTGGACAGCTACATGTAAAAGAATGAAATTAGAACATTCTCTAACACCATACACAAAAATAAACTCAAAATGGAATAAAAACCTAAACATAGGACCAGATACCATAAAACTCCTAGAGTAAAATATAGGCAAGATGCTCTTTAACATAAATTGCAGCAATATCTTTCTGGATCCACCTCCTTGAGTAATGAAAATAAAAATAAACAAATGGAACCTAATTAAACTTAAAAGCTTTTGCACAGCAAACGAAACTATAACAAAACGAAAAGACAACCTACGGAAAGGGAGAAAATATTTGCAAACGATGCAACCAACAAGAGATTAATTTCCAAAATATACAAACAGCTCATATAGCTCAATATCAAAAAAACAAACAACCCAATCAAAAAATGAGCAGAAGACCTAAATAGACATTTCTCCAAAGAAGACATACAGAAGGCCAAAAGGCAGATGAAAAGATGGTCAACATCACTAATTATTAGAGAAGTGCAAATCAAAAGTACAATGAGGGGGACTTCCCTGGTGGCGCAGTGGTTGAGAGTCCGCCTGCCGATGCAGGGGACACAGGTTCATGCCCTGGTCCGGGAAGATCCCACATGCCGCGGAGCAGCTGGGCCCACGAGCCATGGTCACTAAGCCTGCGCGTCCGGAGCCTGTGCTCCGCAACGGGAGAGGCCACAACAGTGAGAGGCCCGCGTACCGCAAAAATATAAAAAGTAAAAAATAAATAAAAAGTACAATGAGGGGACTTCCCTGGTGGTCCAGTGGTTAAGAATCTGCCTTGCAATGCAGGAGATCCAGGTTCGATCCCTGGTCAGGGAAACAAGATCCCACATGCTGCAGAGCAACTTAAGCCCACACACTGCAACTACTACTGAGCCCAGTGCTCTACAGCCGACATGTCACAACCAGAGAGCCCTTGTGTCACAACACCTGAGCCTGCGTGCTCTGGAGCCTGTGCGCCACAACTAGAGAGAAGCCTGTGTGCTGCAAAGAAAGATCTTGCATGCCACAACGAAGATCCCGCGTGCCACAACAAGGCCCAATGCAGCCAAATAAATCAAAAAAAAAAAAAAAAAAGGACAGTGAGGTATCAACTCACACCGGTCAAAATGGCCATCATCAAAAAGTCTACAAATAAATGCTAGAAAGTGTGTAGAGAAAAAGGAAGCCTCCTACAATGCTGGTGAGAATGTAAATTGGTACAGCCACTATGGAAAAGTTTGGAGCTTCCTTAAGAAACTAAAAATAGAGCTACCATATGATCCTGCAATCCCACTCCTAGACATATACCCAGAGAAAACCCTAATTTCTAAAAGATTCATGCACCAAAATGTTCACTGCAGCACTATTTACAATAGCCAAGACATGAAAGCAAACTAAATGTCCATCGACAGATGAATGGATAAAGAGATGTGGTATACACACACACACACACACACACACACACACACACACACACACACACACACACACACACTGGAATATTACTCAGCCATAAAAAAGAATGAAATAATGCCATTTTCAGCAACATGGATGGACCTAGAGATTATCATACTAAGTGAAATAAGCCAGACAAAGACAAATATCATATGACATTGCTTATATGTGCAATCTAAAACAAAAAAAAAAAACAGACACAAGTGAACTTATTTCCAAAACAGAAAGAGGCTGACAAACACAGAAAACAAACTTACGGTTCCAAAAGGGAAAGGGGGGTGGAGGAGGGATAAATTAGGAGCCTGGGATTAACATATACACAATACTATGCATAAAATATATAACCAACAAGGACCTACTGTATAGCACAGGGGACTATTCTCCATATTTTGTAAAAACCTATAACTGAATTGCTGTGCTATACACCTGAAACTTACACAATACTATAAATCAACTATACTTCAGTTAAAAAATTTTTTTAAGAAAAGAAAGAAGTTGAAAGAATATTCAAGTGAATAGTTAGTATAACCATGAGACCTAGGTTAGGTAAGAAGGAAAGTGAGGACATGACAGGATGATGGACAATGAGAAGGTGATAGCCTGGAATTAGACATCCTAGTGGGACTGAAGGATTATTGGAGTTAGGGTATTAGAAGGAGTGAGCTGGAAAAGACAGGTGGTGGTGATGTTGGATTGACAGGCTCAATCAGGGTTCCTCACTGGAACCACAGAACACAGAAAATGAATCGAATGTTTTCCTTACTTCTCCCAAGGATGGTACATAACTGGTTGGTACTATTCTAGATGCGGAGGACAGAGGTTAATGCATTACATACAATGGATGCCTGAGGACATTAGGCTTACTTCTCTCTCAGAAATCCCACTTGAGAAAGGCTGAGATGGTATGATCCATGGGAGCTGATAGCAAAAAGGTAAAGGAAGTGAGAGGACAGATACTGAATGAATCATAGCTTAGGTTGAACTACAGAAACTGCAACTTTCATATTCTTCAGTCTAATATGTACATATTAAAATCACCAAGAATGATGGCAAGACTGGCAAAAAGAAAGACAGCAAGTGATACGTTAAAAGTTTCAACGAATAGCCAGGAAAAGGGGTGGGGTGGGTGACCAGGAGGATAGTAGATGACTTCTTCAAGGTGGAGCAGCAGGTGTAGCAGAATGGTCTGTGCTTCAAACCAGGTTTTCCAGTAGTCTGGAAGCAACAACGAAGAGTAAGAGGATATTTACCCCACCTCCAGGTCAGTGGTATTGTGTTGTAAGGAAGAAGAAACAGCCAGTACCTGAGAAGGTACAAGGAGAAGCAGTATGCTCAGAGGACAGCCATCTTTCAGTTCGAGCAAGAAGATGAAGGGAAATTCCACAGAGAGGGTTAAGAATGTCGATTTTTTTGATCACTGACCCTAATTCCAGAGGGCAGAGCCATTTTGAGCGCAGGAGAGGGAGACTGAGTCATATTAGAAAAGTGCCCCCAGATGACGGATTAGAGTCGTGGGATGAGAATCTAGGTGATGAGAGAAGCTATGGGAAGCCTGAATTTCTTGGGGGTGTCCAAGGTAAGCAGATTTAAGGCAAGACAGGATTAGTCCAGGTTATCTTCTTTTTTTCTTTTAAACTTTTTTTTAAATGAGATTGATTGATTGATTGAAGTAATTTTATTTTATTTATTTATTTTTGGCTGCGTTGGGTCTTCGTTGCTGCGCTCAGGCTTTCTCTAGTTGTGCCGAGCAGGGCTACTCTTTGCTGCGGTGCGCAGGCTTCTCACTGCGGTGGCTTCTCTTGTTGTGGAACACAGGCTCTAGTTGTGCAGGCTTCAGTAGTTGTGGCGCGGGGGTGCAGTAGTTGTGGCACACGGGCTTAGTTGCTCCGTGGCATGTGGGATCTTCCCAGACCAGGGCTCGAACCCGTGTCCCGTACACTGGCAGGTGGATTCTTAACCACTGTGCCACCAGGGATGTCCCCAGTCCTGGTTATCTCTTAAAGGAGCAGTACTAGCCAATGCCATGACAGAAATGTTCTACATCAGCAGGATCAAACTCGGTAGCGACTAGTGCCTACTGAGCACTTGAAATGTGACTCATATGACATTCACAAAAATGAAAAGAGTATCAGTGAACTGTGGGACTATTTCAAGTGACCTAATACACAGGTAACTACAGTCCTTGTACAGGGCAAGGAACAAAAACACATGTGAAGAAATAATGACTGAGAACATTCCAAACTTGATGAAAACTATAAATCCACAGATCTAATAAGTTCTAAAACCCACAGGTACAATAAGCATCTTTTTAAAAGAGCATAGTGCGACTTCCCTGGTGGTCCAGTGGTTAAGAATCTGCCCTCCAATGCAGGGGACACAGGTTCAATCCCCGGTCAGGAAACTAAGATCCCACATGCTGTGGGGCAACTAAGCCCACAAGCCACAACTACAGAGCCCCCACACTCTGGAGCCTGCACGCAATGAAAGATCCCACATGCTGCAACTAAGACACAGCCAAAAATAAATAAATAAATATTAAAATTAAAAAAGAGTGAAGGGCTTCCCTGGTGGCACAATGGTTGAGAGTCCGCCTGCCGATGCAGGGGACACGGGTCCGTGCCTCGGTCCGGGAAGATCCCACATGCCGCGGAGTGGCTGCACCCGTGAGCCATGGCAGCTGAGCCTGCACGTCCGGAGCCTGTGCTCCGCAATGGGAGAGGCCACAACGGTGAGAGGCCCACGTACAGCAAAAAAAAAAAAAAAGAGTGAAAAGGCAAGTCACTCTGACAGAGTTGTCATACCTCACAGAATTTCTAGTCAGAATATGTATAAAAGAATACAAAAATAAATAAATAAATAAACACATCATAATCAACTGTTAAAAACCGGTGTGAGGGCTTCCCTGGTAGTGCAGTGGTTGAAAGTCCACCTGCCAATGCAGGGGACATGGGTTCATGCACCGGTCCGGGAAGATCCCACATGCCGTGGAGCGGCTGGGCCCATGAGCCATGGCCGCTGAGCCTGTGCGTCCGGAGCCTGTGCGTCCGGAGCCTGTGCTCCGCAACGGGAGAGGCCACAACAGTGAGAGGCCTGCGTACAGCAAAAAAAAAAAGCGATGTGATAGGGACTTTCCTGGTAGTAAGACTCCCCATTTCCACTGCAGAGGGCATGGGTTCGATCTCTGGAACTGCATGGAGCAGCCAAAAAAAAAAAAGATGAAAAAAAAAAAAACACAAAAAACAGTGATAAAGGAAAAATCTTAAAGCCAGAGGAAAAAAATGAACACACAGAAAAAACAAAGATTATACCAGATTTCCTGGAAACAATATAAGCAAGAAGACAGGGGAGCAAAATCTTTTAAAATACTGAAAGAAGAAAGTTAACTTACTAAAATTCTTTAACCTACCAGCAAAATCTTTCAAAAATGAAGGCTGAGACTCAGACACAGAAAACAAATTTATGGTTACAAAAGGGGAAAGGGGGCTGGGGAGAGGGATAAATTAGAAGGTTGAGATTAACATATACACACTACTATATACAAAATAGATAACCAACAAGGACCTACTATATAGCACAGAGCACTATATTTTGTAATAAACTACAAGGGAAAAGAATCTGAAAAGGAATATATAGAGAATATATATATATATAACTGACTCACTCTGCTGTACCCCTGAAACTAACATGATATTGTAAATCAAGTATACTTCAATAAAAATAAATAAATAAAAATTTAAAGGTAAAAAAAAAAATGAAGGCTACTAAATGTAATATGATATCCTGGATTAGATCCTAGAACAGAAATAGGTTAGTAGTGGAAAATCTGGTGAATCTGAATGAAGTCTAGAGTTTAGTTAATGCAATAGTGTTAATGTCTCAGTTCTGAAAAATGCACCATGGTTATAATGTTAAAAAGATGTTAACATTAGAAGAAAGTGAGTGAATGGTATAAAGAAACCTGTGTACTATCTTTCCAACATTTTAACAAATCTAAATTATTCCAAACTAAAAACTTTATTGGAAAAAAAAGACAAAACAGAGACTTTTCAGATATACTAACACTGTAACAATTAATTGCCAGCAGACCCACAAACAAAAAACAAAGTCCTTCAGGCAGGACTGGATTGTGGGCCTCCCTCCGTTTAATTCATATGTTTAATACCTAATGTGATGGTATTTAGAGTTGCCTCCTTTGGGAGGTAATTATGATTAGATGAAGTCATTAAGGTGGGATCCTCATGATGGAATTAATGCCCTTATAAGAGGAAACACCAGAGAGCTTGCTGTCTTTCTCCCAGTACATGCAGAAAAGAAAAGCCATATGAGTACATAGTGAGAAAGTAGCCATCTGAAACTCAAGGAGAGAGTTCTTACCAGACACTGACCCTTCTGGCACTTTGATCTTGGACGTCTCCAGAATTGTTAGGAAGTAAATTTACATGTTTAAGCTACCTAGTCTATGGCATAAGAAAAACATGACACCAGATGTAAATACAGAGTTACACAAAGAAATGAAAAGCACCAAAAATGGAAACTACATGAATAACTACATGACTGTTTCTCTTTATCATCAAACAATAACTATTTAACAAAATAATAATAATGTATTATGGGGTTTACAATACATGTACAAGTAAAATGCATGACAACAGTAACAAAGTTGGGGAGGGATAATAACAGTAAACTATTGTAAGATGTTTATATTATACACGAAGTGGTATGGCATCACTTGAAGGTAGACTGTGATAGGCTAAATATGCATACTAAAAATAACCACTAAAATAAAAAAGCATTATAACCAGCAAGTCAAAAATGGAGATAAAATGGGATCATAGGGAGGGAGGGGGAGGGGGAGGGGGGGAGAGAGAGAGAGAGAGAGAGAGAGATTATAAAAAATACTTGATTGACAAAAAGTAGGCAGAGTACCTAAACAGACACACCAGTCAAAATGGCCATCATCAAAAAGTCTACAAACAATAAATGCCGGAGAGAGTGTAGAGAAAAGGGAACCCTCCTACACTGTCGGTGGGAATGTAAATTGGTGCAGCCACTATGGAGCACAGCATGGAGGTTCCCCAAAAAACTAAAAGTAGAGTTGCCATATGATCCAGCAATCCCACTCCTGGGCATATATCCAGACAAAACTACAATTTGAAAAGATACATGCACCCCAATGTTCATAGCAGCACTATTTACAACAGCCAAGACATGAGGGCAACCTAAACCATCGACAGATGAATGGTTAAAGAAGTTGTGGTATATATGTATACAATGAAATATTACTCAGCCATAAAAAATAAGAAATAATGCCATTTACAGCTACGTGGATGGACCTAGAGATTATCATACTAAGTGAAGTAAGTCAGAAAGAAAAAGGGATTTCGCTGGTGGTCCAGTGGTTAAGAATACGCCTTCCAATGCACGGGACGCAGGTTCAATTGCTGGTCAGGGAACTAAGATCCCACATGCCGCGGGGCAACTAAGCCCGTGTGCCACAACTAGAGAGCCCGCATGCCATACCACAACTAAGACCCAACGCAGCCAAAAATAAATAAATATTTTAAAAAAAAAGAATCTGGGGCTTCCCTGGTGGCAGTGGTTGAGAGTCTGCCTGCCGATGCAGGGGACATGGCTTCGTGCCCAGGTCCAGGAAGATCCCACATGCTGCGGAGCAGCTAGGCCCCGTGAGCCACGGCCGCTGAGCCTGCGCATCCGGAGCCTGTGCTCCGCAACAGGAGAGGCCACAACAGTGAGAGGCCTGCATACCACAAAAAAATAAAAATAAAAAATCTGCCTTCCAATACAGGGGATGCGAGTTACATCCTTGGTCAGGGAACTAAGATCCCACATGCGGCAGGGCAACTAAGCCTGCATGCCACAACCACTGAGCATGTGAGCCACAACTAGAAAGCCCGTGTTCTGCAACTACAGAGCCCACGCACTCTGCAGCCCCCGCGCTGCAACTACTGAGCCCACATGCCACAGCTAGAGAGAAGCCTGCACGCCACAATGAAAGATCCTGCATGCCACAACGAAGACCCCGAGTGCTGCAACTAAGACCTGACACAGCCAAGAATAAAATAAATATTAAAAAAAAAGAGGGAAGACAAATACCATATGATATCACTTATATGTGTCATCTCACATATGACACAAATGAAGTTACCTACGAAACAGAAACAGACTTGTGGTTGCCAGGGTGGGGGATAGAGGAGAGGTGGATTGGAGTTTGGGACTAGCAGATGCAAACTATTATATATAGAATGGATAAACAACAAGATCCTATTGTATAGGACAGGGAACTATACTGAGTATCCTGTAATAAACCATAATAGAAAAGAATATTAGAAAGAATACATATGTATATAAATGAATCACTTTGCTGTACACCAGAAACTAACACAACACTGTATATCAACTATACTTCAATAAAAAAATAAAATAAATAAACAGACTCACAGACTTAGAAAACAAACTTACGGTTATCAAAGGGAAAAAGGGTAGGGAGAGATAAATTAGGAGCTGGGGGTTAACAGTTACACACTATTATATATAAAACAGATAAACAACAAGGTCCTACTGTACAGCACAGGGAACTATATTCAGTATCTTGTAATACCTATAATGGAAAAGAATCTGAGAAAGAATATATATACATATCTGAATCACTTTGCTGTACACCAGAAACTAATACAACATTGTAAACCAGCTACACTTCAATAAAAAATTTAAAAAAAAAAAACTTGAGTGATCCAAAAAAGGTGCCCCCCAAAATCAAAAAAGGACATAAAGATGGCACAAATTAAAAACAAACATCAAGACAATATATTCAAATCTAACTATATCAATAATCACATAAAACTTGAAAGGTCTAAATACCCAAATTAAAGACAGAGACTGTCAGAATGGTAATAAAGACTTAACTATATGTGCTGCCTACAAGAAATTCACATTTCTTTTACATTTAAATGAGATCCTTAAATTAAATTTAAATGTAATTTAAAAGAAAAATTTTAATTACATTTAAATGTAAAGATACAAAAAGATTCAAAATAAGAGGATGAAAACAAAAATACTACAGTAAAACAAGTCAAAAGAAAGCTTGATGGCCACAGCATAATGGAAATAACAACAAAGGAAATAACAACAATAACAACAATGGAAATAACAACAAAGTGCACTCATGAGCTGCACTTAGAAAAGTCACCCAGTGAAGAGACAGAGAAACCTATGAAGGATTCTACACTAGATAACGAGGTTGACACACCTATAATATAAGGAACATTTGAGAAGTTTATAATGGTTTAAAATAGTTTTCTTTCAAAACGTTGGGACTGTTGAAAGTTTTAAATTTTACAGGCATAGGTTTTGATGTTTAAAACTTATTTTAAGGGAGAAAAATCCCTTGACTTTGCTTAAACATTAAAAGTAATTAAATTGTTAATTGGACTTGTGCAGTATTAACAGCTACGTCATACAGTAAATGTGGGGAAAATCCATTTAGAAAATGATAAATTGTTTTTCCAGAATTACCGTTGTGGCATATTTTCAATTAGTTAATGTGTAATTCATAGTAGCAAAAGTTACATTTTTAAAACTACTTGTATAAACATTTTTCCCAAATACTATGGTTCTTGTGCATAGTTTTTTTTTTAATATTTATTTTATTCATTTGGTTGCACTGGGTCTTGGTTGCAGCTCACCAGCTCCTTAGTTGCAGCACATGTGCTCCTTAATTGCAGCCAGTGGGCTCCTTAGTTGCAGCTCGCCTCTCCTTAGTTGTGGCATGCGAACTCTTAGTTGCAGCATGCATGTGGGATCTAGTTCCCTGACCAGGGATCGAGCCCGGGCCCCCTGAACTGGGAGCATGGAGTCTTAACCAGTGTGGCACCAGGGAAGTCACTGTGCATAGTTTTTAAGAATCTTGGATTTAGAGACTGTCTTTTCACAAATTATAGGTTTTACAGAAATTGAAGAACTTTGACAGATAAAATGTTGCTTCTATATAAGTAATGATTCTCTACCTTTTATCAAAAGTTCATCTTAGGGCTTCCCTGGTGGCGCAGTGGTTGAGAGTCTGCCTGCCGATGCAGGGGACACGGGTTCATGCCTCAGTCTGAGAGGATCCCACATGCCGTGGAGCGGCTGGGCCCGTGAGCCATGGCCGCTGAGCCTGCACGTCCAGAGCCTGTGCTCCCCAACGGAAGAGGCCACAACAGCGAGAGGCCTGCGTACCGCAAAAAAAAAAAAGTTCATCTTAATCTCCTACATTGTGTTACATTATACGGCTTCTCTGTAACAATGTGTAGTTTGTATGCCTTTTTGTATCACAACCAGATAACCAACTAAAGTTGAAGTGACAATCCTACAAAATACAAAAGTCTTATTTCTGAAGACAATTTCAATTGGGGGAATTCTGTTAAATCACATGACTTTCATGCACTGGGCAAAATGGACTATAGGAATGAATCTGGCTGTAGGGTTATTAACCTTCTTGAAGTCAACCATCTAAGATCCTATATAAGCACTAATGGACAAAATTCAAAACTAAATGATAAAAGTTTATTTTTGAGAAATGTCTCAAGTTTTGAAGGTTTTTTTTTTTTAAGGAACACTCATTAAGGAAGTCACTGAAGTAGCATTTTTTAAACTGGAAAAAATCAATCCATGATGCCTGTAAAGTAAATCTAGGTAAATACCATATAAAGAAACTAAGCTAGTTGAAAACATGGCTATATTAGAAGGGAATTTTATTCTCATTCCTATATTATATATGTGACAGAATTGCAAAGAATGGAAATATTTATTTCTTCTAGGCAGCAGAAAAAGTAAGAGTGACTCGTATTTAATAGTCTGTAATATTAACATATATGGACTATATATCAGGATGAAGCAGTGTTAACACAAGATAGCATTTCTAAAATATTATTTTGAACATTAGGTCATTTGGTAATTTTCTATAGTTAAAAGATACTTCTCATGTTTTGAAACTAAATAAATGCGGGGAAATGGCTTAATTATAATTTTAGGCCCGCAGTTTGTAAGTTCCAGAAAAAGGGTATTTGCATGTGACAGGCATTGTATGCTTTAACCTCATGGATAACTATTTTTATCTACAGGTGAAAAGTTTTAATTATTTTAATAACTAGATATTTTGCTTTTCAGAGGTCTTAAAATGGAAGTAGACCCATTGTTTTGAGGGAATTCCATTACTTTATACAAAAACCAGTCATTCTACGTTTGGTCCTTAATAAAATTTTAATTTGGACAGATTTATTCCAGCTAAGCCATAAATGTTAACATGTAAACTTGTTTTTATTAAAGAATTGTCCTATGGGGACTTTCCTGGCAGTCCAGTGGTTAAGACCCATGCTTTGACTGCAAGGGGCATGGGTTCGATCCCTGGTCAGGGAACTAAGATCCTGCATGCCGCATGGCACGGTCAAAAAAAAAAAAATTCCCCTATCAATAAAAAGAAGGGAACTCCCCAGCAGTCCAGTGGTTAGGACTCCACACTTCCACTGCTGAGGACACAGATTCAATCCCTGATCGGGGAAGCAAAAATCTCGCAAGTCACACAGCGCAGCCAAAAAAAAGAAAACTGGAGTAGCTATATTACTGTCATAAGAAGTAAATATCAGAACAAAGATTATCACCAGTGATTAAAAAAAGGTTATTTCATAACAATAACAGGCTCAATCAAGAGAGAAAAATCCTAAATGTTCACACACCTAATAACAAAACTTCAAAATACATGAAACAAAAATTGACAGAACTGAAAAGAGAAATAGGCAAATCCACAATTATAGTCAAAGGCTATAATACTTCCCTCAAAATATTTGTAGAATATTTGGAGAAAAACAATAAGGGTACAGTAAATTTGACAACATTATCAAACAACTTGACCAGATTGACATTTATAGAAAACATCACCCAAAATACACATTCTTCTCAAGTACACACAGAATATTTACCAAGATAAATGATATTCTAGGTCATAAAACAAGTTTCAATCAATTTAAAAAGGATTCAAAGTACACATGACCAATGTAATTAAATCAGAAATAACTAACAGAAAAACCTAGAAAAATTTCCAAGTATTTAAAAACTAAATGTTGTACCTCTAAATAACCTATGAATCAAAGAAGAAATCAAAGGGAAATTAAAAAGTATTTTGAATTAAATGAAAACACAACATGCAAAGAATTTGTGGGATGCTTTAGTAGTTCTTAAGCGAAAATTACACCATTAAACACATATATTAGAAAAGAAGGTCTCTTGCTCAGCTTGACCTTAGCTTCCATTTAAGAAAGTAGAATCAAAAGAGAAAACGAAACTAAGCAGAAGAGGGACTTCCCTGGTGGTTCAGTGGGCAAGATTTCTGCACTCCCAATGCAGGGGGCCCGGGTTTGATCCCTGGTTGGGGAACTAGATCCCACATGCGTGCTGCAACTAAGAGTCCGCATGTCGCAACTAAGAAGTCTGCATGCTGCAACTAAGACCCGGTGCAGCCAAAATAAACAAATATGTTTATAAATAAATAATAAAAAATAAAATAAGCACAAGAAAGGAAATAAAGATCAAAGTAGAAATCAATTAAACTGAAAACAGAAAAATTAAACAGAAAATCAGTGAATGCAAAAGTGATAAACCAGGCCAATCAAGATGAAGAAGAGCTGTATCAGGAATAAGAGAGGTGTTATCACCATACATTCTACAGATTTCAAAAGGTATAACAACGAAATATTATAAACAACTATTTATAACAAGAAATTCAACAATGTAGTTGAAATGGACAAATTCCTTGAAATATACAATCAAAGCTTACTCAAGAAAAGAGATAACTTTAATTGCATTATATGTATTAACGAAGTTGAAATTGTAGTTAAAATCCTTTCCACAAACAAAACTTCAAGCCCAGATGATTTTACTGGCAAATTCTATCAAACATTTAAGTTAGAAATAATATAAACTCTTCTAAAAAACTGAAGAGGATACATTTCCTAACTCATTCTATAAAGCCAAAATTACCCTGACATCAAAACCAGATAAAGACATTATAAGAAAACTACAAACCAATAACCCTCATGAAGATACGTGCAAAAATCCTAAATGAAATTTTAGCAAATCAAATCCAACATCAGGAGCAAGGGAAGTTTATCCCAAGAATGCTGGATTGATTTAATATTCAAAGATCAATGTAACTCACCACTCTGCCAGACTGAAAAAGAAAAATCATAACTTCATGTCATACACTAAGAAAAAACATTTGAAAAACAAACACTGTATGCTAACACATATATATGGAATATAAAAAAATGGTTCTGAAGAACGTAGGGGCAGGACAGGAATAAAGACGCAGACGTAGAGAATGGACTTGAGGACACGGAGAGGGGGAAAGGTAAGCTTGGATGAAGTGAGAGAGTGCCATGGACATATATACAATACCAAATGTAAAATAGATACCTAGTGGGAAGCAGCAGCACAGCACAGGGAGATCAGCTTGGTGCTTTGTGACCACCTAGAGGGGTGGGATAGGGAGGGTGGGAGGGAATGCAAGAGGGAGGGGATATGGGGATATATGTATATGTATAGCTGATTCACTCTGTTATAAGGCAGAAACTAACACACCATTGTAAAGCAATTATACTCCAATAAAGATGTTAAAAAAGAAAAAAGAAAAAACATTTGACAAAATCCAATACCCATTCCTGATCAAAACTCTCAGATAGTTTTACTTTTAGAGCACATAGTTATGCCTAAGCTCTCTTTCATAAAGGGTTGAACAGATACTAACAACAAAACAAATGCTATGAGATTCAAAAAACTATTCTCTAAAAGATGGAGAAAAAAATGGCAGACAGGAATTTATCTTTCCATTTCCAGGAAAGCTAAAACTTATCTAACTGAAATACTTCAAATTTACAACTGAGAATCCTGAAAATGGGGAATTGAAGATTGAAGAAGACAAGAATAAATACAGGTGGACCCTGAACAACGAGAGGGTTATGGGTACCGACCCTCCGCAGAGTCAAAAATTTGTGTATAACTTACAGGCGGCACCCTATATATACACGGATCCTCCATATCTGCAAATCCTCCATAACTGCGGTTCTGCATCTGCAGGTTCAACCAACCACAGATCATGTAATACAGTAATATTTACTATTGAAAAAAATCCATGTATAAGTGGACTCATGCAGTTCAAACCTGTGTTGTTCAAGGATCAACTGTATATCCAATTCATTGGATCTAACTGGCCCCATGGATTGTTTTGGGACCAACAGAATCCAACTGGGTACTGATCCTTATGTGCATCTTTCTTCAGGCAGTGAGGCAGGTGATCCAACTGATATCAAAGAAGTGATTTCATGATACAGCACGCTTTTTGTACTCTCTTATATAAATGTGTTTCTTACAATATGTCTACCAGCTTGTATCATACAACAGAAACTTTTAATAAACAGTTACTATGTACTGCAGACTTATTATGTGTCAGGTACTTTAAATACATCACCTCATTTAATTCCTCTCAAAACTCCTGTGAGGACTTCCCAGGTGGCACAGTGGTTAAGAATCCGCCTGCCAATGCAGGGGACATGGGTTCGATCCCTGGGCTGGAAGATCCCACATGCCACGGAGCAACTAAGCCCATACACCACAACTACTGAGCCTGTGCTCTAGAGCCCACGAGCCACAACTACTGAGCCCACGTGCCACAACTACCAAAGCCCAAGCACCTAGAGCCCGTACTCCACAACAAGAGAAGCCACCGCAATGAGAGGCCTGCACACCGCAACGAAGAGTAGCCCCCGCTTGCCACAACTAGAGAAAGCCCATGTGAAGCAATGAAGACCCAACACAGCCAAAAATAAAATAAATTTATTAAAAAAAAAAAAGATACATGCACCCCTATGTTCATAGCAGCACTGTTCACAATAGCCAAGACATGGAAACAACCTAAATGTCCATCAACAGATGAGTGGAGAAAGGAAATGTGATACATATATACAATGGAATGCTACTCAGCCATAAAAAAGAACGAAATAATGCCATTTGCAGCAACATGGATGCAACTAAAGATTATCATACTGAGTGAAGTAAGTCAGAAAGAGAAAGACAAATACCATATGATATCACTTACATGTGGAATCTAAAATACAACATGAACCTATCTATGAAACAGAAACAAAATCACGGACATAGAGAACAGATTGGTGGTTGCCAAAGGGGGAGTGGGTTGGGGGAGGGATGGAGTGGGAGGTTGGGGTTAGCAGCTGTAAACTTTTTTTTTTTTTGCTGTACGCGGGCCTCTCACTGTTGTGGCCTCTCCCGCTGCGGAGCACAGGCTCCAGACGCGCAGGCTCAGCGGCCATGGCTCACGGGCCCAGCCGCTCCGCGGCATGTGGGATCTTCCCGGACCGGGGCACGAACCCGCGTCCCCTGCATCGGCAGGCGGACTCCCAAGCACCGCGCCACCAGGGAAGCCCAAAACTTTTATATATAGAGTGGATAAACAACAAGTTCCCACTGTATAGCACTATATAGAGAACTATATCTGGTATCCTATGATAAACCACAATGGAAAAGAATATTTTTAAAAAAGAATGTATATATACATAAATATACAAAAAACTGAATCACTTTTCTATACAGCAGTAATTAACACAACATTTTAAATCAATTATACTTCAATTTAAAAAAGAAAGGGAGGGACGGAGGGAGGAAGGAAGGAAGGAAGAAAAAAGTAAGACATTTCCTGGCTTCTTCTGCACCAGAGAACTAGAATGTTTTCTTGAAGAAATACTGAAATAAATAAAACAGCAGCACCAACAAGTAAAGCTTAATACAGGTATTTTTTGATAATGTCTACTAATATAGGCCAAGCACTATTGTTAGGTATTTAAGATACAAAATTCTTAACCTCTAGGAAATCATGGTCTAGTGTTAAAGGCAGTAAAACACAGCGGCAGTTTCAAAACAGTGTGACAATCAATACTACAGAAATATAGGTTCTATGAAAGCATAAGAGATGGCCAACTGACCCCAATCTTGGAAGATCTGCAAGGACCCGCCCCCCCGCCCGCCAAAGAAACTGACATCTAAGCTGAAGAATAAATTAAAGTTACTGCTGTCAGCAGTGCAAAGAGCAGAAGAAATATCAAGTAATTCATTTAATTTTAAACTCACAGCCCAAAAGAATGACTGTACCAACTACTTTTTTACACTGTAAAACAAAGTCTTTTTTAAAAATGCACAAAAATACCAAGATACTAAAAGAACATAAAGTAATATTAAAAATTAGTTGGTGCGGGCTTCCCTGGTGACGCAGTGGTTGAGAGTCCGCCTGCCAATGCAGGGGACACACGTTCGTGCCCCAGTCTGGGAGAATCCCACAAAAAAAAAAAAAAAAGAAAAGAAAAATTAGTTGGTAGACCAGTTTTATGAACAAATCCTAGTAAACCTTAAAGAACAGAAAATTCCTCTACTATTTAAACTGGTAGAACATTAAAATAATGAAAAGCTTCCTCTATTTTATACCATAAACCTAATCCTAAAATCTGATGAACACAATACCAAAAAAAGACAATTACATAAAACAAACGCCACTAGGAATACAGATGCAAACTCATAAATGATATACTGAGAAAGAAAATTCAATATTATGTTAATGTAATATATCATGACCAAGTAAGATTTACTCCAGAAATGCGAAGATGTTCCAAAATTTAAAACTGTATTAATATATAATACTAACTGATAACAGGAGAAAAACTGTATCATCATCTTGCTAAATAATGAAATTTGATTAAATATTTGATTAAACATACATTTCTAAAAATACTAATAGTAAATAAGCAGTTAAAGAATATTTCTGAAACATAATAAAGAACAGAAATATGAAACATACAGCAAAACATCAGAATACTTCCACAATTAAATTCAAGATCAAGATAAAGATGTACTCTATCACTGACATCAATCAACATTATTGTGGCGTCTACAGTCAATGCAATAAAACAAGCAAAAAAGTTAATTGTAAACACTAGAAAGGAAAAGAGAAAAATTATCATTATTAGCAGATATAAGTGCCTATCTAAAAAACATAAGATAATCAACTGAATATTTATTTCAAAAATATGTTATAGATCAATGGAACAAAATAGAAAATCCAAAAACTAACCTATTTACAGACAAGATTTTAATTTACAATAAAGGTGAAATTTCAAATCTTTGGAGAAAGGATAGATTGCTGAAAAACATTGGTAGAAGTGCCTAACCACTGAGACTCAGTTTTTCAATATAAATGTACACTGTTTAGAGACACATGTAAATGTGGTAGCAATGTAAAGAAAAGAATGGAAAAGATAAATATAGTAGTTACCTCTGGATGTGTGGAAAGAGACGCATTTGGGGAGGGTCCACACTAAGTCAAGAGGGCTTCAAATATGGTGAATACATGTGTTCAGATTCTTTTTTTTAAACTATGCATTTACATATTATGCACTCTCCTGTACATACAATATATTTGACAATTTTTAAAAATTTAATGAGATAAATCTGTATGTGCTGTTATAGAAAGATCTACAAGTAATATTAAGTGAAAAAGCAAAACATTATGTGTCACATGATTCGTTTCCTGTAAAAGTTTTTATTGATGGTATTATGGATAAAGATTTTTTTTTCTGGAAGAATACAGAAGAAACTGTTACCTTTCATTAAATGTACACTGACTCAGATGTACATCCTCATTGTACACCTTTCTACACTGTTTTATTTTCAAACACTTTTGAACTGTTTTTATTCTGTTTTGATTTTTTAACAGGTATGTATATAACTTTTTTTTTTTTTTTTTTGCGGTACACGGGCCTCTCACTGTTGTGGCCTCTCCCGTCGCGGAGCACAGGCTCTGGACGCGCAGGCTCAGCGGCCATGGCTCACGGGCCCAGCCGCTCCGCGGCATGTGGGATCTTCCCGGGCCGGGGCATGAACCTGTGTCCCCTGCATCAGCAGGCGGACTCCCAACCACTGCGCCACCAGGGAAGCCCTAACTTTTTAATATAAATGTACATGTATAACTATTTTACTCTTGTCAATATTAAGTTTAGTTATCCAAATAGTAGCATCAATGGATTGTTCTCTTCTTTATACTTATATACTTTAAAAAAGAACTATTTAGACAAAATCCTAATTAAAAATCAGATTACAAGAAAGTTCCCCCCCAGAAAAACAAATATCCAACAGAAATATGAAAAACTGTTCCATCTTGCTTATTATTAAAAACATACTTCTGATTATCAAGTTGGGAAAAATAAAAAATGTCATAAGTCTTTGCAGGGAACAAGGAAATTAACACACTACTGATAAGAATATAAATGAGACTATTCAGACTGTAAAGGCTCTGACAGAGTATACCATATTAAAATTCTAAACTGATTTTGTAGGGATTATGGAGTCAAGGATTTCTAAGCAAGCAAGTACAAAGATCTAAAATTTAAATTCTTAGAAAAAAGCTGGAGTAAGCTAAATGAAATTTAGAGAGAAAAAACTGAAGGCAGAGAAGCAAGTTAAGCATCTGTTATAAGAACTCAAATAACAAGTGATCAAGAAAATAAATGAAAAATGGAACAGGAAGGACAGATGTGAGTGTCATTTAAGAGGTTAAACGCTAAAGGATGTGGGACTCCCCTGGTGGTCCAGTGGTAAAGAATCCGCCTCCCAATGCAGGGGATGCGGGTTCAATCCCTGGTCGGGGAACTAAGATCCCACATGCCACGGGGCAACTACTGAGCCCGCACACCTCAACTAGAGAACTGTGTGCCTCAAACTACAAAGCCCACGTGCTCTGGAGCCCGAAAGCCGCAACTACAAAGACCAACACGCTCTGGAGCCCATGCACCACAATCAGAGAGAGAAAACCCTCGCACCACAACGAAGATCCCACATGCCGCAACAAAGACCCGACGCAGCCAAAAATAAAAATAAATTTAAAAAAAAAAAGAAAAATCATATTAAAAAAGCTAAAGGATATGGTGAATCATTTGTGGTGAATGATTAGGTATAAAACATGAGATAGATGAAAGAGTTAGAGATAATTCTGAGCTTTATAACTTGAGGTAAATGAGTGGTTCTACCATCAAATGAGATAGAAGATAAAGAAGAGCGAGAGGTAAACTTAGAGGGAAAAACTATGACTTACTTCACTGGCTTACTGGATGTGACCTATAGACAGGTACAAATCTCCAATTAACAAATGGAAATAGGGAACAAAGGAAAGATGTTAAGATCTATTACAGCACTGTCCAACAAAGCTTTCTACAATGAAGGAAATGTTCTATACCTGCGCTAACACAGCAGGTACTAGAGGTGACTAGTGCAAGAAAGGAACTGATTTTTCCTTGTATTTAATTTTAATTAATTTAAATTTAAATAGCTACAGGTGGCTAGTTGCTACCACATTGGACAGAGTATATCTAGAGACTTAAAAGGCATTTCCATTGTCTTTCTCTCACTTTCCAAACATATGAAAATTAAGATTCACATCTAACTTATTCAAATAGTTTTAAAATACCACCTTCAGTTAATATAAAACTGAGGAACTATGATCCATCCTCAGCCAAACAGTATGATTTCTTTCTTTTAAGTAATTTTTTTTTTTTCGGTACGCGGGCCTCTCACTGTTGTGGCCTCTCCCTTTGTGGAGCACAGGCTCCGGACACGCAGGCCCAGCGGCCATGGCTCATGGGCCCAGCCGCTCCATGGCATGTGGGATCTTCCCAGACCGGGGCACAAACCCGTGTCCCCTGCATCGGCAGGCAGACTCTCAACCACTGTGCCACCAGGGAAGCCCTTAAGTAATTCTTAATTCCATTTACAAATCAAAATGAAGCTAAGTAAAAACTGCATGGTCAGGACTTCCCTGACGGTCCAGTGGTTAAAACTTCGCCTTCCAATGCAGGGGGTGCGGGTTTGATCCCTGGTCGGGGAGCTAAGATCCCACATGCCTCCCGGCCAAGACACCAAAACATAAAACAGAAGAAATATTGTAACAAATTCAATAAAGACTTAAAAATGGTCCACAACAAAAAAAAAAACCTTAAAAAAATTTTTTTAATTAAAAAAAAAAAAATCAAAAAACTTCATGGTGTCATTAAGGTATAGTCTCACAAAACAAACCAGTCACAGATAAGGAGGCCTAGTCTGAGACCTAGTGCTCTACTCTTCATAATACTGACCTCTCCATCACTATCAGATATCACAATGAATGCATCCTCAAGTCTACGCTTCTTCTTCACATTGACAGGACTGGTAGTTTCTATATCTTTCCTCTCCAGGTTCTGAGCTTCAGAGACTTCTTTAACTTTTTTCTTTCTCCGTGGCATCCTTTTGTCTGAAATACAAGGAAAAATAATTTAAAGTATAAGTTTTTTAGATGCTATTTGTAATTTGGTCATGTAAAAAAAAAAGATAGGCATCTAACAGAAGTAAAACTGGATTTCTGAACTCTTCTACTACTCATTAAGATTTGTATTTTTTCTATAAAGGAAAAAATACATATATAAATATATAAACCTCATCTCTTCAGCGATATTTCAATAGGAAAAATACAATAATTTATCCTAGTTCCTTAAACATTAACTTAAATAATTGGTCCTCTTGACTATATATTATTATTTATTTAAAAGTTTTTTTTTAATACCAATGCCTCAACCCAATAAAGGACATCTTCAAAATACCCACTGCTAATATCATACTTAAAGGTGAAAGACTAAATGCTTTCCTCTTAGGACAGGAACAAGACAAGAATGTCTGCTTTCATCATTTCTATTGAACATTATACTGGAGGCTCTAGACAGGTCAATTAAGCAAGAAGAAGAAATAAAAGACATCCAAATAGGAAAGGAAGAAGTAAAACTACTGCCTTTTGTAGATGGCATGATCTTGTATTCAGAAAATAAGAACTAAGAAATCCACTAAAAAACTGTTATAATTAATGAAAAAGTTCAGCAAGATTGCTGGATACAAGGTAAATATACAAAAATCAATTATACTGTTATCTACTAGCAATAAATAATCCAAAAATGAAAATTTTAAATTCCATTCTTAATAGCATCAAAAATAATAAAATTCTTAAATAATAATAAAATTCTTAACAAAATTTAACAAAAGTGCAACACCTGCAACTGAAAACTTTAAAATATTGTTGAAAGATATAAAAGATCTAAGTAAATGCAAAGACATCCCATGTTCATGAACTGGAAGACTTGACATTGTTAAGACAACAATATTCCCCAAATTGCTCTACAGATACAACATAATCCCTAATACAATTCCTATTGGCTTTTTTGTAGACATAGACAAGTTGATCCTAAAATTCATATGGAAAAACAGAGGTCCCAGAATAGCCAAAATAATTTTGAAAAAAAGGAACAAAGCTGAAGGACTCACACATCTCAATTTCAAAACTTACTACAAAGCTACATCATCAAGACCGTGTGGCACTGGCACAAGAACAGAAATAAAGATAAATGGGATAGAAGAACTATTCACTATGTGACAGTCAGGAAAACACCCACACGTTTGCTATCAATTGCTTTCGACAAAGGTACCAAGATAGTTCAATGGGCAAAGTATAAGTCTCTTCAACAAATGGTACTGGGACAACCAGATATCCAAATGCAAAAGAATGAAACTGGACCTCTACCTCACATAATAAAGAACTGCACGAAATAAATGGATCAAAGACCAGAATGAAAGAGCAAAACCTATAAAATTCTTAAGCAAAACATATGTATAAAGCTTTGTCATCTTGGACAGGCAACAGTTTGTTAAATATGACATAAAAAGCATAAACAACAATGGGACTTCCCTGGTGGCGCAGTGGTTAAGAATCCACCTGCCAATGCATGGGACATGGGTTCAAGCCCTGGTCCAGGAAGATCCCACATGCCACACAGCAACTAAGCCCATGCACCACAACTACTGAGCCTGCACTCTAGAGCCCGTGATCCCCAACTACTGAGTGCACGTGCAACAACTACTGAAGCCTGCATGCCTAGAGCCCATGCTCTGCAAAAGAGAAGCCATCGCAGTGAAGCACACACACCGCAATGAAGAGCAGCCCCCACTTGCCGCAACTAGAGAAAGCCTGTGCGCAGCAACAAAGACCCAACGCAGCCAAAAATAAATAAATAAAATAAACATATGTATTTTTTTAAAAAAGCATAAGCAACAAAAGAAAGAACAGATAAACTGGGCTTCATCTTATTAAAAACCTTTGTGCTCCAAACCATAATATTAAGAAAAGTTTAAAAAAATAATAAAGAATGGGAAAAATATTTGCAAAGCATCTATATAATAAAGGAACTGTATACAGAATATATAAAGAACTCTTGCAACTCAACAGTAAAAGGGCAAATAAACCAACTATAAAATGGGCAAAGAATATGAACACACATTTCTCCAAAGAAGATATATAAATGACCAGTAAGCACATGAAAAGGTGTTCAACACAATTAGTCATCAGGCAAATGCAAAGCCCACTAATGATTGCTATAAAAAAATAATAGAAAACAACAAGTGCTGACGAGGATATGGAGAAATTGGAATCCTAGTATATTGTTGATGGGAATGTAAAATGTGTGGGGGAAAAAAGAAGGAATGAAGTATTAATACAGGCTACAACATGAATAAACCTTGAAAACATGTTTAGTCAAAGAAGGCAGTCACAAAATATCACATTTTATATGAAACATCCAGAAGAGCAAATCTATAAACATAGAAAGTAGATTAGTGGTTGTCAAGGACAGGGGGATTGGAAGAGTTGAAGAGTAACCACTAAGGGGCAGAGAGATTTCTTTTTTGAGGTAATAAAATGTTTTAAAATTCTATACTTTTCAACTGCATGTTTTTTAATTGAAAATATAATTGATGTACAATATTATGTTATTTTCAGGTATATTAGATAGTGATCTGACATTTGCATACATTATGAAATGATCACCATAATAAGTCTAGTAACTCATCTGCACCCATACAAAACTATTAAAATATTACTGACCATATTCCTTATGCTATTACATCCTCATGGCTTATTTATCTTTTAACTAGAGATTTATACCTCAATCCCTTTCATCAATTTTGCCCCATCTCCAATCCCCCTCCCCTTTGGCAACCGCCAGTTTATTCTCTGTATCTATGAGTCTGTTTTGTTTTGTTTTTTAGATTCCACATATAAGTGAGATCACACATCTGTACTTGTCTTTTTCTGTCAGACTTATTTCACTTAGCATAATACCCTCTAGATCTATGCTGTTCCAAATGGCAAAATTTCATTTTCTTATGGCTCAGTAATATTTCACTGTGTGTGTGTGTGTGTGTGTGTGTGTGTGTGTGTGTGTATGACTTCTTCTTTATCCACTAACATATCAATAGACATTTAGGTTGCTTCCATATCTTGGTTACTGTAAATAATGCTGCAATTAACAATGGTGTGCATATATCTTTTCAAATTAGTGTTTTGTTTTCTTCGGGTAAATACTCAGAAGTGAAATTGCTGGATTATATGGCAGTTCAGTTTTTTAATTTCAGTTGTATAGTTTAAGTGGGTGGATTATATGGTAAGTGAATCATATCTCAAAGTTGTGGGGGATTTTTATTTTAAGAAAACAGCAAATGTTGTCAAGGATGTGGAGAAATTTTTTATAAATTTATTTATTTATTGGCTGTGTTGGGTCTTTGTTGCTGTGTAAGGTCTTTCTCTAGTTGCAGCAAGCAGGGACTACTCTTCATTGCGTTGCACGGGCTTCTCATTGTGGTGGCTTCTCTTGTTGCAGAGCACCGGCTCTAGGCATGTGGGCTTCAGTAGTTGTGGCACACGGGCTCAGTAGCTGTGGCTCACAGGCTCTAGAGCACAGGCTCAGTAGTTGTGGCACATGGGCTTAGTTGCTCCACGGCATGTGGGATCTTCCTGGACCAGGGCTCGAACTCATGTCCCCTGAGTTGGCAGGCAGATTCTTAACCACTGCACCACCAAGGAAGTCCCAAGGATGCAGAGAAATTAAAACTTTCATCCACTGCTAGTGAGAATATAAAATTCTGCAGCTGCTGTGGAAAATAGCTTGGCAATTCCTCAAAAAGTTAAAATACACTTAGCAATTCTACTCCCAGGTAAACACCCAATAAAATTAAAAAGTATTCAAAAAAAAAACTTGTACTTAAATGTTCATAACAGCCTTAATTATAATAGCCAAAAAATGTAAATAACCCAAATGATGAATGGATACACAAAATGTGGGACATCCATAAAATGGAATATTGGTCAGCCTTAAAAAGGAATAAAGTACTAATACATGCTACAACATGGATAAACCTTGAAAACATTATGTTAAATGAAAGCAGCCAGACACAAAAGCCCACATATTGTATGATTCTGTCTATATGAAACATCCTGAATAGACAAATCTACAGAGACAGAAAGCAGATTAAGACTGCTAGAAGTTGGAGGACAGAGAAATATAGACTGACTACTTAATGACTATAGGGTTTCTTTCTGGGGTGATGAAAATGTTTAAAATTAGAAAGTGGTGATAGCTGCACAACATTTTGAAGGTACAAAAAGCTATTAAATTATACACTTTAAAATGACTAAAATGTTGGATTTTATGTTCTATGAATTCTACCTAAATTAAAAAAAAAACCTCCCCAGGTGATTTTACATTATAACCAAAGCAGAGACTTAATGACTTAAATAGTCACTGATTTAAAAAGAACAACCTTAGGACTTCCCTGGTGGCGCAGTGGTTAAGAATCCACCTGCCAATGCAGGGGACACGGGTTCGAGCCCTGGTCCGGGAAGACCCACATGCCACAGAGCAACTAAGCCCGTGTGCCACAACTACTGAGCCTGAGTGCCACAACTACTGAAGCCACGGGCCTAGAGCCCATGCTCCACAACAAGAGAAGCCACCACAATGAGAAGCCCACGCACCACAACTAGAGAAAGCCAGTGCGCAGCAACGAAGACCCAACATGGCCAATAAATAAATAAATAAATAAATAAATTTATTTAAAAAAAAAAAAAAAGAACAACCTTAGGGACTTCCCTGGTGGCATAGTGGATATGACTCCACGCTCCCAATGCAGGGGATCCAGGTTTGATCCCTGGTCAGGGAACTAGGTCCCACATGCACGCTGCAACTAAGAGTTTGCATGCCACAACTAAGGAGCCTGCCTGCCACAACTAAAACCTAACGCAATCAAACTTTTTTTTTTAAGGCAAAGCAATTTTAAAAAAATAAAATAAAAAGAACAACCTTAACTGTGTTACAAACTGCTCAAATTGTTTAATCATCCAACTACTCCTAAGGGAAATGTTACATCTTATTATCAAAAAAAGTCTGTACAGGGCTTCCCTGGTGGCGCAGTGGTTGGGAGTCCGCCTGCCGATGCAGGGGACGCGGGGATTCGTGCCCCGGTCCGGGAGGATCCCACGTGCCATGGAGCGGCTGGGCCCATAAGCCATAGCTGCTGAGCCTGCGCGTCCGGAGCCTGTGCTCCGCAATGGGAGGGGCTCCAGCAGTGAGAGGCCCACGTACCGCAAAAAAAAAAAAAAAAGTCTGTACAATCCTAGTATTAAGGGAGGATAGTAATAAAATGTACACCCAAACACTTCCAATCCAGAGTCATTCACAAAATCATTCCCTATCATAAGAATGGAAGCTAAACACAAATTTCTATTCTTAATGCATATTTTTTAATGACTTAAGTCTTGAAGAAATCACACAGAAAAGAAGAAAATATTAAGCTAATAGGTAAATTTTTTACTGTAGTATAGATGATTTACAATACTGTGTTGGTTCCAGGTGTACAGCAAGGTGATTCGGGTTTTTTTTTTCAGATTATTTTCCCTTACAGGTTATTATAAGATACCAAATACTGTTGTTCCCTGTGTTATACAGTAAATCCTTGCTGCTTATCCATTTTATGTATAGTAGTTTGTATCTGTTAATCCCCTACTCCTAATTTATCCCTCCCCACCCTTCCCTTTCCCCATTGGTAACCGTAAGTTTGTTTTCTATGTCTGTGAGTCTGTTTCTGTTTTATATACAGATTCATTTGTATTATTTTTTAGATTCCACATATAAGTATTATTATATACTTGTCTTTCTGTCTGACTTCACTTAGTATGATAATCTCTAGGGCCATCCATGTTGTTGCAAATGGCATTATTTCATTCATTTTCATGGCTGAGTAATATTCCATTTTACACACACACACACACACCACATCTCCTTAAACCAATCATCTATTGATGGGCATCTAGGTTGTTTCCATGTCTTGGCTATTGTAAATAGTGCTGTTATGAACATTGGGGTGTCTGTATCTTCTCAAATTAGAGGTTTTGTTTTTCGTTTTATACAGCAGATCAAATTAGAGTTTTTTTCATCTTTTCTGGATATATGCCTAGGAGTAGGATTACTGGATCATATGGTATCTCTACTTTTACTTTTTTAAGGAACTCCATAACTGTTTTCCATAGTGGCTGCATCAATTTACATTCCCACCAACAGTATAAAAGGGTTCCCTTTTCTCCACACTCTCTCCAGCATTTGTTATTTGTAGACTTTTTGATAGTCATTTCGACCAGCGTGAGGAATCACAAGATCTGAGATATGCCTATATATGAAATTCTAGAAAAGACTAATATAATCAATAGTGGAAAGAAAACAAACAAGTAATTGCCTTAGGGCAGACTGGGGGAGAGAGAGAAATGACTGATAACAGGCACAAGGGTACCTCCTGAGATAAGTGTTCTGTATCTTGATTATGGTGGTGGTGGGCTTCCCTGGTGGCGCAGTGGTTGAGAGTCCGCCTGCCGATGCAGGGGACACGGGTTCGTGCCCCGGTCCCGGAAGATCCCACATGCCGCGGAGCGGCTGGGCCCGTGAGCCATGGCCGCTGAGTCTGTGCGTCCGGAGCCTGTGCTCCACAACGGGAGAGGCCACAACAGTGAGAGGCCCTTGTACCGCAAAAAAAAAAAAAAAAAAAAAAAAATTAGCCAGAGTGGTGCTGGGAAAACTGGACAGCTACATGTAAAAGAATGAAATTAGAACACTCCCTAACACCATACACAAGAATAAAACTCAAAATGGATTAAAGACCTAAATGTAAGGCTGGACACTATAAAGCTCTTAGAGGAAAACATAGGCAGAACACTCTCTGACATAAATCACAGCAAGATCTTTTTTAAAAGACCCACCTCCTAGACTAATGAAAACAAAAATAAACAATGGGACCTAATTAAACTTAAAAGCTTTTGCACATAAAAGGAAACTATAACAAAATGAAAAGCCAACCCTCAGAATGAGAGAAAATATTTGCCAACGAAGCAATTGACAAGGGATTAATCTCCAAAATATACAAAGAGCACATGCAACTCAATATCAAAAATACAAACAACCCAATCAAAACATGGGCGGAAGACCTAAATAGACATTTCTCCAAAGAAGACATACAGGTGGCCAATAAACACATGAAAAGATGCCCAAGATCACTAATTATTAGAGAAATGCAAATCAAAACTACAATGAAGTATCACCTCACACCAGTCAGAAGGGCCATCATCAAAAAAAATCTACAAACAATAAATACTGGAGAGGGTGTGAAGAAAAGGAAACCCTCTTGCACTGTTGGTGGGAATGTAAATTGATACAGACACTATGGAGAACAGCATGGGGGTTCCTTAAAAAACTAAAAACAGAACTGCCATATGACCCAGCAATCCCACTCCTGGGCATATACCCGGAGAAAACCATAATTCAAAAAGATACATGCACCCCAATGTTCACTGCAGCGCTATTTACAATAGCCAGGACATGGAGCAAACCTAAATGTCCATCGACAGAAAAATGGATAAAGATGATGTGGTACATATATAAAGTGGAATATTAACCATAACAAGGAATGAAACTGTGCAATCTGCAGAGATGTGGATGGACCCAGAAACTGTCATACAGAGTGAAGTAAATCAGAAAGAGAAAAATATCGTATAATATCGCTTATATGTGGAATCCAGAAAAATGATACAGATGAACTTATCTGCAAAGCTGAAATAGACACAGATGTAGAGAATGGATGTATGGATACCAGGGGGGCGGGGGGGAAGGAGGGGGTGGGATGAATTGGGAGACTGGGACTGACACACATACACTACTATGTATAAAACAGATCACTAATGAGAACCTACTGTACAACACAGGAAACTCTACTCAATTTTCTGTGGTGACCTAAATGGGAAGGAAATCCAAAAAAGAGGGGCTATATGTATACATATAGCTGATTCACTTTGCTGTACAGCAAAAACTAACACAACACTGTAACTATACTTCAATAAAAATTAATTTAAAAAAAAACAGGAATTTTCAAATCATCACTAAAGACTAGAGAAGTGATCCCATGCCAAATAAGCAAAATTTGGAGGAGTTTTATTAGAAAATATTTTGGTTGAAAAAAATCAGAGAGACTATGCTGATCCAAAACCATAGTCCCAGGGACTCCTTTGGTGACGCAATGGTTAAGAAACCGCCTGCCAATTCAGAGAACATGGGTTCGATCCCTGGTCCAGGAAGATCCCACATGCCACACAGCAACTAAGCCCGTGTGCCGTAACTACTGAGCCTGCGCTCTAGAGCCCGCAAGCTATAACTACTGAGCCCATGCATGGCAACTACTTAAGCCCATGTGCTCTAAGGCCCACGTGCCACAACCACTGAGCCCATGTGCTGCAACTACTGAAGCCCGCGCGCCTAGAGCCCATGCTCTGCAACAAGAGAAGCCACCGCAATGAGAAGCCCGCACACCACAATGAAGAGCAGCCCCGCTCGCCACAACTAGAGAAAGCCCGCATGCAGCAATGAAGACCCAATGCAGCCAAAAAAATTAATTAATTAAACTAAAAAAAAAAAAATAGTCCCATACTTGAAAAACAAAACCGGAAAAGGGGAAAAGTAAAAGAGATTATTTTTATAACTTTCCTTCTCTCTCTTTCTCTCTCCCTCTGCTATGTCTTTGCTCTATCTCTGTCTCTTTCATGAACACGCACACATACACACATACACACTGACTCATCCATATACCTCGGTTCTGCGTGATGAAATCAATAGACAGACTCTTCTGGAACCTTCAGAGAGCAGAAAACTGAAATGCTAACTAGTGAGTAGATAGGGCTACAGGAATAAAGGATGACCTGATGAGAAGAGGCTAACAGTAGTAAGAATAGTAGCATGTCCCCTAAAACTGGTTTGAAAAGAGGGTCTCTGTTTACTGGATTCACCTGGTAAGGCAGCCAAAATTAGGTTGTGCCAGAACAAGGTGAAATCCATTGCCACATTATCTGCTTATAACTTTATCTCTGCTCTACATAAATAATGGTGTTTCTAGGATGCTGAAAATCACACTGAATGTAATCTCTTTACTGTTGCTTTTTCCGTAATACTGAATAAAACGTGGACGATTTCCACAATAAAAAAAAAAAAAAAAAACAGGGCTTCTCTGGTGGCGCAGTGGTTGAGAGTCCGCCTGCCGACGCAGGGGACACAGGTTCGTGCCCCAGTCCGGGAGGATCCCACATGCCACAGAGCGGCTGGGCCCATAAGCCATGGCCGCTGAGCCTGCGCGTCCGGAGCCTGTGCTCCACAACGGGAGAGGCCACAACAGTGAGAGGCCCGCGTACCCAAAAAAAAAAAAAAAAAAAAATTAGCCAAAGAATCGAAGTACACATTTCTCCAAAGATTATTTACAGATGGCAAGCAAATGCGTAAAAGATGTTCAATACGAATAGCCATCAGGGAAATGCAAATCAAAACCACGATGTGATACCACTTTACACCCACCAGAATGGGTGTATGATCAAAAAGACATACAATAAGTCTTCCCTGGTGGTGCAGTGGTTAAGAATCCGCCTGCCAATGCAGGGTACATGGTTTCGAGCCCTGGTCCAGGAAGATGCCACATGCCGCGGAGCAACTAAGCCCGTGTGCCACAACTACTGAGCCTGTGCTCTAGAGCCCAAGAGCCACAACTACTGAAGCCCGCGCAACTAGACCCTGTGCTCCGCAACAAGAGAAGCCACCGCAATGAGAAGCCCATGCACCGCAACAAAGAGTAGCCCCCGCTTGCAGTTGCGACTAGAGAAAGCCCGCACGCAGCAACAAAGACCCAACGCAGCCAAAAATAAATAAAAATAAAATAAATAAATAAAATATTTTTTAAAACTTATTAAAAAATTTAAAATAAAATTAAAAAAGACATACAATAACAAGTGTAGGCAAGGATTTGGAGAAATTGAACCCTCATACGCTACTGGTGGATATGTAAAATAGTGAAGCCTCTTTCGAAAACAGTCTAGCAGTTCCTCAAAATGTTAAAATTAGAGTTACCATAAAACTCAGCAATTCCACTCCTAGGTAAATAGCCAAAAGAAATTAAAATTTATGTCCACACAAAATCTTGTACATAAATGTTCACAAAGCAGCATTACTCATGAGAGCCCCACAATGGAAACACCACAAATGTCCATCAACAGGTGAAGGAATAATGTCACATCCATACAACAGAAAATTATCCAGCAATAAAAAGGAATGAAGCCTGATACATGTAACAACATACATAAAGCTTGAAAACATCATGCTAAGTAAAAGGAAGCCAGAAGGACCACATACTGTAAGACTCCATTTACATAAAATATCCATATTAGTAAATCTATATAGACAGAGAGTAGATCAGTGATTGCTTAGGGCTCAGGGGGAATGGTACTGATGGCTTAGGGGTATGGAGTTTCTCTTTGGGGTGAAGAAATGTTCTAAAATTAGTTGTTGTGATGGTTACACAACTCTGTGAAAATACTAAAAGCCAATGAATTGTACATTTAAGTGGGTAAATTGTATGGTATATGAATTATATCTCAATAAAGATGTTTAAAAAAAATTAACCTACTGTGACCAAGCCAGAACACTAGTTATCTCTGGAGGGTACTGACTGGGAAGGGGCACAGGTGACCCTTCTGAGGTGCTGGAAATGTTCCATATCTTTATTTGGGTGGCAGTTACATGGATGTATGTACTGAACTATACAATTAAGGTTGGTTCACTTCATTATATGTCAACAATACTTTTTTAAGAAGGGCTTTTTTTAATAATAAGTATTTGTAAGTGAATGAATATTTTAATTAATCCTCATAAAAACCTAAGAAGTATATATAATTATTATGAGGAAACATAGGTTCAGAAAAGTAACTTGCCCAAAGCCACAAAGCAGGCACTTGCACATCTGTCTCTCGACTCCAAATCCTGACTCCCAATACTCCATGACTTAATCTTTGGATTTCTTCCAACTGCTGCCTAATGTAAGGTATGCACACATAAATATTAGATGAATTATACTTTATGCTTATATTTAAATTATAGCGTAACTTATATATTTAAATTATTAAATATAATTCAATAAAATATACATTTAAATTATATATATTTAAATTACTAAATGCTATATAAAGGCACAGAAGGCTAAAATTATGATAGGCTGTAGGAAGCTATATGGAGAATAAATAAGACTTAAGGTGATCCTTGAATCTAAAAGAATATCATGAATAGGTAGGGATAAGTATGGGGGAAGACTGGAGGAATCATAGTTCCCTAAGAAAACATCTTGTAAGGAATAGTTTTTATCTTTTTAAGTGTTTCTTGTACATTTAGTTATTTAAACCAGTATGTTCAAACATGATAGCAGTGGTAGCTACACCACCAAATACATGTAATTCCTTAAAGATATTTAAATAAGTAAAAACTCTTCTCCCTAGCACAGAACCACCTTCAGGCTCAAAATGGGTTTTCAAACAATCACAGCAGATAAGGGATCAGTAAGAAGTGTTAAGTATTGGCACCCCACAGATTTCAAAATTCCAGTGCTTCATGAGATTTAGCCATACTATTTCCACAGAAATTCTAAGAGTAAAAAGGTCACTGCTCAGCCAATTTAAACGAACAACCTAACATATAGTTCAACTACTATTTAAGTTGCTACCCTTCAAAATGAAAAAAAAAATTAAAATCACTAAAATAATGATTTATCTTCAATTACTTGAACAGAGGCTACAGAATGAATTACCACTGTGTCTGCAAAGAAGGAACAGTGTCTAGATGCCAACAGTCTCTTCTTAATCATGACAGTTAGGAACAAAATGTCTATAAAGAATGCACAAGCAGGAAAGGTGACCCAAAAATGAGACTTGTTACATCACAGGTTGGTAGTGTCCTTGAAAATCTCCAATTTGGAAGATATTATTTTTCTTTTTTGTTCAGCACTTCCACCATCTTGATCTATCTGAAGAACAATCACTGACAAGATAATTTAAAATCTTGACATTCTCCCTACCAAATCTGTCAAAATTGCTCTGAAAGCTTGGTGGCACAGCGACCTTAACAGTCCTCTATGAATGATTGCCTTTTACGCCTAAATAAGTCACCATTCAAGAAACTCGGTACCAAGCTCTTCATCAACTGATCAGCTTGACTGTTTCTCCAATTTAAAAAAAGGTAAACGCACACACACACACCTGATGCTCTATTTTCCAGTTTATATTCAGCCTCAGTTTAGGACAAGTGTGTAAAAACAGAATCCAAACACACTGAGAAATAATTACAGTTATTTACTGAGTCCTTGGACACTATTTTAGGTACCTCACATGCATTATAGAGGTTACTCCTCCCAATAACTCTATGTGGTAGGCATCATTATTTTACGTTATTTTTATCACGATTTTACACATTAGGAAACATTCAAAATCAAACAGCTGGTAATTTCTCAAGTTCGTAAATGGGAAAGTTGGGAATTGAAGCGCGATGTGTCTGATTCCAGAGACACACTTTTGGATTCAACTAAAAGGCACTGCCTCTAACAGGAAAAAATAAAGACAGTAGCATAAACTTTCACTTTTTCCTGGGTGTTACTCATTCTCAGTGACTAAATACAAGAACAAGAACATTGGAGTCAGTCTGGCTGGATTCAAAACCAGCTCAACGACTTACGCCATGTGTCTTCGATCCTCAGTTATCTAATATGTAAAGTGAGGAGGATAAGAGTACCTATCTCACAAGATTGTCGTGAAGATTCAACAAATGTGTATATGTAAAAAGCCTGAAACACTATCACCGTACAGCGCGGAAACATACTAGTTCTGTTGGAGAGGAAAGTGGTAAATGATGATAAGGATTCCCAAGAAACATCTTTATATCTGGGCAAAAAAACTAGAGCACTCACCAACAAAACAGTAGCCTGGAGTAGGGAGGGAGCGTGAGGAGAAAGGGGCGGAGGGGCCCAGTCGCCCTGACTCCGCGAGAAGTCCCGGCTGTGGGACCCCGCGGAAGGAGGCGGCGCGGACGGAGGCCGCTCGCGGGGTGCTCAGCGTGAGAAAGACGCCTTCGAGGGGCTGGCGGGAACCAGAGCCCTTCGCCAGGGGAACCCGGGGAGAATAAAGACCGCACCCTGTGTGTGAGGGGCGCGGTCCGGGCACCCGAGGGCGGAAGCCCATCCGGCGTCACCAGGGGCCCACCAGGCGTCGAGAGGCGCCCAGTACCCTGAGGAGCCATCCCCGGTTTTCCAAGGGGCCTACCCCGCCGTCCCAAAGGGCCGTCCCTTCAGGAGGCGCCCACCTCGGCGTCCGGAGAGACCCGCCTCACCGTCAAGAGGGCCCTACCCCCAAGTCAGAGGCGCCCCTCCGGGAGAGGAGTGGGCCGCGGCCCCCCTGAGGGTGAGAAGGAGGCGGGAAGCAAGCGGGCGGGAGGTGTACCGAAGCGTCAAGTACTCACCGACCGGTCCCCACCGCTTCGCTGAGCCCCCCTCTCTCAGGTGCAGCGGGTCGCAACCGTCCGCAGCACTTTAGGAACTAGGGGCGGACGAGCGCGCGCGAAGCTGGGATACCGCGAGGAGACGAGCTCTCGGGGCAGGCGCATGCGCGGGCGTCCGGGGACGGAACCAACCCGCACTGCGGGGGGGAGACTGCCGCCAGGACATACCAACCGTGTGAGGTGGGAGGCGCCATCAGCGCGAGGTGGATTCCATATCCAAGGGCATCCTGGGCACCTCCCGGTGGTCTCGCAGTTTGTTCGTTTGCTTTATCATTTGCTAGTGCTTTGAGGGAAACTAAAGAGTAGTAACAGGGTCCCCGAAACCCTACAGTGAAACCTTCAAAGGTTTCTCTGCCACATCAAGCCTCCTCTGGCCCTGTCTTTGCATGTATCTAAAGTTAGACTGAGGACTTACCTGGTGGCGCAGTGGTTAAGAATCCTCCTGCCAACGCAGGGGGACACGGGTTCATAGCCCTGCTCCGGGAAGATACCACATGCCGCAGAGCAACTAAGCCCATGTGCCACAACTACTGAGCCTGTGCTCTAGAGCCCACGAGCCACAACTACTGAGCCTGTGTTCCACAACTACTGAAGGCCGCGGTCGCCTAGAGCCCGTGCACCCCAATGAAGAGTGGTCCCCGCTCGCCACAGCTAGAGAAAGCCTGTGCACAGCAAAGAAGACCCAATGCAACCAAAACTAAATAAATTTATATAAATAAATAAAGTTAGACTGAAATTATCTGATAAGACCACTTGAAAACTATCTCCGGTGGCTTCCCTGGTGGCGCAGTGGTTGAGAGTCTGCCTGCCAATGCAGGGGACACGGGTTCGTGCCCCGGTCCGGGAAGATCCCACATGCCGCGGAGCGGCTGGGCCCGTGAGCCATGGCTGCTGAGCCTACGCGTCCGGAGCCTGTGCTCCGCAATGGGAGAGGCCACAAAAAAACGAAAACTATCTTTGGATGGTAAATGTTAAAGTCTGACCATTTCAGGGGAAGAAGGAAATCTGGGAAATGAAAACTCTTAGAGATGCCAGGTGGAAGCAAGAAATTAGAATAGCCACTTTTGGTGAAATTTAAAATGTGCATTTTATGACCCAGCAATTTCATGTATACAGGTGTGCAGAAGAAATTTTCATGTTCAAGCCCACTTCCCTGTGAAAAATGAAAACAAAGGAAATGTACAATAAGACATGAATGAATAAAACGTGGTATGTTCCTACAATAAAATATTACAACAAATAAAACTAATAAATGAGTCCTATATGTATCAACATTTGACAGCTCGTAAGAGTTGTTGAAATAGCAACGTCCCAAAGAATGTTACCGAAAATTCCGTCCTTGTCCCCTCGCCAAATGAGAATAATGAGGACAAGGTTTTGAGGATAAAGGAAAGAGAAATGTATTGATTTGCCAGCAAATGAGGAGGGTAGCAGACTAGCGCCTTGAAAACTATGACCTGCCTTCTGGGGAGAAAGCGTGTATTTAAAGCAAAGTCTTGGGGCTGGAGTTAAGATCAGAGGAACAAGCAAAAACAGCAAGAATGCCCACCCACGTTAATCAGTAACAAAGAATGCACAGTAGCAAAGAATTTAAGTTTTAGTTCCCAGCAAAGGAGGGAGAGAATGGGAAAAACAGTTTTAGAAATCATTCATTAGTTTTAGCCTTGTGGCTCTGTTATGTGTACATGTGAAATGATTTATGTAAATTTAAAAATACATAGAATTACAATATATACTGATTATGGAAAATATGTGTGTATAGAAAATGAACTAGATGAATATATGAATACACACTGGGATAATATGACGGCACGAGAGTGGGGAGGGGTGGAAGCCAGGATAAATGGAAAGGAGGAATAAAGAGCACTTTTGACAGGTCTTTCATGATTTCTTTAAAAAAAAGAAGAAAACTAAACGAAATGTTAACAGTTGGCTAGCTGAACTATAGGTACATTATTCTTAGTACTTTTTTTGTAACATTTTATTCTGGAATGCCCTTTTCCTATTCCCTCAACTCATCTACCTCCAATTGATCCACCAAAATCCAGCTCAGTCAATTCTTCCTCTGCTTCTTCTAACCCCAATTTGAGGCAGGAGACACATGGGCCCCCAGGGCAAACGGTTTGATTTCGTTCTTCGTGGACCGATACTCTGAGACAGAAACAACAGAAAAATTGAGAGAGGAGACTAGGCCCTCCTGGGATAGACTATAAGAGACCACATATTCCTCATTCTTTTCTTTTAAAATAAATTTAGTTAGTTAGTTTTGGCTGCATGGGGTCTTTGTTGCTGCGCGCAGGCTTTCTCTAGTTGCGGCAAGCAGGGGCTGCTCTTCATTGCGATGCGTGGGCTTCTCGTTGCAGTGGCTTCTCTTGTTGTGGAGCACAGGCTCTAGGCACGCAGGCTCCAGTAGTTGTGGCACACAGGCTCAGTAGTTGTGGCACACGGGCTTAGTTGCTCCACAGCATGTGGAATATTCCCAGAACAGGGATCGAACCCATGTCCCCTGCAATGGCAGGCGGACTCCAAACCACTGCGCCACCAGGGAAGTCCCTAAATTCCTCATTCTTGAAGTCTGGAGACCTCCCCAACTATACATGCACAGAAGGGCTCCTTGGAGGTCAAAAGGGAAGTGATGGCAACTAATGCTCACTACCCATAGGCCTCTTCAGTAGAATCCATCTTGGCTAAGAGATGTGCATGCACACACGGGAAAATCCTGAGATACACCAAATATGGACTCTGATCCAGGCAAATCAAAATGATTGGTCAAAGGAAACATGGAAGAAATGCCCCATAAAAGTGATTCAAGCTGCCATGAGGGTGCGACTCTCTCTCTGAGCCCACCCATGTGTCTATCCACACATACTGTACTCTTTTTTTCTCTTAATAAATACTTTACCTGTTTCACTACTTTCTGTCTTTGTGGGGATTCTTTTTCTGCAAAGCCGTACGGCCAGGGCTTTGTCACTGACGACCGTTCTAGTGGCTAGGATCCGGTGCTCTCACTGCCGGGACCCGACCTCAATCACTGGCCGGGAACTGAAATCCTGCTTCAAGCCACTGCAGGCCAAGGCCACCCATGATCATATTTGGTGCCGAAACCCAGGAATTCGGGAAGTCAAGGTAAACCGCGGGCTTCACCCAGCTGTGGCTTGAGGCCCCGGACTTTCACTCTTGCTCTGTCCGCTCCCAGCCTCGTGGCTCCCCACGACAACATAAGGGGTGGCAGGGGAATTTCCCAGGCCATGCAGATTCAAATAACACTTGGGTGACAGGTGACACTGTCCTTTGGGATGTGGTGGAAACATGATTTCCAATGGTGCAGGAGCCCCAGGGGTCTCTCTCTTGCTCTCCCTCTCTCTGTCCCGTAAGGAACCCTCCACTACGCCTTTCCTTCCCACCTTACTCGCACAACAAGGTCTCTTTCTCACTTCGTATCTCTGCCCCCTTTTAGGGAAGGATTTACTGGATATTATTCCTAAACTGCATCCCCGCCCCTGCCAAACCCAGTGCTGCCTGTGTCAGACAAAATTGTCAGACAATTCCCAATTCTATCTTAGTTGCCAGACAGATAGGGCAAAGGATTTTGGATTCTTCTGTTGTCTAGTCTCTCACCTCACTCAATGCCCAGAGATTTACTATGAGAATTTCTATACCTCCCAGCCCTCGAGCCTTGAAACCCATGACATCTTCCACAGCGCCCAACTCCAATTTTTTCAAGGGTTTGTCTTTGCATCTATCAGCCCCATCACTCCAGGCCTTAACAGCCTACATGCTGCTACAGACAGCCTATCGGACTGGCTGCTACCCAGAATCCCGAATTACAAACTTTGTAGATGCTCAGTCGCGAGAAATACACCCCACCATTGGAAGACTTATCATAGGACATAAACTTTGTAGACAAGGGATCCCTCTTAAGGAAAGCCCTGGCAACCGGTCTGCACTGATTCAAAAGCCCTTCTCTGGCCATGCTGAGGGAGACGCCTTGCACAAGGTACAAAGGAAGGCCAGAGACGTCTGGTCAAAAATTGATGGGAGAGTAGAGGTCGCTTGAAACCCCATCAGGTTCGAAGGGAATTTGGGGGACGCCCTGAACCCCTTCAGGTTAAACCCTCCTGGTAAATGTTTCCAGGACACCAGATTCTATTCTAGGAGTACTCTCGTGTTCTCGGTTGCAGGTTACTCAGCATGGAAGGATCCCCCTCCAAGCCAGAAGAGACACCTCTGGAGTGTATCCTTAAGAATTGGAAATTTGGGGACTTCCCTGGTGGCACAGTGGCCAATGAAGGGGACACAGGTTCGAGCCCTGGTCCGGGAGGATCCCACATGCCACAGAGCAACTAAGCCTGTGCTCTACAACTACTGAGCCTGTGCTCTAGAGCCTGTGAGCCACAACTACTGAGCCCACGTGCCACAACTACTGAAGCCCACGCACCTAGAGCCAGTGCTCCACAACAAGAGAGGTCATAACAATGAGAAGCCCATGCACCGCAACGAAGAGTAGCCCCCACTCGCCACAGCTAGAGAAAGCCCACGTGCAGCAGTGGAGACCCAACACAGTCAAAAAAATAAAGAAATAAAATAAAGAAATTAAAAGAAAAAAAAGTATACCACCATAGATTCCTCCACTTCCAAAGGTCAGTCCCTTCTGGGACAACACTTCATCAGCCAGTCCACACCTAATATTAGACAGAAACTCCAGAAGTTACAATTTGGCTCACAAGCCCCCATGTCCCAACTCCTAGATGTGGCCTTTGGGGTACTTAATAACTGAGATCAAGCTGGGGAAGAAGAGAGAACCCAACGTAAGAAAACACAGGCCAGGGCTCATGCAAAACTGATAGCTGTTGCTGTCAGCCATGGCTTGCGACCTCAGGATAACCCAAGGGGGCCAAGAAAAGTCGAACTATCGGTCTGGAGGTAAGACCAACAAGGGGGAGTGCTACAAATGCAAGTCAACTGGCCACTGGGCCTGAGATTGCCAGAAAGAGCCCCCCGGGCCGTGCCCAGTGTGTAAACAAACAGGTCATTAGAAGAGGGACTGCCCTCAGTCCCAAAGGGGAAGGCTCACTCCTGAGATGGCCATGCTGGACAACTGAGGCAGCCCGGGGATTCTGGCACCTCCCCCCAACAAGATATCTATCTCCGTCAAGGAGCTCCAGGTAGTCCTTGATGTGGCAGGTAAGAAAATCAATTTTTTAACTGATACAGGAGCCACTTACTCTGTCTTAATTTCTCACACTGGACCTCCTTCCTCTAAAAGCTGTACCGTGACTGGTGTCGACAGAAAGCCTCGCACCCATTACTTTACTGGGCCTCTCACTTGCCAATTTGAGCAGCGGTTAATTTCACATGCCTTTTTAGTTGTACCTGCGTGTCCAACCCCACTACTGGGGAGAGACCTTCTGAGCTCCCTTGGGGCCATACTCCGGTTAGGAGGCCCCGAGCCGCCCCTTATCTTAACTCTGACTAAGACGGACCAGCCAGAAGAGCAAGGTCCTATTCCCAGCCATATTCTACAGGCAGTGGACCCTTCAGCATGGGACAAAGGAATCCCTGGAAGGGCCATAATGCCCAACCTGTAAGAATTAGCCTTAGGCCAGAAATTGCCTATCCTAACAAAAGACAATATACCATAAAGCTGGAAGCAAAGAAGGGTTTACAACCCCTCATAGATAAATCCTTAAGGCATGGTCTTTTGGTGTCCTGCCAGTCTCCGTGCAGTGCTCCTGTTCTGCCAGTTGTTAAGCCAAACGGGGAATATAGGATGGTACAAGACCTTAGAGCAGTAAACGACACAGAGGTCCCTATTCATCCCCTCATGGCCATCCTTATAACCTATTAACCCAAATCCCTGAGGACGCCAAATGGTTTACTGTACTCGATCTCAAGGTTGCCTTCCTTGTTTTGCATGCCCACGCAGCTATATGGAAAGAGAGAGGGCTTCTAAATGCAAGAAACTCCCCTATAAAATATGGGGCTGAGATTTTACATCTCATGGAAGCAGTTCAAAAATCCACAACAGGTAGCAGTCATTCACTGCCATGGGCACCAAAAGGGAACTCCTCAAATTTCCCAAGGAAACAACACGGCAGATAGGGAAGCAAAGAAAGCAGCCCTGATGCCCATAACAGAAATGGCATTAATCCCATCCCTTACCCCGTCTAACGTTATACCCAGGTACTCGACTTCTGAAGAGACAAGAGGGGGAACTAAGGGAACAGATGGCTGGTGGCACATAGATCAGAAATTGCTCATACCTCTCTCTGACCAACGGAAAATTATTAAAGGGCTACATGATTCTCTCCATCTGGGGAAACATGCAATGTCTACAATTTATTTTTTTTAATAAATTTATTTATTTATTTATTTTGGGCTGCGTTGGGTCTTCATTGCTGCACATGGGCTTTCTTTAGTTGCGGTGAGTGGGGACTACTCTTTGTTGCAGTGCACAGGCTTCTCATTTTGGTGGCTTCTCTTGCTGTGGAGCATGGGCTCTATGCACACAGGCTTCAGTAATTGTGGCTCGCGGGGTCTAGAATGCAGGCTCAGTAGTTGTGGCATACGGGCTTAGTTGCTCCGCAGCATGTGGGATCTTCCCGGACCAGGGCATGAACCCGTGTCCCCTGCATTGGCTGGCAGATTCTTAACCACTGCACCACCAGGGAAGCCCACAATGTCTACAATTGTTTTCCGACTTTTTACAGGAAAAGGGCTCCTGCAGACAGTTAAAGGAGTTACTCAAGCCTGTGCTGTTTGTGCCACTCAATCCAGGAAGCAACCTTAAGCCTCCCCATCTCGTTAGCCCAGTCCAGCGACGTGGTACTTACCCAGGAGAGGACTGGCAAATAGAGTTCACTCAGATGCCCTCTTTCCAGGGCTTCAAATACTTACTAGTCTTTATAGATACTTTTACTGGATGGATAGAGGCCTTCCCTACCAGAACAGAGAAGGCAACTGAAGTAGCTGAGGCACTCCTAAAGGAAATTATTCCTAGATTTGGGTTGCCCCGTCATCTTCAGAGTGACAATGGACCTTTGTTTGTAGCAAAGTCACACAACAGCTTTCACAGGCTTCAGGAATTAAATACCACCTCCATTCATCTGGGGGACCTCAGTCCTCAGGAAAAGTAGAACAGGCTAATCATACTCTAAAGAAAACCTTAGGCAAGCTCAGTCAGCAAACGTCAGAGTCGTGGTATCGCCTGTTGCCAATAGCCCTCTTAAGGGTCAGAGCAGCCCCTAAAGCAACCATTAAGTTAAACCCTTTAGAAATGACATATGGAAGGCCATTCCTTACTCTGGACATGCTAACTGACCCAGAAACCCAGGCTCATCTTAGATACATTATAAACCTAGGCCATGTCCAGAGGCTATACAAGAGCATGGCAACAGAGTACAGCCCTCTCCAGATGACAGTCCCAATCACCATGTTGTAAACCCTGGAGACTGGGTACTTTTAAAGACCTGGAAAAATGAGTCCCCTGGTGACCAGCTACTCCCGAAATGGAAGGGTCGTTACCAAGGCCTGCTGAGCACTCCTACGGCAGTTAAACTCCAGGGGGTCACCAGCTGGGTTCATCTGTCCAGGATTAAACCTGTCTCCACCGATATGTTACAGGAACCTGAAGACCCACATTCCAGCCATCCCTGTGGATCCACCCCTTCCTCAGAGTCTCCACAGGATCCAGAAGACCCAGGACAGCCTGAAAATTCCAGGTGGATGAGTGAGCCACTCCAAGACCTGAAGCTCTTATTCAAAAAGGACAGAAAGATTTCTTAGACCCTAGGCTAAGTACCCATAGCCACTATCTTCCTTTTCCCTTCCAGCACTCCAATCCACTTACAGAATAATTGATATGCTCTGGTAGATTTTGATAACTATTGTCTTCTTTGCTCTCACCCTTGCTTTCAGAATTCACTGAACTTCTCTGCCCGTGCTGGGTGATTTAAATATGACCCTGACTGGTACGTCTATGAAGCTACTAATTGTCTTAGCTTTTCTATGCCTATTTCCCTTATCCACAGGATGGACAGACAACTCTCTGCCTCGCATTGCACAAACTCTTGCTTCCTCCATTCAGTTGAGAGTGCTGGATTTATTTACCCCAAGCTAAGTCCATCGTGGACCATAGCAACCCCTTTGTCCGTCCCATAAGGAATTTTAGCCCTAAGTTCCTGATGGAAAATGGCCTTCTACCAGAGACCCAAGGCTCAGCAGCATGGTAATGTACAGAGTCAGAATTGTTCATTTTCCTACTGAAGAAAATTCTAATGTCTCTTGCCTAACCCTCTCCTTAGCAACAGAAGGAGAGTATGAACTCAAACTGGGAGGATGAAGAATTGGCATTAAAGCACCCCAGCACTTTGTAATGGTCCCTCCTAAGCCAGAATTCCAGTTACCTATTTGTGCTCAAACCCTAACTCACTACCCGAAGGAAGAAGGATCCACACGGGAGAAGCAGATAGCAGGATGGACGTGGATGGAAGCGTTGGGTTTATAGCTAGAGAACATTTCCATAACAATAGAATTGGATGGCTAGGTTTTAAAATCATGGGTGAGGGGCTTCCCTGGTGGCACAGTGGTTAAGAATCTGACTGCCAATGCAGGGGACACGGGTTCAAACCCTGGTCTGGGAAGATCCCACATGATGCAGAGCAACTAAGCCCCTGTGCCACAACTACTGAGCCCGCATGCCACAACTACTGGAGCCCGTGCAGCTAGAGCCCGTGCTCCACAACAAGAGAAGCCACCACAATAAGATGCCTGCACACTGCAACAAAGAGTAGCCCCCCGCTCGCCACAACTAGCAAAAGCCCATACGCAGCAACAAAGACCCAATGCAGCCAAAAATAAATTAATTTTTTTTAATTAAAAAAAAAATACATGCACACCAATGTTCACTGCAGCACTATTTACAGTAGCCGGGACATGGAAGCAACCTAAATGTCCATCAACAGAGGAATGGATAAAGAAGATGTAGTACATATATACAATGGAATATTATTCAGCCACAAAAAAGAACAAAATAATGCCATTTGCAGCAACATGGATCGACCTAGAGATTGTCATACTGAGGGAATTAAGTCAGATGCTATCACTTAGATGTGGAATCTAAAAAAAGGGTACAAACGAACTTATTTACAAAATAGAAATAGGGTTACAGACATAAGAAACTTACAGTCGCCGGGGTAAGGGGGGGAGGGATAAATTGGGAGACTGGGATTGACATATACATACTACTACATATAAAATAGATAACTAATAAGGACCTACTGTATAGCACAGGGAACTCTACTCAATACCCTGTAATGGACTATACGGGAAAGAATCTAAAAAAAAGTGGATATATGTATATGTACAATTGATTCACTTTGCTGTACGCCTGAAACTAACACAACATTGTAAATCAACTATACTCCATTAAAATTTTCAAAAAATAAATAAATTAAAACAAAAATAAAAAACTATTTCCTACTATGTAGAAGTAGGGCTCCTCAGAAAAAAGGTTGACTCCAGGAAAAGTACAAGATGAACCTGGATCATCTTTTTTTTTTTTTGACTGCGTTGGGCCTTCATTGCTGCACAAGGTCTTTTTCTAGCTTCAGTGAATGGGGGCTACTCTTCATTGCGGTGCGCGGGCTTCTCATTGCGGTGGCTTCTCTTGTTGCGGAGCATGGGCTCTAGGCACGCAGGCTTCAGTAGATATGGCTCACAGGCTCTAGAGCACAGGCTCAGTAGTTGTGGCACACAGGCTTAGTTGCTCTGTGTCATATGGGATATTCCCGGACCAGGGCTCGAATCCATGAACCCTGCATTGGCAGGCGGATTCTTAACCACTGCGCCACCAGGGAAGTCCCCCTAGATCATCTTATTGTGCAAGAAAGTAAAGAAGTATTCAAAGAAGGATGAGGACATGTCAAAAATACATAGAAGCCAAATTTAAGGGTCAAATATGGGACAACATAAACATCAAAATAAATAATGATAGCCATGGATTATAACTCATTGAATAAAATAATAATTCTTGAGTCTATATTTATAAATCAATAAATAAATAAGAAGGAGCAAGCTCTTCCATTAAGTAGAATGGTAACTATTTTTTTTAATATTTACTTATTTATTTATTTGGCTGTGCCGGGTCTTCATTGCAGCCTGGGATCTTTAGTTGTGGCATGCAGGATCTTTACTTGTGGCATGGGAACTCTTAGTTGCGGCATGTGGGATCTAGTTCCTTGACCAGAGATCAAACCCAGGCCCCCTGCATTAGGAGTGCAGAGTCTTAGCCACTGGACCACCAGGGAAGTCCCAGAATGATAAAACTATTAAATGTAGAAGGAATGATGAAATTAGAAAAGCACCATTTGGCAACCATCAGAGTAATAATTAAGGCAAGTGCCATCAATAAATGCTAGAACTAGTGGCTGCAAGGCTGACTACCAGGATATTTATATACTTTCAAAGAATTTCCTCACAAGATACTTATTAATTACAAAGGGAAAACTAACTTTACAATGGAGAAAACTGATGGGCAGCACCTTAACTGAGTGATCAGAGATACTATCACTAGTAGTAAGACACATCAACATCATGTAAACCTGATATGATGCCTATGGTAACACTGCCAAAAATGCATAAACTTGAAACTAATCATGGAGAAACAGAGATAAACCCAAACCGAGGGACATTCTACAAAATAACTGGTTTGTACTCTTCAAATATATCAATGGCATGAAAGACAAAAGCTGAAGTATTCTTCCAGACTAAAGGAAACTAAAGAGACATGATAACTGAATGGAACTTATGATCTGGAATTTTCTTTTGCTATAAAAGAAATTATTGGGACAATTAGTGACATCTTAATAAGGTTTATAGATTAGATAATACTGTTGTGTCAATGTAATTTTTAGTGTTGAGAACTGTACTGTGATTATGTATGAAAATGTCCTTGTATTTACACTGATGTAGAGTAAACTGGCATCATTTCTGCAACTTGATCTCAAATGGTTCTAAAGCAAATGTAGAGAAAAGGATAGACGTAAAATAGGAAACTGCTAACATCTGGGAAATCTGGATGAAGAGTATATGGAAAGTCTTTGTACTATTCAATCAACTTTTCTATAACTCTGAAGTTAAAAGAATGGGGGCTTCACTGGTGGCGCAGTGGTTGAGAGTCCACCTGCCGATGCAGGGGACACGGGTTCGTGCCCCGGTCTGGGAGGATCCCACATGCCGCCGAGCAGTTGGGCCCATGAGCCATGGCCGCTGAGCCTGCGCGTCCGGAGCCTATGCTCTGCAAAGGGAGAGGCCACAACGGTGAGAGGCCCGCGTACCGCAAAAAAAAAAAAAGAAGAATGGGAGTAGGACTTCCCTGGTGGCACCAGTGGTTAAGAATCCATCAGCCAATGCAGGGGACAAGGGTTTGATCTCTGGTCTGGGAAGATCCCACATGCCACGGAGCAACTAAGCCCATGCACCACAACTACTGAGCTTGCACTCTACAGCCCACAAGCCACAACTACTGAGCCCGAGTGCCACAACTACTGAAGCCCGTGCATTCTAGGGTCCAAGTGTTGCAACTACCGAGCCTGCATGCTGCAACTACTGAAGTCCACACACCTAGAGCCCGTGCTCCGCAACAAGAAGCCACCACAATAAGAAGCCCGCACACTGCAATGAAGAGTAGTCCCAGCTCGCCGCAGCTAGAGAAAGCCTGTGCACATCAACGAAGACCCAATGCAGCCAAAAAAAAAAGAAGAAGAAGAAGAATGGGAGTATACTAAATAATTATTCTGATTAAAAGACTTCATTTGCCACCTATAATACCCAAGTTCAAAATTTTGTCTTTATCTAGACTACCTCATTATTCTAATTAATTGATTTTATAAATAACTGTTACAATTTTAAAATTATAAAATAACTTATTAATAAGTTACCACTTTTATCCCTTTCAAACATTAGAAATCTATATAGGTTCATGTTTGAAAAAGAGTTCTACTACTGATCTACTCAACTTTCCCAATTTACTGTTTGGGAAACTGAATCACAAGGAGGAAAGGTGACTAGTGATTTGCCAAAGTCACACAGTTATAAACAATGTTCAGACTGTCAAACACACAGAGTGTGTTAAGAAACATAAGAAAAATGTTAACAATAAAGAAGCACTAGGAGAAAAGTACAGCATCACTAATAAATAAACAAATACAAAATAAAAGTCCCACAGCACATTTGCTAAATTAGCAAAAACAAATAAAACAGACAAAACTCAATGCTAACAGAACTGTGAGAAAATAAGTATATTGCTGCACTGAGAAAGCAATATAAACAAGTATAATCTTTCCAGAGAGAAATTTGGCAATAACTATCAAGAGTCATAAAAATGATCATACTCTCAATCACATTGGGAAATGCATCTCAAGGAGATGATTCAAAAGAGAGAAGAACAGATTTGAACAAAGATGATTATAGCCAAACAGTTTGTTACAGCTAAAAACTAGAAACTATACAAATGCTCACCCATGGGAGAAAGGCTAACTTGAAACGGGCCATGGTAGAGCAATACAATAACAGATTATTACATTACCACCAGAAATAGCAACAATAGGACCTTGTAGAAATGAGGCAAATATCCTATCAAGTAAGGTTAGGCTAAACATAATGGAATCCCAAGAAACCCATACACAGTGCTGACAGCTAATAGAAAATTTGTATGTAAGTATCAAAGGAACATCTACTTATAACTAGTAGATGTTTTGAAGTTGAAATCTTTTGTGGGGGAATCTTTTTTAAAAAACATGACTTTTATTGTATAATGAAACCCATGTAAAGGAGAATTGGGAGGGGTGACCATGGCCAGAAGCCAGTGACTACAACCCCTCAATTCTGACAGAATTCTGTCAGGTTTCCACTTTCTTTTTTAAAACAAGTTCATTGAGATGTAATTAACAACTTCATAAAATTCACCTACTTAGAGGATCAACATACAGCAAGACAGTGTGAAGAGCTCCACTGACCTGCACCCCCAGCAAAACTGGTGAAAATTATTTTAAAAGCAACCATTTCAAGCCTCTGGAAAGAATCCAAAGGGCAAAGAATAAAGAAAGAAATACCTACTCCAAAAAAATCTACAAAAATTAGGTAAGAAAGGGGGCCTCCCTGGCGGTCCAGTGGCTAAGACTCCACACTTCCACTGCAGGGGGCACAGGTTCAATTCCCTAGTCAGAGAACTAGATCCCTGAATGCCGCGTGGTGCAGAAAAAAAAAAAAATTAGGTAAGACAAGTGAGAGTCTATGGTATTAGAACCATGACCACTCCCTCTCTCCACCCTCCCAGCTCAGTGAGGTACAGATTCCCCTCCAGACTGCTACAGCCAAGAACGCAGCTCCCAGTTGAAGGGCTGTCTTACAATGAGAAACAGGACATCTGTGCTTCTCGTTCTGTCCCTGTTGCCGAGGCTAAGTCCCAGGCAAAAAGAGTTGAGAAGTTGAGGCTCCCTTCTTCCACCCAGCTCCTGCTCATGGAATTGAGGCTCTAACTTTGGGTACATCACACTGAGAATACTAAGGCACTGGATCACCCACACCGCAGTGATCAGACATGTAACTCCACATCAGTATAGTTAAGCCAAGAGGTCCTCAGGCTGCTGCTCTCCCTCAACACCAAGTCCTCAGATCCTAAAGTGGGGGTTCACTCAGAGAGAAGCTTGCCATTGTATCTATCTTCAGTTTCTATCTACAATAAGGTGTAGATAGGTGATGGATGGATGGATGGATGGATAGATAGATAGGTAGATAGATAACAGATAGATAGATAGATTCATTTATTTTAAGGAATTGGCTCACACAATTATGAAAGCAGACAAGTCCTAAGATCTCAAGGGTGAGTCAGCAAGCTGGAGACCTAGGAGAGCTGATGGCTTAGTTCCCAGTCGAGCCCAAAGGGCTGAGAACCAGGAGAGTCAATGGTGTAGTTCTCATCCAAAGACCAGCAGACTTGAGATCCATGAAGAGCCAATGTTTTAGTTTGAGTTTGAAAGCAGGAGAAAAGCCAATGTCCCTGGGGTTTTTTTTGTTTGTTTTTTTTTACGGTACACGGACCTCTCACTGTTGTGGCCTCTCCTGCTGCAGAGCACAGGCTCCGGACGCGCAGGCCCAGTGGCCATGACTCACGGGCCCAGCCACTCCATGGCATGTGGGATCCTCCCGGACCGGGGCACGAACCTGTGTCCCCTGCATCGGCAGGCGGACTCTCAACCACTGCACCACCAGGGAAGCCCCCCAATGTCCCTGTTTGATGGCAGTCATATATGAAGAATTCCCTCTTACTCAGGGAGATTCAGCATTTTTGTTCTACTCAGGCCTTCAACTGACTGCATGAGGTCAAATCATGTTAGGAAGAGTGATCTGCTTTACTCAGTCTACCAATAATAAATGTTAATCTCAAATAAAAACACCCTCGCAGAAACATTCAGTATGAGGAACATCTAAACATTCCATGGCCCAGTCAAGTTGACACGTAAAATTAACCATAATAGTTGCTATAAGAAATAATCTAAAACATCCAGTTTCCAACAAAAAAATTACAAGGCATGCAAATAAACAGGAGAGTATGATCCATACAACCAATAAAAACTGGCAACAGAAACTGTGAGCACAACCAGATGTTAGATATATACGAAAAAAAAAACTTTAAAGAAGCCATTATGTACATATTCACAGAACCAAAGAATAAAAGAAGATATGATGACACTGTCCCATCAAATAGAGAATAGCAATAAAGAGATAGAAATTATAAAACAAGAACCAGCTGGAAATTCTGGAGCTGAAAAATATAATAACTGAAATTAAAAATTCCCTAGAGGGACACAACAGTAGATATGAATCATGAGAAGAAAGAATAAGCAAATTTGAAGATAGATCAATAGAAACTATTCAAAATGAAAAAGGAGAAAAAAGAATGAAGAAAAATAAACAGAACCTGAGAGAAATGTGGGACACCATTAAGCACACTAACAAACGTATAATTAGAGTACCAGAAGGGGAGGAGGGAGAGAAAAGAAAGGAATAAGTATTTGAAGAAATTAATGGCTGAAAACATCCCAAATTTATTTAAAAATAATAACCTATACAACCAGGAAGCACAACAAATCCAAGTAGGATAAACACAAAAAGATCCACAGACACTTCATAATAGAAATGCTGCAAGTCAAAGAGAAAATTTTTGAAAAAAGCAAGAAAAAATGATGCTTTACATACATGGGAATCCTAATAAGATTAACAGGCAACTTCTCAGCAGAATCAATGGAAACCAGAAGGCACTGGGATAACATATTCAAAGCACACAAAGAAAAAAACCTGTCAACCAAAAATCTTATACCCAGCAAAGCTATCTTCCAACAAAGAAGGTGAAATAAAGACTTTCCCAGATTAAAAATACAAACAAACAAACATGAACAAAACAGGGAACTGTTGCTAGCAGACCCACCTTACAGGAAATATTAAAGGAAGTTGTTCACGCCGAAGGTAAGTGACTCCAGATGGGAATGTGAGACTACATGAAAAAAGAATTGGTAAAGGCAATTATGTAATTATTTGACAGTGTACAGGCATATCTCATTTTATTGCTCTTTGCTTTACTGCACTTCACAGATACTGCATTTTTTACAAATTGAAGGTTTGTGGCAACCCTGTGTTGAGAAAGTTTATTGGTGCCATTTTTCCAATAGCATTTGCTCACTTTGTGTTTCTGTATCACATTTGGTAATTTTCACAATATTTTAAACTTTTTCATTATTATTATGTTTGTTATAGTGATCTGTGATCAGTGATCTTTGATGTTGTTATTGTAATTGTTTTGGAGTGCCACAAACCACACCCATATAAGATGGTGAACTTAATTAATAAATGCTGGGTATGCTCTGAGTGCTCCACCTACCAGCGATTTCCCTGTCTCTCTCCCTCTCTTCCAGCCTCCCTATTCCCTGAGACACAACAATACTGAAATAGGCCATTTAATAACCCTACAATGGCCTCTAAGTGTTTAAGTGAAAAGAAGAGTCAACTGCTGCAGCAAACTTCATTGTTGTCTTATTTTAAGAAATTGCCACAGGCACCACTACCTTCAGCAACCACCACCCTGATCAGTTAGCAGCCATCAACACGAAGGCAACACCCTCCACCAGCAAAGACTATGACGTGCGAAGGTTCAAATGATAATTAGCATTTTTTAGCAACAGTGTTTTTTAATTAAGGTACATACATTGTTTTTTTAGACATATGCTATTGCATACTTAACAGACTACAGTATAGTGTAAACATAACTTCTATATGCACTGGGAAACAAAAAAATTCGTATGACTTGTATTATTACAATATTTGCTTTTATTGCAGTAGTCCGGAACCAAACCTGAGATATTGCCAAGGTATGCCTGTAAATGTCTCTTTTTTCTCCTTTCTTTTCCTTAACGGATATAAAAATATTGTATAATATGATATAATGTACTGTTGGTACTATAACATATAGAAATGTAATATGTATGTTATATATTTGCTAATAAGAGCACAAAAAAATGGGTGGGAGGAAAGCTGTATTGAGGTAAGGAAGTGACTATATATGGTAAAGTAACAATGTATTGTTGGGTTTACAACACTGATTGTGTAATATGTATAACAATAACACCACAAAAAGGAGAAAACGGGAATAGAGCTATACAGGAATAACGCTTCTAGATAATAATGCTTATTATCACTAGAATAAGCTAGTATCAGAATGTGAAGCTGATTCTGATAAGATGTATATGGCAATCCCTAGAGCAGTCATTGAAAAAAAATTTTAATATAGTGGCAAATCAGTAAAGAAATTAAAATGCTACATTAGAAAATACTTAAAAACAAAAAAAAAGTAAAATGAGGGCTTCCCTGGTGGCACAGTGGTTGAGAGTCCGCCTGCCGATGCAGGGGACATGTGTTTGTGCCCCAGTCTGGGAAGATTCCACATGCCACGGAGTGGCTAGGCCCATGAGCCATGGCCACTGAGCCCGCGCGTCTGGAGCCTGTGCTCCGCAACGGGAGAGGCCACAACAGTGAGAGGCCCACGTACCACAAAAAAAAAAAAAAAAAGTAAAATGGCACATGTAAATCCAGATACATCAATAATATTATATATGAATGGGCTAAAAAATCCAATCAAAAGTCAGAGATTGTCAGACTGGATAAAAAAACATGATTCAACTATATGCTGACTCTAGGAGACACACTTTATATTCAAACATACAAAAAAACTGGAAGTAAAGGATGTAAAAAGACGTATCATGTAAACAGCAACTACAAGAAAGCTGGAATGGCTATAATAATATCATACAAAATAGACTTCAAAACAAAAAGAGGTTACTAGAGACACAGAAGGATATTTTGTCATGATAAAAATATCAATACATCAGAAGATAACAGTTACAAACATAAATGCATCTAATAACAGACCACTAAAATACATAAAGCAAAAAACTAACAGAAATGAAAGGAGAAATACACAACTAAACAATCAAATTTGGAGAATCCAATACCCCACTTTCAACAACAGATAAAACAACACTCACATGATGACGTAAAATAAGACTTGAACAACACTATAAGGCAACTAGACCTTACAAACAACTATAAAACACTCCACCCGACAACAACAGAATACACACCCTTCTCAAGGGAACAAGGGACAGTCACCAGGATAGATCTTATACTAGGCCATAAAAAAAAACCTCAATAAATTTAAAAGGTTAGAAATAATTCAAAATATGTTCTCCAGTACAATGGAAAGAAATTAGAAATCAACTGCAGGAAAAACTTTGGGAAATTCACAAATACATAGAAATTAAGCAATGCACTCCCAAACAATAATGGGTCAAAGAAGAAGTCAAAAGGGGAATCAGGAAATAATTTGAGATGAATGAAAATCAAGACACAAAATACCAAAACTTATGAAATGCAACTAAAGCAGCGCTTAGAGGGAAACTTAACAGCTCTAATGGTGCTATTAAGAAAGGAGAGAGATCACAAATCAAAAATCTAAACTTCCACCTCAACACACTGGAAGAAGAAGAGTACAGTAAACCTAGAGCAAGCAGAAAGAAGAAAATAATAAAGAATGCAGCAGAGGGGGCTTCCCTGGTGGCGCAGTGGTTGGGAGTCCGCCTGCCGATGCAGGGGACACGGGTTCGTGCCCCGGTCCGGGAGGATCCCACGTGCCGCGGAGCGGCTGGTCCCATGGGCCGTGGCCGCTGGGCCTGCGCGTCCGGAGCCTGTACTCCGCAACGGGAGAGGCCGCGACGGTGAGGGGCCCGCGTACCGCAAAAAAAAAAAAAATACAGCAGAAATTAATAAAATAGAGGATATAAAAACAACAGAGAGGGCTTCCCTGGTGGCGCAGTGGTTGAGAGTCCGCCTGCCGATGCAAGAGGACACGGGTTCGTGTCCTGGTCTGGGAAGATCCCACATGCCGCAGAGCAGCTAGGCCTGTGAGCCATGGCCGCTGAGCTTGTGCGTCCAGAGCGCTCCGCAACCGGAGAGGCCATAACAGTGAGAGGCCCGCGTACCGTAAAAAACAAAACAAAACAAACAAACAAACAAAAAACCAGAGAAAAGCAGTAACACCAAATGCTTGTTCTTTGAAAAGATCTACACAGTTGACAAACATTTAGCAATACTAATCAAGATAAAAAAAATTCTTAAATTACCAGAATCATGGGACTTCCCTGGTGGTCCAGTGGTAGAGAATCCGCCTTCCAATGCTGGGGACTTGGGTTCGATCCCTGGTCGGGGAAATAAGATCCCACATGCCGCGAGGCAACTAAGCCCACATGCCACAACTACTGAGCTCGCCTGCCTCAATGAGAGAGCCCGCGTGCCACAAACTACAGAGCCCACGTGCTCTGCAGCCCGCGTGCCACAACTAGAGAGAGAAAACCTGCATGCCACAACTAGAGAGAAGCCCAAGCACTGCAATGAAAAGACCGTGGCCATAACAAAGATCCCTTGTGCTACAGCTAAGACCTGAGGGCAGCCAAAAAATAAGGAAAATAAATAAATACAATAAATAATTTTTTTTTAAATTACCAGAATCAGAAATAAAAGAAGGACATTACTATTGACCTTACAGAAATTAAAAAAGATCATAAAAGAATTCTATGAACAACTGTAGGCCAAAATTTTGATAAATTAGATGAAAAGGACAAATTCCTAGAAAGACACAAACTATCAAAACTGGCTCAAGAAGAAATACACAATCTGAGTTTATCTACAGTAAGTGAAGAGATTGAAATAGTAATCAAAAAACTTCCCAGAGAGAAAAGCCCAGGCCCAGATGGCTTCATCACTGAATTCTACCAAACATTTAAAGAATTCATAACAATTCTTCAAAAATTATTCTAAAAAAAAGAACAAAAAAGAGAGGGGGGAATTCCCTGGCGATCCAGTGGTTAGGGTTCCGCACTTCCACTGCAGGGGGCATGGGTTCAGTCCCTGGTCAGGGAGCTAAGATCCTGCATGCTGCGTGGCACAGCCAAAAAATTAAAAAAATAAATTAAATAACTTTTAAAATTAAAAAAATTAAAAAAATAAATTAAATAACTTTTAAAATTAAAAAAATTAAAAATGGAAAATGAGAGAATATTTCCCAAGTCATTTCATGGGGCCAATATAACACTTAGGTCAAAAACAAAGACATCATAAGAAAACTACAAACCAATATCTCTTATGAATATGATTGCAATAATCCTCAACAAAATACTAGCAAACAAAATACAGCATTTTTTTCTTAATTTATTTATTTATGGCTGTGTTGGGTCTTTGCTTCTGTGCGAGGGCTTTCTCTAGTTGCGCAGAGCGGGGGCCACTCTTCATCGCGGTGCGCGAGCCTCTCACTATCGCGGCCTCTCTTGTTGCGGAGCACAGGCTCCAGACGTGCAGGCTCAGTAGTTGTGGCTCACGGGCCTAGTTGCTCCGCGGCATGTGGGATCTTCCCGAACCAGGGCTCGAACCCGTGTCCCCTGCATTGGCAGGCAGATTCTCAACCACTGCGCCACCAAGGAAGCCCCAAAATACAGCATTTTATAAAAAGATTTGTTCACCATTACCAACTGGGATTTATTATGTTAATGCAAGGTTGGTTTAATATCTGAAAACTAATATAATACATCACATCAATAATATAATACACCACATCCATTTCATGATTAAAAAAAAACAACTCAACAAACTTGGAATATAAAGGAAATAACTCAACCTCATGAAGGACATTTATGAAAAATCCACAGCTAACATCGTACTTAATAGTAAAAAACTAGATGCTTTCCCACTAAGATTTGGAACAAGACAAGAATGTTCATTCTTGCTACCTCTATTCAAAATTACATTGGAGGTTCTAGCCAAGACAATTAGAAAGAAATAAAAGGGACTTCCCTGGTAGCGCAGTGGTTAAGAATCTGCCCGCCAATGCAGGGGACATGGGTTCAAGCCCTGGTCCGGGAAGATCCCACATGCTGCAGAGCAACTAAGCCGGTGCACCACAACTACTGAGCCTGTGCTCTACAGCCCACGAGCCACAACTACTGAGTGTGCATGCCACAACTACTGAAGCCCGCGAGCCTAGAGCCTGTGCTCTGCAACAAGAGAAGCCACCTCACTGAGAAGCCCACACACTGCAACGAAAAGTAGACCCCGCTTACCGCAACTAGAGAAAGCCCATGTGCAGCAGTGAAGACCCAACACAGCCAAAAATAAATAAATAAATTTATTTTAAAAAATGAAAAAGAAAAGAAAGAAATAAAAGCCATCCAGATTGGAAAGGAAGAAGTAAAATGATCTCCATTTGCAGATGCAATGAACTTCAATATAGAAATTCCTAAGGGATCCACTAAAAAAATATTAGAATAAATAAGTTCAGCAAAGTTGTAAAAGCTCGGTAAATAAAAATAAACTATACTTCTGTACATTTGCAATGAACAATCTGAAAATGAAATTAAGAAAACAATTCCATTTACAATAGCATCATAAGGAATAAGATACTTAGGCATAACTTTAACAAAAGACATGTAGAACTTATACCTGAAAACTGTAAAGTGTTGTTGAAAGAAATTAAAGAAGATCTAAATAATTTAAAAAAATCCCATGTTCATGATCAGAAGACTTAACACTTAATATGGCAATACTCCTAAATTGATCTACAAATTGAACACCATCTCTATCAGAATCCCAGTGGACTTCTTTGTAGAAATTGACAAGCTAATGCTAAAATTCATATAGTGAACCAAAAATAGCCAAAACAACACACCTTCCTATTTCAAACTTATTACACAGCAATGATAATCAAGACAGTGTGATACTGGGAAAAGAACAGACACACAGATCAATGTAATATAATTGAGAAGCCAAAAATAAAACCATATATCTATGATCAATTTTTTAAATAAATTTATTTATTTATTTATCTATTTTTGGCTGCGTTGGGTCTTTGTTGCTGCACGTGGGCTTTAGTTGCAGCAAGCAGGGGCTACTCTTCATTGTGGTGCGCAAGCTTCTTATTGCGGTGGCTTCTTTTGTTACAGAGCACGGGCTCTAGGCACATGGGCTTCAGTAGCTGTGGTACGCAGGTTCAGTAGTTGTGGCACACAGGCTTAGTTGCTCCGTGGCATGTGGGATCTTCCCGGACCAGGGCTCGAACCCATGTCCCCTGCATTGGCAGGTGGATTCTTAACCACAGTGCCACCAGGGAAGTCCCTCTATGATCAATTTATTTCAACCCAGCCTTGGAACCAAAATTGGATGGTCCAAAGAAGATCACTGGGAAAAGAACAGTATTTTCAATAAATGGTGTAGGGACAACTGGTGTTGGACACTTACTTCACACAATATACAAAAAATTAACTCAAAATTGATCAAAGGGGGCTTCCCTGGTGGCACAGTGGTTGAGAGTCCGCCTGCCGATGCAGGGGGCGCAGGTTCGTGCCTGGGTCCGGGAGGATCCCACGTGCCGCGGAGCGGCTGGTCCCATGGGCCATCGCCGCTGGGCCTGCGCGTCCGGAGCCTATGCTCCGCGACGGGAGAGGCCACAGCAGTGAGAGGCCCGCGTACCGCAAAAAAAAAAAAAAAAATTGATCAAAGGTCCAAACTTAAGAGCTAAAACTATAAAACTCTTGGAAGACAACACAGGGGGGAATCTTCATGATCCTAGATTTGGCAAGGATACCTTGAATATGACATCGACAGCACAGGCAACAAAAAATAAACTGACTTCATCAAAATTAAAAACTTTTGTGCATGAAAGGACACCATCAAGAGAATAAAAAACAACCCACAGAATGGGGAAAAAAATTTGCAATCTGATAAGGGATTAATGTCCAGAATACATATATATTTTAAACTTTTATATCTCAACAACAACAACACACACAAACAACCCAATCCAAAAACAGACAACTTACAGTTAAAGGAAAACAGAGCCAATAGAGATAAAAGCTACACATCACCACAAAAAAGCCACCAATGCATCTCAAACTATCTGTGACAGAGGACAAGATTTGTTTTGTTTGTTAATTTCCAACCCTTACAGCCTGGTCTTAGGGTGCATGACTAGTATGCAGCTTGTACCACATGTACTTCACCACAAAAGTCCAACAACATGTGAAATGGACTATACCCTGACAACCCACTGATTGTGCCACTGGATACTGTGGCAACAACAAATTTGCTAAAAAAACTTCTAGATGATTCCCCTCAATTTCTGTACTTACTACCTTAGTATAGATTGTTATGAAGAGCTCATGGACCACCACCACACCACAAACCATATATACTGATTTTTTTTTTCTGGCCCACGCACCACGTTGGCTTGTGGGATCTCAGTTCCCTGACCAGGGATTGAACCCGGGCCACAGCAGTGAAAGTGTAGAATCCTAACCACTAGACCACCAGGGAACTCCCTCACAAACCATATTTTTAGATAGACTGTTTTTTAGAACAGTTTAGATTCACTGAACGATTGAGCAGAAGATAAAGAGATTACCAATCCTTTTTTTTTTTTTTTTTTTTTTTGGCCACATGGCATACGGGATGCTAGTTCCCCAACCAGGGATCAAACCCATGCCCCTTTCATTGGAAGCATGGAGTCTTAACCACTGGACTGCCAGAGAAGTCCCTACCAATCCATATTTTAAACAGCATTTTCCTAGGAGAAAGGGCAAAACTGAAGAAGACCAGTCCTAATACACAGTAAAACCAAGAATCCACAGCATCACTTTGCTGTACAGTAGAAATAAATACAACATTGTAAATCAACTATACTTCAATAAAATAATTTTTTAAAAAAATCTCAGAGAAAAAGAGATTGCCTTTGTGGTTACCAGAGGTGGAGGATGCAGGGAGGATGAACTGGATGAAGGCAGTCAAAAGGTACAAACTTCCAGTTATAACATAAATATAAGTACTAAGGATGTAATGTACAATATGATAAATATAACACTACTATATGTTACAAATGAAAGTTGTTAAGAGTATATCCTAAGGGTTCTCAACACAAGGAAAAAAATTGTTTTCTTTATCTTAAATTTTTATCTATATGAGATGATGGATGTTTATTAGACTTATTGTGGTAATTATTTCATGATATATTTAAGTCAAATCATTATGCTATACAACTTAAACTTGTACAGCCTGTATGTCAACAATATCTCAGTTATAAAAAGAAAGAAAATAGAAGAAAAGTTGAGAAATTTCATCAGATATCAGGAGTCTAAAAATAGAAAATGGAAATTGTAAAACTAAAAATTGCTATATCCAAAACTAAATATACCACAGGTGGACTTAATGTAGATTAAACATAGTAGGACAGAGGATTATTGAAGTAGAAGAAATGACAGTAGAAAATATCCAGATAGAAGCACAGGAGAAAAATACTATGGAATATACTTAGCATGTAAGAGAATTACAGGACACGGTGAAAAGTTCAAATATATATGAGTAATAGGAGTTCTAGGAGGAGAGAAGACAACAGAACAAAAATAAAATTTAAAGAAATACTGGATTAATTTAAATATTTTCTTTAAGAATTCACATATTTTTCAAAAATTTTCCTAAACTACAAAAGATATCAAACCATAGATTCAAGGAGTTCTCTGAACCCCAAACAGGATAAATACAACAAAATAAATAAATATAATAAAATACAAGGACATATCATACCAAAGTGCTAAAAGCAATGATAAACAGAAAATCTTAAAAACAGCCATATATAAAAGATACATTATGATCAAAGGAACATGAATACGATTCATGACTAACATTTCAACAACAACAATGGAAAACAGAAGTGGAATGCTTCAGAATGAAAAACAGCACTTTAAATTGATGGAAAAGGGACTTCCCTAGTGGCACAGTGGTTAAGAATCCACCTGCCGGGCTTCCCTGGTGGCTCAGTGGTTGAGAGTCCGCCTGCCGATGAGGGGACACGGGTTCGTGCCCTGGTCCGGAAGGATCCCACATGCCGCGGAGCGGCTAGGCCCGTGAGCCATGGACGCTGAGCCTGTGCGTCCGGAGCCTGTGCTCCGCAATGGGAGAGGCCACAACAGTGAGAGGCCTGCGTACCACAAAAAAAAAAGAAAAGAAAAAGAAAAAAGAATCCACCTGCCAATGCTGTGGACACGGGTTCCAATATCTCCACATCTTTGTATTGCTGGTGGGAATATAAAATGGCATACCCGCTGTAGAAAACAGTATGGCCATTCTTCAAAAAGATAAACATAGAATTTCTATATAATCCAGCAATTCCACTTCTAGGTATAATACTTAAGAGAATTGAAAGCATGGATCCAAACAGATATTTGAACAGCAATGTTCACAGAAGCATTATTCACAATAGCCAAAAGGTAGAAGCAACCCAGTGTCCATTGATGAATGAATGGATGGATAAACAAAATGTGGTACATACATACAATGGAATATTTTTCAGCCTTAAGAAAGAAGGAAATTGTGATACATGACACAACATAAATGAACCTTAAAAACATCATGCCGGGACTTCCCTGGTGGTCCACTGGTTAAGAATCGGCCTTCAGAGGGCTTCTGGGAAGATGGCGTTAGAGTAAGACACGGAGATCACCTTCCTCCCCACAGATACACCAGAAATACATCTACACATGGAACAACTCCTACAGAACACCTACTGAACGCTGGCAGAAGACCTCAGACCTCCCAAAAGGCAAAAAAAAAAACCCACGTACCTGGGTAGGGCAAAAGAAAAAAGAATAAACAGAGACAAAAGGATAGGGACGGGACCTCCACCAGTGGGAGGGAGCTGTGAAGGAGGAAAGGTTTCCACACACTAGGAAGCCCCTTCGCGGGCGGAGACTGCGGGTGGCGGAGGGGGGAACCTTCGGAGCCGCGGAGGAGAGCACAGCAACAGGGGTGCGGAGGGCAAAGCGGAGACAGTCCTGCACAGAGGATCGGTGCCGACCGGCACTCACCAGCCCGAGAGGCTTGTCTGCTCACCCGAGGGGCGGGCGGGGCTGGGGGCTGTGGCTCGGGCTTCGGTCTGAGCGCAGGGAGAGGACTGGGGTTGGCGGCGTGAGCACAGCCTGCAAGGGGTTAGTGCGCCACGGCTAGCCAGGAGGGAGTCCGGGGAGATGTCTGGACCTGCCGAATAGGCAGGAGACTTTTTCTTCCCTCTTTGTTTCCTGGTGCGCGAGGAGAGGGGATAAGAGCTCTGCTTAAAGGAGCTCCAGAGACGGGCGAGAGCCGCGGCTAAAAGCGCAGACCCCAGAGACGGGCATGAGACACTAAGGCTGCTACTGCCGCCACCAAGAAGCCTGTGTGCGAGCACAGGTCACTATCCACGCCCCCCTTTCCAGGGAGCCTGTGCGGCCCACCACTGCCAGGGTCCCGTAATCCAGGGACAATTCCCCCGGGAGAACGCACGGCCCGCCTCAGGCTGGTGCAACGTCACGCCGGCCTCTGCCGCCACAGGCTCGCCCCGCACTCCGTGCCCCTCCCTCCCCCCGGCCTGAGTGAGCCAGAGCTCCCGAATCAGCGGCTCCTTTAACCCCGTCCTGTCTGAGCGAAGAACAGACGCCCTCCAGCGACCTACACGCAGAGGCTGGACCAAATCCAAAGCTGAGCTCCTGGGCACTGTGCGAACAAAGAAGAGAAAGGGAAATCTCTCCCAGCAGCCTCAGAAGCAGCGGATTAAAGTTCCACAATCAACTTTATGTACCCTGCACCTGTGGAATACATAAATAGGCAACGAATCATCCCAAAATAAGGAGGTGGACTTTGAGAGCAAGATTTATGATTTTTTTCCCCTTTTCCTCTTTTTGTGAGTGTGTATGTGTATGCTTCTGTGTGATATGTTGTCTGTATAGCTTTGCTTCCACCATTTGTCCGAGGGTTCTATCCGTCCGTTTCTTTTTTGTTTTTTTAATTTTTTTCTTAATAATTACTTTTTATTTTAATAACTTTATTTTATTTTACTTTATCTTCGTTCTTTATTTCCTTCCTTCCCTCATTTAGACAACGAATCATCCCAAATTGAGGAAGTGGACTTTGAGAGCAAGATTTATGATTTTTTCCCCTTTTCCTCTTTTTGTGAGTGTGTATGTGTATGCTTCTGTGTGAGATTTTGTCTGTATAGCTTTGCTTCCACCATTTGTCCTAGGGTTCTATCCGTCCATTTTTTGTTTTCTGTTTTTTTCTCTTAATAATTATTTTTTATTTTAATAACTTTATTACATTTTATCTTACTTTATTTTACTTTACCTTCTTTCTTTCTTTTTTTCCTTCTTTCTTTCCTCCTTCCTCCCTTTCTTTCTTTCTTTCTTTCTTTCTTCTTTTTCTACATTTTATCCTGAGCCGTGTGGATGAAAGGCTCTTGGTGCTGCAGCCAGGAGTCAGGGCTGTGCCTCTGAGGTGGGAGAGCCAACTTCAGGACACTGGTCCACAAGAGACCTCCCAGCTCCACATAATCTCAAACGGCGAAAATCTCCCAGATATCTCCATCTCAACACCAGCACCCAGCTTCACTCAACAACCAGCAAGCTACAGTGCTGGTCATCCTATGCCAAACAACTAGCAAGACAGGCACACAACCCCACCCATTAGCAGAGAGGCTGCCCAAAATCATAATAAGTCCACAGACACCCCAAAACACACCACCAGATGTGGACCTGCCCACCAGAAAGAAAAGACCCAGCCTCATCCACCAGAACACAGGCACTACTCCCCTCCACCAGGAAGCCTACACAACCCACTGAACCAACCTTAGCCACTGGGGACAGACACCAAAAACAACAGGAACTACGAACCTGCAGCCTGCAAAAAGGAGACCCCAAACACAGTAAGATAAGCAAAATGAGAAGACAGAAAAACACACAAAAGATGAAGGAGCAAGATAAAAACCCACCAGACCTAACAAATGAAGAGGAAATAGGCAGTCTACCTGAAAAAGAATTCAGAATAATCACAGTAAAGATGATCCAAAATCTTGGAAATAGCATAGACAAAATGCAAGAAACATTTAACAAGGACCTAGAAGAACTAAAGATGAAACAAACAACGATGAACAACACAATAAATGAAATGAAAAATACTCTAGATGGGATCAATAGCAGAATAACTGAGGCAGAAGAACGGATAAGTGACCTGGAAGATAAAATAGTGGAAATAACTACTGCAGAGCAGAATAAAGAAAAAAGAATGAAAAGAACTGAGGACAGTCTCAGAGACCTCTGGGACAACATTAAACGCACCAACATTCGAATTATAGGGGTTCCAGAAGAAGAAGAGAAAAAGAAAGAGACTGAGAAAAAATTTGAAGAGATTATAGTTGAAACTTCCCTAATATGGGAAAGGAAATAGTTAATCAAGTCCAGGAAGCACAGAGAATCCCATACAGGATAAATCCAAGGAGAAATATGCCAAGACACATATTAATCAAACTGTCAAAAATTAAATACAAAGAAAACATATTAAAAGCAGCAAGGAAAAAACAACAAATAACACACAAGGGAATCCCCATAAGGTTAACAGCTGATCTTTCAGCAGAAACTCTGCAAGCCAGAAGGGACTGGCAGGACATATTTAAAGTGATGAAGGAGAAAAACCTGCAACCAAGATTACTCTACACAGCAAGGATCTCATTCAGATTTGATGGAGAAAGTAAAACCTTTACAGACAAGCAAAAGCTGAGAGAATTCAGCACCACCAAACCAGCTCTACAAGAACTGCTAAAGGAACTTCTCTAGGCAAGAAACACAAGAGAAGGAAAAGACCTACAATAACGAACCCAAAACAATTAAGAAAATGGGAATAGGAACATACATATCGATAATTACCTTAAATGTAAATGGACTAAATGCTCCCACCAAAAGACACAGATTGGCTGAATGGATACAAAAACAAGACCCATATATTGGCTGTCTACAAGAGACCCACTTCAGACCTAGAGACACATACAGACTGAAAGTAAGGGGATGGAAAAAGATATTTCATGCAAATGGAAAGCAAAAGAAAGCTGGAGTAGCAATTCTCATATCAGACAAAATAGACTTTCAAATAAAGACTATTAGAAGAGACAAAGAAGGACACTACATAATGATCAAGGGATCGATCCAAGAAGAAGATATAACAATTGTAAATATTTATGCACCCAACATAAGAGCACCTCAATACATAAGGCAAATACTAACAGCCATAAAAGGGGAAATTGACAGTAACACATTCATAGTAGGGGACTTTAACACCCCACTTTCACCAATGGACAGATCATCCAAAATGAAAACAAATAAGGAAACACAAGCTTTAAATGATACATTAAACAAGATGGACTTAATTGATATTTATAGGACATTCCATCCAAAAACAACAGAATACACATTTTTCTCTAGTGCTCATGGAACATTCTCCAGGATGGATCATATCTTGGGTCACAAATCAAGCCTTGGTAAATTTAAGAAAATTGAAATTGTATCAAGTATCTCTTCCAACCACAACGCTATGAGACTAGATATCAATTACAGGAAGAGATCTGTAAAAAATACAAACACATGGAGGCTAAACAATACACTACTTAATAATGAAGTGATCACTGAGGAAATCAAAAAATACCTAGAAATAAATGACAATGGAGACACGACGACCCAAAATCTATGGGATGCAGCAAAAGCAGTTCTAAGAGGGAAGCTTATAGCAATACAATCCTACCTTAAGAAACAGGAAACATCTCGAATAAACAACCTAACCCTGCACCTAACGCAGTTAGAGAAAGAAGAACAAAGAACTCCCAATAATAGCAGAAGGAAAGAAATCATAAAAATCAGATCAGAAATAAATGAAAAAGAAATGAAGGAAACGATAGGAAAGATCAATAAAACTAAAAGCTGGTTCTTTGAGAAGATCAACAAAATTGATAAACCATTAGCCAGACTCATCAAGAAAAAAAGGGAGAAGACTCAAATCAATAGAAATAGAAATGAAAAAGGAGAAGTAACAACTGACACTGCAGAAATACAAAAGATCATGAGAGATTACTACAAGCAACTTTATTCCAATAAAATGGACAACTTGGAAGAAATGGACAAATTCTTAGAAATGCACAACCTGCCAAGACTGAATCAGGAAGAAATAGAAAATATGAACAGACCAATCACAAGCACTGAAATTGAAACTGTGATTAAAAATCTTCCAACAAGCAAAAGCCCAGGACCAGATGGCTTCACAGGCGAATTCTATCAAACATTTAGAGAAGAGCTAACACCTATCCTTCTCAAACTCTTCCAAAATATAGCAGAGGGAGGAACACTCCCAAACTCATTCTACGAGGCCACCATCACCCTGATACCAAAAGCAGACAAGGATGTCGCAAAGAAAGAAAACTACAGGCCAATATCACTGATGAACATACATGCAAAAATCCTCAACAAAATACTAGCAAACAATCCAACAGCACATTAAAAGATCATACACCATGATCAAGTGAGGTTTATTCCAGGAATGCAAGGATTCTCCAATATATGCAAATCAATCAACATGATACACCATATTGACAAATAGAAGGAGAAAAACCATATGATCATCTCAATAGATGCAGAGAAAGCTTTTGACAAAATTCAACACCCATTTATGATAAAAATCCTGCAGAAAGTAGGCATAGAGGGAACTTTCCTCAACATAATAAAGGCCATATATGACAAACCCACAGCCAACATTGTCCTCAATGGTGAAAAACTGAAAGCATTTCCACTAAGCTCAGGAACAAGACAAGGTGGCCCACTCTCATCACTCTTATTCAACATAGTTTTGGAAGTTTTAGCCACAGCAATCAGAGAAGAAAAGGAAATAAAAGGAATCCAAATCAGAAAAGAAGAAGTAAAGCTGTCCCTGTTTGCAGATGACATGATACTATACATAGAGAATCCTAAAGATGCTACCAGAAAACTACTAGAGCTAATCAATGAATTTGGTAAAGTAGCAGGATACAAAATTAATGCACAGAAATCTCTGGCATTCCTATACACTAAGGATGAAAAATCTGAAAGTGAAATCAAGAAAACACTCCCATTTACCATTGCAACAAAAAGAATAAAATATCTAGGAATAAACCTACCTAAGGAGACAAAAGACCTGTATGCAGAAAATTATAAGACACTGATGAAAGAAATTAAAGATGATACAAATAGATGGAGAGATATACCATGTTCTTGGATTGGAAGAATCAACATTGTGAAAATGACTCTACTACCCAAAGCAATCTACAGATTCAATGCAATCCCTATCAAACTACCACTGGCACTTTTCACAGAACTAGAACAAAAAATTTCACAATTTGTATGGAAACACAAAAGACCCCGAATAGCCAAAGCAATCATGAGAACGAAAAATGGAGCTGGAGGAATCAGGTTCCCTGACTTCAGACTATACTACAAAGGTACAGTAATCAAGACAGTATGGTACTGGCACAAAAACAGAAAGATAGATCAATGGAACAGGATAGAAAGCCGAGAGATAACGCCACGCACATATGGTCACCTTATCTTTGATAAAGGAGGCAGGAATGTACAGTGGAGAAAGGACAGCCTCTTCAATAAGTGGTGCTGGGAAAACAGGACAGGTACATGTAAAAGTATGAGATTAGATCACTCCCTAACACCATACACAAAAATAAGCTCAAAATGGATTAAAGACCTAAATGTAAGGCCAGAAACTATCAAACTCTTAGAGGACAACATAGGCAGGTCACTCTATGACATAAATCACAGCAAGATCCTTTTTGACCCACCTCCTACAGAAATGGAAATAAAAACAAAAATAAACAAATGGGACCTAATGAAACTTCAAAGCTTTTGCACAGCAAAGGAAACCATAAACAAGACCAAAAGACAACCCTCAGAATGGGAGAAAATATTTGCAAATGAAGCAACTGACAAAGGATTAATCTCCAAAATTTATAAGCAGCTCATGCAGCTTAATAACAGAAAAAAAAACAACCCAATCCAAAAATGGGCAGAAGACCTAAATAGACATTTCTCAAAAGAAGATATACAGACTGCCAACAAACACATGAAAGAATGCTCAACATCACTAATCATTAGAGAAATGCAAATCAAAACTACAATGAGATATCATCTCACACCAGTCAGAATGGCCATCATCAAAAAATCTAGAAACAATAAATGCTGGAGAGGGTGTGGAGAAAAAGGAACCCTCTTGCACTGTTGGTGGGAATGTGAATTGATACAGCCACTGTGGAGAACAGTATGGAGGTTCCTTAAAAAACTACAAATTGAACTACTATATGACCCAGCAATTCCACTACTGGGCATATACCCTGAGAAAACCATAACTCAAAAAGAGTCATGTACCAAAATGTTCATTGCAGCTCTATTTACAATAGCCCGGAGATGGAAACAACCATCATTGGATGAATGGATAAAGAAGATGTGGCACATATATACAATGGAATATTACTCAGCAATAAAAAGAAACGAAATTGAGCTATTTGTAATGAGGTGGAGAGACCTAGAGTCTGTCATACAGAGTAAGTCAGTCAGAAAGAGAGAGACAAATACCGTATGCTAACACATATATATGGAATTTAATGAAAAAAATGTCATGAAGAACCTAGGGGTAAGACAGAAATAAAGACACAGACCTACTAGAGAATGGACTTGAGGATATGGGGGGGGGGGGAAGGGTAAGCTGTGACAAAGCGAGAGAGAGGCATGGACATATATACACTACCAAACGTAAGGTAGATAGCTAGTGGGAAGCAGCCGCATAGTACAGGGAGATCAGCTCGGTGCTTTGTGACCGCCTGGAGGGGTGGGATAGGGAGGGTGGGAGGGAGGGAGACGCAAGAGGGAAGAGATATGGGAACATATGTATATATATACTGATTCATTTTGTTGTAAAGCAGAAACTAACACACCATTGTAAAGCAATTATAAAAAATAAAATAAAAAAAGAATCTGCCTTCAAATGCAGGGGACATGGGTTCGATCCCTGGCAGGAACTAAGATCTCTCATGCTGTGGGATGCACCACAACTGCTGAGCCCACGTGCTCTGAAGCCCTCGTGCCACAACAAGAGAGAAGCCCACGCGCAGCAAGGAAAGAACCCTCATACTGCAACGAAGATCCCGCATGCTGCAACTAGGACCTGATGAAGCCAAAATAAAAAAACAAAACAAAAAAAAATTATGCTAAGTTCAATAAGCCAAACACAGAAGAACAGATATTGTATGATTCTACCTATATGAAATACGTAGAATACTCAAATTCATAAATACAGAAAGTAGAATAGTGATTACCAAGGGCTGAGAGTAGGGGATAATGGAGAGGTAAATGGGTACAGAGTTTCAGTTTGGGATAATGAAAAAGTTCTGGAGATGGATAGTGGTAATGGTTGTATACAACATGAATGTGCTTAATGCCACTGAGCCGTACACTTAAAAATGATTAAAATAGTAAACTTTATGGTCTGTATACTTTACCAGAATGAAAAATAATTAATAAAAGCAAAAGAGGACATTTTCTGACAATAAAAGTTGAGTGAATTCCCATTTGCAACAACATGGATACACCTAGAGAGTATTATGTTTAGGGAAATAAGTCAGACAGAGAAAGACAAATACTGTATGTCATCACTTATATGTGGAATCTAAAAAATAAAACAAATAAATGTATATAGCAAAACAGAAACAGACTCACAGATATACAAAACAAATTAGTGGATACCACTGGACAGAGGGAAGTGAGGCGGGGCAAGGTAGGGATATGTGATTAAGAAATACAAACTATTATGTATAAAATGGATAAGCAAGAAAGATATATTGTATTGTACAGCACAGGGAATTATAGCCATTATGTTGTAATAACTTTAAGTGGAGTATAATCTATAAAAATACTGAATCACCAGGCTGTTCACCTAAAACTAATATTGTAAATCACCTATACTTCAAGTTAAATTTTTTAAAAATGTTAAAAAACTGAAAGAATTCATCACGAGCAGACCTGCACTGTAAGAAATACTAAATGAAATTCTTTAGTCTGAAGGAAAATAAGCCAGATGGAGACATGGAACTGCAAAATAGAATGAAGAACCCCTGTAAGGGTGACTACATAGGTAAATACAAATGAATATTGGAAATGAATATTGACAGTTTAAAACAACAAAGAAAATAATGTCTTAAGGAATTTAAAATATACACTGAAATAAAACATAGCAACAATAGCACAGAAAGCACAAAGTGTTAGAGTTAAACTATTTTAAGTTTCTAGCATTGTTCAGGAAGTGTGAAAAATACTAATTTAGGATAGATTGTAATGAGTTAAGAATGCATAGTATAATCCCTAGAGTAACCACTAAAAGAGTTATCAAATAATAATCAAATATCTAAATAGTTAAATAATAATAAAAAAATAAAAAGTAGAATGATAAAAAATCATTGTTCAATACAAAAGAAGGTAAAAAAATGGAATGAAGGAACAAAGAACAGAAAGAACAAACAAAATAAAGAGCAAAATGGTAGAAATAAACACACTGTATCAGTAATTAAATTAAATCGAAATGAACTAAAACACTAAATAAAAAACAAAGATTGTCAGGATTTTAAAAATCCAACTATATGCTATTTACAAGTGACACACTTTAAATATAAGGTCATCAAGGTTAAAAGAACAGGATGAAAAAATAGGTGCCATACAAATACAAACAAAAGAGAGCTGGCTTAGCTAAATTAATATCAGACAAAACAGACTTTAACATAAGAAGTATTACTAGAGATAAGGAGAGGCATTACACACTGATAAAAGTGTTTGGCTGAAAAATATGACTTTCCTATTAGTATATTTAGAAATTAAATATAAGAAGCAAGGGACTTCCCTGGTGGTCCAGTGGTAAAGAATCCGCCTTCCAATGCAGGGGACGCAGGTTCAATCCCTGGTCAGGGAACTAAGATCCCACATGCCACAGGGCAACTAAGCCCACACACCTCAACTAGAGAGCCCATGTGCCATAAACCACAGAGCCCATGCACTCTGGAGCCCGCATGCCACAACTACAGAGCCCACGCACCCTGGAGCCCACCCGCCACAACTAAGACCCAACGCAGCCAAAAATAAGAAATAATTAATTTTTAATAAAATGAAATATAAGAAGCAAAAAATAACAGAACCAAAAAGAAAAGTAGGGCTTCCCTGGTGGCGCAGTGGTTGGGAGTCCGTTTGCCAATGCAGGGGACAAGGGTTCAAGCCCTGGTCCGGGAGGATTCCACATGCCGCAAAGCGGCTAAGCCTGTGCACCACAACTACTGAGCCTGCACTCTGGAGCCTGTGAGCCACAACTACTGAGCCCACGTGCCACAACTACTGAAGCTCGTGTGTCTAGAGCACATGCTCTGCAACGGGAGAGGTCACTGCAATAAGAAGACCGTGCACCACAGGGAGGAGTGGCCCCCGCACTCCGCAACTAGAGAAAGACCGCGCAGCTGCGAAGACCCATCACAGCCAAATACAAATAAATAAAATAAATAAATTTATTAAAAAAAGAAAAGTAGACAAATCCACAGTCATTGTTAGTGACTTGAACACACACACACGCCCCTCAGTAATTGATAGAACTAGTCAAAACTCAGGATATAGAAGATCTGAATACACTATCAATCACATTGACATAATTGAATATTTATATAACACTATACCCATCAACTGCAAAATACGCATTCTTTTCAAATACAAATGAAATGTTCACCAACTCGACCACATGCTGGGCCGTAAAACAAATCTCAACGGTCTTCAAAAGACTGAAGTCTTATACAGTATGTTCTCTGATCACAATAAATTAAATAAGAAATTAAAGAAAGCAAGAGAGGAGACTTCCCTGGTGGTCCAGTGGGTAACACTCCAAGCTCCCAATGAAGGGGGCCTGGGTTCGATCCCTGGTCAGAGAACTAAGGTCCCACAAGCCACGTGATGTGGACAAAGAAAAAAAAGCATATAAAAAAAGACATTAAATTCCCTAGTACCTAAAAAATATCTACTTCATGGAGGATGCTTAATAAATGTTTAATGAATTTAAAAAGTAGGGCAAAATGAAGGATAGAATGAGAAGGTGTAACATACTTCTAATACCATTTACACCAACTAGGTTGGCAAAAGCTAAAGAAGTCGGACAGTACCAAGTGCTGGAGAGAATGAAAATCAATGGAAACTCTTACAGTTTGCTGATGAGAATATAAATTGATACAACCACTTTAGAAAACAATTTGGCATTAGCTTATAAAGTATAACATTCACATACCCTACCACCTGACAATTCAACTCCTAGGTGTGAACCCTAAGAAGCTCCTGCCCAAGTGCCCCAGGAGATAATTATAGGAATGTTAATAGTAGCTCTGCTCACTATAGCAAAAACTGGAAACATCTCAAATGTCCATCAATAGTAGAAAAGATAAGGCAATTATGGTATATCCACACAGTAAAATATTAACCCACAGTGAAAATGAATGAACCATAGTTGCTTGCAACAACATAGATCTTAGAAACTTAGTGTTGAATGAAAAAGGAAAATCACAGAAAAAAATACAAACAGTATGATACCATGCTTATGAAGCTCAAACACAAACAAAATTAGGGGGCTTCCCTGGTGGTGCAGTGGTTGAGAGTCCGCCTGCCGATGCAGGGGACACGGGTTCGTGCCCCGGTCCGGGAAGATCCCACATGCCGTGGAGCGGCTGGACCCGTGAGCCATGGCCACTGAGCCTGCGTGTCCAGAGCCTGTGCTCCGCAACGGGAGAGGCCACAACAGTGAGAGGACCGCGTACCGAATAAAAAAAAAAAAACACAAACAAAATTAAACAATATGTTGTTTAGGCATATACGTAATTTTTTAAATTATTTATTTATTTATTTTTGGCTGCGTCAGGTCTTAGTTGCAGCAGGTGGGATCTTCGTTGCGGCACGCAGACTCTTCACTGCGGCATGCAGGCGGGATCTAGTTCCCCGACCAGGGATCAAATCCGGGCCCCTGTATTGGGAGCACAGAGTCTTACCCACTGGACCACCAGGGAAGTCCCTATAATTTTTTTAAAGCAAGGAAATTATAAATACAAAATTCAAAATAATGGTTAGGAAGAGATGGGGTAATAGATAATGTTCTAACTCAGATTGGATGATGACTTCATGAGTGTTCATCATATTTTCATTCTTTATAATTTATATGTAATGTTTTATATGTATTAAATATGAACTTAAAATATTTTTTAAATAAGGAAAAAGCAGTAGAAAGGGTGATAGAAGCATGGAGAAATGAGTTGTTTACTTCTTCCTAGAAGAGAGGAGAAGTTAAGGAGAATTTCATCTAGTAGGTGTGTCAGGGGTCCCCAGGTTCAGTGATTCACTAGAAGGTCTCACAGGACTCAGAGTATAATTGCACTCACAGCTATGATATATTATAGCCAAAAGATACAAATAAAAATCAGCGAAGGGAAAGGGGGCATGGGGCAAAGTCCAAAGGAAACCAGGCACAAGCATCCAAGAGTCCCTTCCCAGTGGAGTCACACAGGATATAATTAATTCCTCCAGCATGACTATAATACCACTTGTGAAGTGTTGTCTACCAGGGAAATTTGCCAGAGCCTAGAAATCCAGGGTTTTTATCAGGGGTTAGTCGTGTAGGCACTCTCTGCCTACCATGTACCAAAATTTCAGGCTCCCATAAGGAAAGAAGGTGTTTAGCATAAACCATGTTGCTAGCACAGTTTAGGCTCAGTGATCCACTCCTATATGTTAGGGTAGTTAGGAACCCTCCTGAAATCCAAATTCCCAGATGCTAGCCAAAGGCCAACCTTGAAAGCAGGACTTTCAAAGGATAGCACTCTCAGTCCTGCTTTATCAACTTTTTTCTGCATAGTAAGTAATACTGCGGTTGATATTTGAGGTGAAACTTCAAGAAGTATGTCAAATGGACAAGGTAATGTGGTGGAAGGGCATTAAAGGTAAAGGTAAAGAGGTATGAAAAGATGCCCCAGTCGGGGAACAAACCACAGCGCTGAGGTCCTTTCAATATGGGTGGAGCACAAGGCACTTGGGAAAATATCAGAAGAAGGAAGTGTAGAGGGAAAGAGTCAGGCTATGATGGGCCTCTTACACCACAGTGGGACATTTTAACTTTGTCCTGCAAGCGATGGGGAGTCATTAAAGTACTGTAGGTGAGGGAGTATAGTACAACGCCTGGCTGAAACAGACTGCTTGTGTCCTCCCAAAATTAAGATGCTGAAATCCTAAACCCCACTGTGATGGTATTAAGAGGTGGGCCTGGGCTTCCCTGGTGGTGCAGTGGTTGAGAGTCTGCCTGCCGATGCAGGGGACACGGGTTCATGACCCGGTCCGGGAGGATCCCACATGCCACAGAGCAGCTGGGCCCGTGAGCCATGGCCGCTGAGCCTGCGCGTCCGGAGCCTGTGCTCCGCAACGGGAGAGGCCACAACAGTGAGACGCCCGTGTACCGTGAAAAAAAAAAAAAAAGAGGTGGGCCCTTTGGGAGGTGAATAGGTGATGAGGGTGATACCCTCATTCATGGGATTAGTGCCCTTATAAAAGAGACCCTAAGAGAGCTCCCTCACCCTCTCTAACGTGTGAGGACGGAGGGAGATGGCTATCTATGAACCAGGAAAAAGGTCCCCACCAGACACCAGAGCTGCCAGCACTTCAATCTGGGACGTTCCAGCCTCCAGAACTATGAGAAACAAATGTTTGTTATTTAATCTACTCAATCTATGGTATTTTGTTATAGCAGCCCAAATGGATTAAGACACTGGCACAAAATGTAGTAGGTCCTAAGTAAATCCTGTTGATTTCATGTGACTTAAACTACTATGCCAGTTCAATATCTATACAGATTTCTTGGCAATTCTTCAGCAGAGATGGTGGAACTTCATCGATCATTTTAGGCCACTCTAGATTTCCTTAGATACATTAAACTAGACTACATCACTCTGATCCATAATCAAATGCACAGACTATTAACTGAACCTGGTTCTAGGAATTGTGGGATCTAAAACTGGTTCTAAAAAAGCAGGATTTAGGGGGCTTCCCTGGTGGTGCAGTGTGGTTAAGAATCCGCCTGCCAATGCAGGGGACACGGGTTCGAGCCCTGGTCTGAGAAGATCCCACAAGCCGCAGAGCAACTAAGCCCATGCACCAAAACTACTGAGACTGCACTCTAGAGCCTGCGAGCCACAAGCTCGTGCTCCGCGACAAAGAAAGGCCACCGCAATGAGAAGCTCGCACATTGCAACAAAGAGTAGCCCCCACTCACCGCAATTAGAGAAAGCCCGCATGCAGCGACGAAGATCCAATAAATAGACAAAAATAAACAGACAAAACTAAAAAAACAACATAAATTTTTTTTTAAAAAGCAGGATTTAGGTGATAGGGTCTTCACCAAGATGGAGACTAAAACGTAGTATCAATTTGTTAAATTACCAGGAAAATGTAGCTTTCAGAATAAACTGGTAGCAACTACCATTTATTATGTGCCAGGCAAGGTGCTAAGTAGTTTATGGAGATTGTTTTCGTTAATCTTCACAACCACCATTTAAGATGGGTATCATTTTCTCATTTACAGATGAAGAAGCAGAGTCACAAATGTGAAATAATTTACCTACGGTCACATAGATCATGGGTGCAGAATGGAGCAGTTGATGTCAAGCTGAGTACCTCATGGCTTTAACTGACTGCCTGTTTTTTTTCTCAGAGATTATTGGGGTTAATCCCCATCCTGCTTGCCTCAGACATCATCCGGGTCCAGAACATCATAGCCAACCGCTGCATCTCATATGGCTCTGAATATTCACCCCTTCTTCCCCAAGGCAACTTGGCAGGGCCTAAAATGGTTGAAATCCCTAGACTGCCACTAGAGTGATGAGAAGAAGCAGTCTTATCTGTTTACCCTAACTTGCCATACAGATATGCTCATTTTTTAAGTGGGCTATTACATGGAAAAAGTTGGGAAGCTCTACTTGAATCCAGTCTAATCCTCCTCCTCTCAAAATCCTCTGGAAATCCCAATCTATGATCAGCAAACTCCACTATATCCTCAATCTGTCCTTGGAAAGTCACTTTATTAAAACTTGGCATCCCCTGAAGACACTGCTTCCCTGTATGCAGCCCTGAAGACACTGTAATAAAAATGACCTAGCCTGAGAAATAGACTAGAATTGTAGCAAAGATGTACCCCCGCAGAGTGAAGGCAAGTCGTTTTCTACAGGCAACTGTTTTCCACAATTTCCCTCAGGAGCACCCATGCTGTTTTGGATTAATCTCAGGTTCGAATCGAATAACACTTGTTCATATCCTGTTAGTAAAACCTAATCTATGGCCACTTGTAACAGCTGGAGATGTGTTCGCAGAGCTGAGAAGTAGAAAGCATCATATGGGGTAACCCAGAAACCATCATGATCCCCACAACTGTGGCTTCTTTGTCCCACCCTATGCACACTAGCCTTGGTTGTTGTATTACTCATGTTTTGTTTTGTTTTGTTTTAATTTTCTGTTTTATTTTATGATGCTTTGACATCTTGGGACCTTGCAGACCAGGATGGAACTGCCCCTCTCAGGGTTTGCTAATTCCTAGAGATAGAAAGCCACCTGCCTTCAAGCACACCTTTCATATGCAAACCAACCAATCCAAACCAGTATCCCTAACCACCTCCTTTATGGACTCTCATACACCAAACCAATATTCTCACTACCCTAAATCACCCTAGGGCCAGGTACCAGAAAACCAGGGACCACTCCTATGGCCCAGAGCCCTGTTGAAATTATTCAAACTAGTCAACCCAACCTCTTACCTTGCCTCACCCATTCCTTCCTGGGGAAACCACAATAAAGGCTCTGGGCAATGCTCTCCCCTCACACCTTCTGCCTCCTGACCAACCTTGGTGCTTCCCCATATGGCCCTGCATGGGCCTCTTGGGAACTGCACATAATAAAACTTTCAATGGCATTGAACTCCTGTGTCATCACTCAGTCACCTCTATAAATTAAGTCCTGGGCACAATCAAAACACTTGTCACTTCCATTACAGCAGTTAACATATACTCTCTGATATCATGTATAAGTAGATACTTTCATCTCCAGAATTTAATCTCCCTGAGAGTAGGAACCATATTTTACTAAAAAGCTCTGTAGGACTTGCCTGGTGGCGCAATGGTTAAGAATCCGCCTGCCAATGCAGGGGACACGGGTTCGAGCCCTGGTCTGCGAAGATCCCACATGCCAAGGAGCAACTACACCCGTGTGCCACAACTACTGAGCCTGTGCTCTAGAACCCACAAGCCACAACTACTGAGCCCATGTGCTGCAACTACTGAAGCCTGCGCCTAGAACAACAAGAGAAGCCACCACAATGAGAAGCCTGCGCACCACTACGAAGAGCAGCCCCGGCTCATCGCAACTAGAGAAAAGCCTGCGCATAGCAACGAAGACCCAACACAGCCAAAAAAAAAAAAAAAAAGGAATATAAAAAAATAAATAAAATAAAATTTTAAAACTAAATAACAAATAAAAAGCTCTGTAGTGTGGGTTTGCATGCCCAAGAACACACACACACAGTCACTGTTTATTCAACTGAAATGTTTGCTGAACTGTGGCCAATTTCTGTCCCTTCACAAAGCCATTTCCCGGGGATTGTTCTTCTCCCATAGCAACAATACACAGTAGAACATGTTGAGAAGTGGTTCTCATTTTCCACAGGGAAGAAATAAAAAAGCCCCACAAATACAAGGCATCACCTGCACTGCTGGATCCCAATAAGGAGTCCAGGCCTGGACCAATATTAGAAGCATTTACACAAAGCAGAAAAATGGTGACACGGGCTGTTCAGACACTCAGTGCTGTAGCTCAGGACTCTGCCTCAGTGACACAGGGGACAAATCGTGACAGCATTCATTGGAGAATAAATGGAAGTTATTTTGAGCATCTAATTGGATTGGGAGTGGGGAACTGGGGATTATTTATTATTATTTCCAATAATGTATAGCATCTTAAGTATCCCATTCTCAAGATTTGCTCCACCATGCTTAAAAAATACATATGCTTGAGTTCTGGGACTTTGACAAAAATGCCCTCTATCCCTTCGTATTTCTACCTGAACAATTCATGCTATGCAAATATGAGTAACTAGAAATCTTCTTTAAGATAAATAAGTAACATATAGTCATCGGTTTTTAGGCTGGTCATCTGGTATTGGCAAAAAGACATGGATTTGCAGTCTGAAGACTGGTGTGTTCAAGCACACTAGTGACTGGGCTCTGTCACTAACTAGCTGTGTGACCCTGATAAAAACCTTCACCTCTCTGTCTTTATCGTCAAATAAGAATCTATCATAAGAGAACCACCCTGAGGATTAAACGTTATAATGTATGTTAAAGGTGCTTCATAAACTATAAAGCACTCACAAACATCAGTCATCTATGGCATTGGAAGCTCCAGAGCCTGGCATGAGGCCTGACACAGAGCTGGTGCTCAGTATTTGTAGTCTAAATGAGTAAATACCACTGATGAGCTCTGTGATCTCAGGCAAGAAAAATCTCTCTCCTCCTCCTCTGATACCACTGTCCCCCTTGTTCACTGCACTACAGCCATACTGTCCTTTTTCCTGTTCCTCCTATTACAGCAAGCTCAGTCCTGCCTCAGAGCCTCTGCTATTTCCTCTGCCTGGAACACTCTTCCCCAGCTCTTTGCATGGCCATCCCCTTCTCATCAGTCAGGTCTTAGGTCAAATGTCATTTCTTCAGAGGCTTTCTCTTACCACCCTGACTAATGTTCCTCCCCTATCATTCACCCAATATATATTCCTGTTTTATTTTCTCCTCCTGTTGACTTGTTTATTACACTCTCCTTCACTAGAATAAAAAACACTCTACTAGAGATTCTCTGTCTGTCTTGTTTACCACTGTATTCCAATGCCTAAGACAACATCTAGCTCATAGAAAACTCTCAACAAGTGTTTGAATAACTGAGGTTGGAATAACTTAATATCAAAAGTTTCATTCATTCAACAAATGTTTTGTATGTACCTATGAGGATTCAGGCTCTATATCAATGTGCTGGGGATTCAGCTGAGAACAAAACAGACAAAAATTCCTGTTTTCTTGGGGCTTGCCTTCCAGTGGGGAAACAAACAATAAACAAGATAAAAAGCAAAGTACATACTATATCTGATAATAAGTGTTAAGGAGAAAAAAATAAATAAAGCAGTAAAGGAGGATATGAAGTGTGTTTGGAGGGGCGTACAGAAATGCGAGACTGAGCCATGAGGCTATATGGGAGAAATACATTCCAGAAGGCCAGGGTAACTGGGACAGGAATGAAGGGATTGGAGGCTAACAAAATAGAGGATGACGTCAGGGAGGTTAAGAGAAGTCAGATTGTATAGGGCCCTGTTGGCTAACGCAAGGACTTTGTCTTTTACAAAGAATAAGATAGGGGACCTCCCTGGTGGCGCAGTGGTTAAGAATCCGCCTGCTAATGCAGGGTACATGGGTTCGATCCCTGGTCCAGGGAGATCCCACATGCCACAGAGCAACTAAGCCCTTTGTGCCACAACTACTGAGCCGGCACTCTAGAGCTGGTGAGCCACAACTACTGAGCCCACATGCCACAACTACTGAAGCCCACACGGCTAGAGCCCATTCTCCACAACAAGAGAAGCCACCGAGGGCTTCCCTGGTGGCGCAGTGGTTAAGAATCCACCTGCCAATGCAGGGGACACGGGTCTGCGCCCTGGTCCGGGAAGATCCCACATGCTGCGGAGCAACTAAGCCTATGCGCCACAACTACTGAGCCTGCACTCTACAGCCCACGAGCCACAACTACTGAAGCCCACGTGCCTAAAGCCCATGCTCCGCAACGAGAGGCCACCTCAATGAGAAGCCCACGCACCGCAACGAAGAGTAGCCCCCCGCTCGCCACAACTAGAGAAAGCCCACGTGCAGCAGCAAAGACCCAACGCACACAACAATAAATAAATTTAAAAAAAAAAAGAGTAAGATGGTAAAGTTTTGGAGAATCTGAGCACCGGGGTGTCATGATATGGCCTGTTATAAGAGGATCGCTGGGGCCACTGTTTTGGGAATACCTTAAAGGTAAGCGAAGAGACCAGTAAGGATGCTACAATAACCACAGCCAAGACATAGTGGCTCCGGAAGACTGGGGAAGGAGCAGGTGCGGGGTTGGAAGATTAAATTTTGGCTTTTGACAGTTACTTTGGAGTGGAGTTTAGGGCGAGGTCTAGGCTGGGGGTCAGCATCTGGAACTCAAATGGCAACAAATGTTGCCCTGCTAGTGAAATGAAGAAGCTATTCCCACATAACAGAGCCTTCATGCGAAAGAAGTGAGGTGTCAAATGCTGACCGGAACAAGGTGAGAACCCTGAGCCAAGGACTGCACGAGCCTGTCCCGGAGGGAGGGGTATGCGGTGGAACCTGCGACCGACTTCCGAATCCACTGCACAAGCTCCGAAGTCCCAGCAGCGTCGACGAAAAAGAACGGCCAGGGTCAGAACCGCAACGCAGCCTGCAGTACTCAAACCTCGCGAGATTTGTTGGCCGGGCAAAGCCATCCTCCCACCCACATCTCGCGAGACCAAGGTTCATGAGCGGCTATAGCCGGTTAGGGTTTGTGGGGAAGATGGAGTATTCCGCGTTGGGCACCGCGGAGGCTGCGGACAGCGGCGCGGCCCGGCCGTACAACAACTCGGAGGAGCGGGAGGGCCGGGAACCCGACGGGCTGCGCTTCGACCGCGAGAGGGCGCGCCGCCTCTGGGAAGCAGTGTCCGGGGCCCAACCAGTGGGGAGGGAGGAAGGTGAGTCCGGGGACTTCAGAGGCAGGAAGACACTCGCCCGCCTGCTCCTTTCGCGGAGAGTGGCGGAAGCGCGGGGCGGGGACGCGGACCAGCCCCCGGGTCTACGGTCACACCCTCTGGCGCCCGGCCCGCCCCCTGGCGTGATGCGCCCCGGGACTCCCTGACTCGTGCACCTCACCAGGACCTGGGCGCGTTGTGCCAGCTCCCCTGAAAATCCAGGCTGTACGCCACAAGAAGCGCGCGCAAATGGTCAAGGGCCTTCTCACGCTGTGGCCGCGTGGTTCTCTACCCCGCCTTCCTCACCCGCGAGAGCTTACTTCTTCCTAAACTTGAGGACTGGAATCCTCCGGGCGTGCCGTGCACGCCGTTTCGGAGACCCTCAGAACCTTCCCCGCCAGCCTCGTAACCCCTTCACCATCCCAGTCTCCAGGTTCCCCCACCCCTAGTGTCTCTTGCCTCCCTTCTCTCATGCCCCACACTTCCGAGGGCTCTCGAAGGCCTTCTCCATACCTCAGTGTGCCTCCTGAACTTGGAGACTGAGCCCTGGCTTACCCCTGTTTCTTGGTGTCACCTGTTTCCACCACTTGAATCCCTTTTCTAATATGGGAGCCAGGAGCCCGGGAGCCTGGACGGGTATACTATGGCTCCAGCTTTTTGTATCCCACGCTTGACCCAAGGTTGTGGAGAACAGGATATACAAGTCTCTCTAGGGGGGCACTTCTGGGCTGAAGCTTCCCAGCTTGTTCTGCACTTGACCTAGCCCTGGGTAAGATGGAGATAGAAAGAGGAGGATGGAAAGAGCTGCTCTGACCCCGTTTTGTGACCCCCTTCACAGTCCTTAGCAGAGCTAGCTGCTTAACTCTAACCCAGAAGTACACAAACTGGGCTTTTGTGCTGATCCTGTCAGGTAATCTGCAGGGAAATCAGATTTCTCTAAAGGTTTGTTTGCTTGCTGAGCAGACTAATCTTGGAAAGTTAATATGTTGCTTGTGAACTGATTGTCCTGGGATAAAATGGAATTTTTGACCACATCCAAGGAAGATATGTTTAAATTTGGGGTGGTATACATACCTATACCCTGGTGTATATTTCTCCAATTTAAAAACTAGTCTAGTCTGACTCCTAAATTAATAAGAGGCTCCTATCCCCCTCACCCCCATACTTTCAAACTTGTTTGGCACAAAGTTGCCTCTCCTCCACCCTCCACCGCCTGCAATTTTCCTTTCATTAATTTGACCAACATTCACTGATGCCTGCTCTGTTCCCAGGATTGGCTGGGCATCAGAGCTACAGAGTTGAGAATAATACTGGCCTTGCCCTGGAGGGGCTTGTAGTCTAATCCAGGAAGCAGACACCAAGACAGTTGCAGTATAATGTAGTGGGTTCAGTGAAGTGGGAAGTCTAAGAGTTGAGGGTACACAAAGAGGAAGCGCCCTTTGTCCTCAGGGGATACAGAAGGCATGCCTTGGACATTGAAGCAGAGAACACAGCAGCTTGCTCTGGGAAGTGAACTGTTTATGTGTGTATGAATGCCCACAGTCATTTAGAACCCAGTTCACTTCCCTGCTCTCCTCACTTTGTCCAATAATTTATTTGAGGTCTAGGTAGATACCTAAAACACCGAGTCCTACTTACCTTGGTTTTTTATTTTCTCTTAGTTATAATTTTTGTTTTCTCATTGAGTTATAATTTACATACCATAAAATTCACCCATTGTAACTGTAAAATTCAATTAATTGTAGTAAAAGTATAGAGTTGTATAGCCCTAGTCCAGTTTAGAATATTTCCATCACTCCAATTTGTGCTCCTTTACATTAAATCCCCACTCTTACCTCCTGCTCTCGGCAACCACTAATCTGTTTTCTGTCTATAAATTTGCCTTTTCTGGACCTTTCAGTAAATGGAATCCTATAATATATAGTCTTTTCCATTTGGCTTCTCTCACTCAGCATGTTTTTGAGGTTTAGCCAAATTGTAGTGTGTATTAATACGTCATTCCTTTTTATTGCTAAATAGAATTCCATTGTATAAATCTTGTTTTTTTTATTCTCTAATAATCTCTGCCTTTTTTTTTTTTTTTTTTTTTTTTTTTTTGGGTATTTGGGCCTCTCACTGTTGTGGCCTCTCCCATTGCGGAGCACAGGCTCCGGATGCGCAGGCTAAGCAGCCGTGGCTCACAGGCCCAGCCGCTCCGCCGCATGTGGGATCTTCCCGGACTGGGGCACGAACCCATGTCCCCTGCATCGGCAGGCGGACTCTCAACCACTGCGCCACCAGGGAAGCCCAATCTCTGCCTTTTGAGTGGGCTGTTTAAGCTATTGACATTTAATTTAGTTGTTGATATGGCTAGACTTACTGTCCCTACTTCATGACCCTAT